>NC_056741.1:1928908914-1929201414 GCF_019279795.1 Protopterus annectens
CTATCCAGGAGAGGGCAATCAATATCACAAGGCAACAGGAAAAGGAAAACCTCATTAGAAGATCATTCCATGATGAGACACAAACTGCAGATGATGCGACCAGGGAAGGATTAGTTTACAATCTGTCCGACTTTGTATTGACTCCTATGCACCTAGCGGTGCTGAATAAAGGTTTCAACTTTATTCCAGCTTGTAAATCAGATGTAACGGACATCATCTTACACATTAGGCTGTTTGCTCATAGTCGTGTTACAAACTGTATTTGGTGAAGGTAATTCTTCTTTTTTGAATAATAAATTTCGTAAATCTAGTGTGTATTGCCCACCACTAGCTGCTCCATTAGAAACCTTTGTTAACCTTTGTGAATAAGATGTTTTTGATCTTTCTAAACAATCAGGACAACATTTTAGTAATTTTAGTAATTTAACTCATGATGAAATGCAAGCTTTAGAACAGCTATGGGGTGAACCTTCAATTAGTATTAGACCAGCGGATAAAGGAGAAGCAGTGGTCGTTTTGAATAGAGCTAATTATGTGGCTAGTATGAAGGCCATGCTAGATGATTCCATCATATATAGTAAAATTTCAGTGAGAGTTGTAGACAGAAGTTTGAGAAATGATTTATATCATTTGCTTATGTGTAGTTTGATTGACAAAGATACTTATGACTTTTTGACTGTTGAAAATCCTCTCATCCCGGAGATACATGGACTACCCAAAATTCATAAGGACTTGCTTAGCACACCATTGCGTCCCATTGTTTCGGGACACGGATGGGTTACTGAACCGCTCTCAGTGTTTGTGGACACAAAACTTAAACAAGTGTTGCACAGTGCTCCATCTGTCTTGAAAGAAACTGAACATTTTCTATCTAATTTGTATACAGTAGTATCAGATCTTTCTTTGAATGATGTTTTGTTAGTAACACTAGATGTTAAGGCATTATTTACAGTCATCCCCAACCAGGCTGGCATAGGTGCCATCAGATTGTTTTTATCTCCCAATGGTAGTTTTGCACATGGTATGATAACAGCCATTTGTACGTTGTTGGACTTGATTTTATGCAACAATGTGTTTTTGTATGAGAATCAGTACTATATGCAACAAATGGGGGCAGCCATGGGTACTCCTTGTACCAACACCTGTGCCAATCTGTTGTTGGCGCAGTGGGAGGATGAACATGTTTATAATGACAATCCTTTTAGACACCTCATTAAACATTACATGAGGTTTGTAGATTATGTTTTTCTTTTATGGGGGTAGTACAGAGGAGCTGCAGAATTTTATACAGTATCTTAAGAGTACATCTGATTTTTTCAAGTTCACTGTATCTTCCTCTCAGATATCCATTGATTTCTTAGATTTTACCATTTTTAAGAACTATAATTGATTATTAGAAACACAAATGTACAGGAACCCCTGTTGGAGGAATGGGTTGCTGCATCGTTCCAGTATGCATCCCCCCTTGTTTTCTCTAATATACTTAAGGGTTAATCATTGAGAGTATCTAGGCTTTGTACTGATGATTATACTTTTGAAGAAACTATGCATACAGTCAGTGAGGGCTTTGCTGAAAGGGGTTATCCTCAGAGGCAGATAGTGGATACTAATAGGGGGGGCTGTACAAAGTAGTGTTATTAGAAAGAATTGGACTATTCTTCTGCCAGACAGTAAAGTGGGGCAAATAGTGGGAGAGCAACCATCCTTTACTTTTAGGAATAACATGCCCATTAAAAGACTGCTATGTTATGGACCTAGATACAAGGTACCTTTGGCACAAGGAAAGAAAGGGATGTTTCCTTGCTATAGTTGCAAAGCATGTTCTTCCATCTCTTCAGATTTATGCTTTATACACCCAGTAAACTGGGCATGTTTGTAACCACTTGCAGGAGTATGAATCTGGTTTGCCTAGCTACCTGTTGTTCTTGCAACAGTTTCCATGTGGGCAAAACAACAAGACAGCTGAGGGAACGGATACTTGAACACTTGGGGAGTATACTCAAAAAAATGTTGACAAATGCCTTAGCTAATCATTCCTTGCAATGTCCTGGGCATACTTGTTTTAATTTTAAAGTTCTACAATTGTTATATCCTAGTGCTAGGAAGGGTGAGTTTAACAATCATATTGAAATGTGTGAGCTTAAATGGGTGATCTCTTTACAAGCCTATAGACAACCAGGACTCAACAGTGGAGTCTCCCTTAAGCCTACACTGAGTAAGAGATGATTGCTTACAGGTTGTTTAAGTATGTTAATAGTTGTTAATGATCTAATGTGATTGGCTCATTCTTACAATGAAGTGTCTTAAGTCTGTGAATTTTTAACACAGTTTTTATGTTGGTCTGAAGAAGTGGTAACCCCATGAAAGTGCTAACCTTTCTGAATAAATTTGGCTGCCTTTATTTTTATCTGCACCTGTATTTCGGCTGGCTATTTTTATTAGCTTTTGCACGGTGTTGGTTGGCTCACATTTGTTGGTTTTCTCTATTTAAAAATATAAAAAAGTATACAGATCCAAAAGTAGTGTTAAAATGAAGGAAACATCAAGACTTGATGAAATAAACAAGTTTTTTCAGTCTGTGGGTGCGGTTATCCTTTACCAAGAAAGGCTCATGTTGCATCAAGTATAATGAGACATGTAACCAGAGTTATTTAGCAATTATGTTGTTTTATGAAATGCAGTTAAGCACTTTTGTCCTTATTACTCTTAGGACTTCATCAGAACCAAATAGTAATAATCAGAACTTCCTTTTAACAAGTATAACAATCACGTAACTCATGTTAAAATTTTTCTTTAAAGTGGCAATAGCCATTTAAAATGTAACCAGTTCAATTTAACCATATCCCAGTAAGTGCTGCTGTTTAAATCATGTGATTGATTTACCTGCTAAAAGGAAGTTCAGATTACCACTTGATGCAAAGTGAGCCATGTTTGGTATACTTTAATATTTCAAAGTAAGTCTGTATCTATCTATCTATCTATCTATCTATCTATCTATAGATGTTTGGTCAGCCTCTGTTTAGATAACAAAATTTGGTTGACTATACAAATAGTTAGTAGGTGTGCAAGGTCCCACAATTCTTAGGGTCAGAAAATGCTCTTTCCCCAACAGTGCACAATCTCAGAGTTCGTATATATAATTATCAGTGTGTGTTCGGGCACAGGGGATTTCCACCTGCCAAAGAACGTTATCATTGTTTTAAATTTTTCTTTTCCTTTTTTGCCTGGTCAAGGTTTTTTCTCAGTGCTAACATTGTTGACATTTTGTGGTCTTTGTCATGGTTGCTAACATTTGGGTCTATCAACAAAATTCAGTAGAGCTATACACACATATCTATCTATCTATCTATCTATCTATCTATATATATATATATATATATATATATATATATACACACACACACACACACACACACACACATACACACGTAAATGGCTAGTCATAAGTAATGACATATTCATACATGAAATGCATTTAAATATTTCAAATTAGATGCATCAATACACATTAAATGAGTTGCATAGGTAAACTACTTTCACATTAAAATTATATTCATTTTCTTTAACTGTTGGGCAATAAGTAATTGCTGCTGAGCAATCAGCTTTTAAAAAGTAACGCATTTGTTTATAGATGTTTTAAGAACTTTTTTATTTTTATTATTATTTGAGTTTACTGTCTTGTTCTGGTATTGAGTTCAAAGAAGCAATTAAGAATGCATCCTGACATGTATCAGATTCAAACCTCATATGAGGCTTTAAGGTTACAAGTATAGTCTATTCAACTTTCATTGCAGATCCACCATATAATCACAAATTATGTGTCAGTTTTAAGAGACTGCTGCCTTTTAAAAATTGTTTATATCTTTTTATCCCCTGATGCCTGCCAGTCATTAGCACTCACACAATTAATCAATCTATTGCAATAATCAGTTGCAGAAGGCAGTCACTCAGACATCCATCAGGGATTTTCTAGTGTAACCCCTACTCCTTGGTGGCTCATGTGATGCCCGTGCCCTGGCCCAGCAATCAAGGAATCTCAATCCTCACCACTAACACCAGTGAGAGGCATCCATACAGGGAAAGAATAATAAATACACACACAGTAAAGTACAATTTCCCCTAAGAGCACAGTCAGTCTGGGGCTGGTTTCTCCCTTTCTCTCCAGGTCCTCAGTCAGACTCCCCACTGACATAGCTATAGGGTCCAGATCTTAGTCTAGTGGGCAAGCTAAAACCTCCAGCACCCTCTCTGTCCAACCAGTGCTTCATGTCCCTGCCCAAGTAGCTGACACACACACACTTTGAGATAAGAGTTTTATACAACACACAGACACTCCTGGGGAAGGCTGGCCCAAGTTCTCCACCTGTGCCCATTTTACCCATACTATACAGTAGTACCAGCTGCCACCACCCATTAATATCAGCTACTCAAAGGCCCTTCTGAAAGGGTGTCCAATTATTACTGTGCAATATTATTATCCAAATGGTAAGTGTGACTGAACAGTCAAGGCTTATTAGAGTGACTTGGTACAGTATCACTATATGCATGCAATGTACTCTAGAGCTTAAATTAATTCTACATAAAACAGCCAGAGTTGAAAGGTTTAAAAATATTTAAAAAACAAGACAATACTCCTTACTACACAGTGCTAGTCAAGAGTTCAGAGATCACAGAGAAATACTTATAATAATACAATAGAAAAGTTCTGACATCAACACAGAAAAACACTTACTCTAATCTTCCTAATTCCTAGCTATTTCTAAGAGACAACAGAGTTCTAAATAACTTACATATAGAGCAAAGCAGTCCTGGTGATGTTGGATGTTCTCAAGACAAAATGCTCTGAGCTCTCTGATTCTCTCTCTTTAAATTGATAACACAGAGCTGCTTCACATGACATCATTCTTCACACTTCTCTGGTGTTCCCAGGCTAACAGAAACTACATTTGCATTATTTACACCTGGTCAGAAACCAGAGCAATAAAGGACATTTATACATGCAAATTCTAGCCATTAACTCTGGTCTTAAAACAATAGGTAGGATACCTCCCTCTAAATATATCAGCTCCAAATTTTGACATCAAAGACAGTCATAAAATGCTTGACTTAGCTTTCTTACAGCAAAGTGCGCTGTTGTTACATTTATTTTTGCAGTTCAATATCCAATGCAGTCTTTTCACATTTAAGAGAACAAGCCCGTGGCTTACATTAATATTTACAAGTGACAGAATTATCTACAAAATTCTATCTGGATAGGCTTGCAGCCTTCACCTATCTTCACAACTCTCATGCACAATCATAGACACAAGGGTAATGTTGTGCCTTCCCCTGAAGCTGTGCATGCTCCTGTATGTGCCTTATGAAATCTATTATGTGAAAGTGGCTTGACAGAGCCAAGAGTGTGTCTCAAGTCATCTGCTACTTACAAAGTATTTTTCTGTCCAGAAAGTACTGGTATTGTTGCAAGTCAGGCTGCTCCCTCTCTCTAAGACTAATAGTTGACATTGGCTACTAACTCCTCAGTCCTCCTTTACCCAGCTTCTCCACTGCTAATTCATCTTGATCATCTGGGTTGTAGATAGAACTTTCTCCTTCTGTGACATAGAGCCAGGAGGTTCTGCTTCATTTCAACAGTATTAAAACTCAGTCTATGGTAAAAAAATGGAAAACATTCATGTCAGCTGACTACCAATGTTTGAAAACATTGAAGATTCGAGGGTAACAGAAACATTTTTGACTCTTCTATACTGTCTATTGTCTAGTCAAATGAGTTGATACTTTTCACAATGAAATTTCTTAGTGATATGTATTATGCCAAAAATGTATCCAACAATTATCTTCACGTGTCACCACACATGTGCATCTCATGGTCAGAGCCATGCATTCACTGGAAAGGTTCCAAGTGATGTACAATGCATGTCTTTTGAGGTCTCTGTTTCTAATCTGTGGGAATACATGCCTAAATAATGCAGTGCTTTTGTGTTAAAATGAGGCAATACTATAACTGAAACACAAAACAGGAATTAAGTATATAACCATTGATTATATTATTTAAGACTCTTCATTTGTTTGGAGCTCCCAAACTTTAATGCCGAAAAAAGTCCGTCAACTGGGAATGGATCCAAGATAGCCACTGAGTAGCAGTACTTGAGAAATTCAGTAGGAAGGTTCTATACAGCTCAATTAAAATGTGTTACATCATTTTAATAATATTGGCTCACTAGAATTTTGTCAAAGCTGTACATTTGTAACTCTGGCTTAATTGCTATTCGTTCATACAATTTCCTAGTTTGGATCAAGATAAGAAAAATTAGCATTTCAGATCCTCTCAAGTCTGTGTCTTTAAAAAGGATTTGCAACACTTAGTGACTTCTGTATAGGAGTAATCTATGGAAATAGACCATTGTTTGTATCAAAGTAGAACTTATTCAAGAGAACTGAAATAAACAAATAGAGTTCCTTAAAACTATGATTCAACAACAGAAACGTTCAGATAAAAGACTTACAGACTTCTGTTTCTGGCATGGATGGCAGGTTAAAAGAGGAGTAGTTGCAAACTAAATTCCTATTAAAGAGAATACCAGATTGCTAGACAAAATGAAGGACTTAGAAAGGAAAGGAGGAACAATCGGAATATACAGTGACATAAAATGGAGGGCAGCAATGTAGATAACTTAACTATCTGGCTTCCAGAAGTATTAAACTTGCAGAAAGAACTCTCATTCAGGATAGAGAGATCTTACAGATGTTCATCATTGTAACTGCTGCAGTAGTCTATAAGTTGTATCTTGCCAAGGATGCAGCGCCTGACCAGCTTCCATAAGCTCTAACCCCCCCAAGACAGTCAGTTTGGCTGCCTAAAGGTTAATCCATTTTGGAGGAAACTATAAAAACAGACAGTATGACTAAAAAATCTTCAGCACTGTCTTGCCACCTTGTGCAGCTGCATCTCTGAGGCTTCTCAGATGCAGCAATTGCCCAAGGCTTAGTGCCAATTCTTGGTGACATATGCCTCCTCCTAAAATTCAGATTCCTTCATATAGAGAAGAAGGAGTTTTTTTTTTCAGATGATTCAGATGTTGTGGTATTTTATGTTACCTGAGGGTTCTATATCCCAAGACTCTGATTCTGTAGATAGTGAGCCTGAAGTTGTTACAGATGGAGGCTTTCTCTTTTGCTTAGTCCATTTTCAGACTAAAGGATGTATTTTCTTAGGAACATATGGATGATCTCCCTGAGTTGCACAAATATTATGACTTAGTTGAATGAGAAACCCCCAATACTGCACCCATTCCTCCTGTTCTGCCACCCTTGAAGGTTGACTTTAAAGCTGCCTATAATGCTTCTGATGTTCTCCCATCAGTTCTTATGAAAGCAAGATAAATTGTATAGAGTTTCTCAAGCTAACAAATCTATTTTCATCTTAGAACAGATCCAGCTCAAATTACACATATGGCTCCTGCAGCACAAAAACTCCTTCCACCTCTAACCCCATTCCTGGGGATATAGAGGGCAAGTGGTTGTACACAAGGTAAGAGAATCTTTAATTACCAGGGCTATACATGGACGTTTATTTTAAAATGTATCAGTAGCTTAAGAGATTTCTCCTTCTTTGATCCCCCTGAAGGTAGAGCTTATGTGAAACAGATTGCGTCTAACCTGTCTCATGTTTCCAAACTTGCCTTAAGAAGTGTGTATGATTGTGCTGATAATGTTTCAAGAGCTTTGGCTTCAGATACTATTTTAAGGAGATTTGTTTGTGCATGTAACCAAAACATTTCAGCTGATTTAAAGTCAGAAATGTTGAGTTCCCTGCTGAATACAAAGATTTTATTTGGGCCAGCTGCTACTCAGACCCTCAAACAATGGAAAGAGAGGTAAATTAATGCAGGGAGTATTCAGGATTTTCATGTCTCCAGATGCTTCACTTCAAAACCCCTATTCGCTTCAAATAACCAAACAAACAACAGACGCACTCTAATATTAGGTAGGCTCCTAGGAAGAATTTGCAGGAGGGAAACCAATCTCAAATCCCAAAAACAAGCAGTTTTCTCAGAAAAGGGTCAAACTTCACCTTCTGAATCCCTGTGCCAGGCACCTGCTCACCATCTCTTCTAACCCTCCCCCTGTTTTTCTTCCCATTTCTCAGAATCTGACCCTCAGTTCCCCAGCTTAGTGTCAGATAATTTCAGACAAATAAGTTCTGAAGGTGATCCAAGAGGGTTAAACTGAAAATGGATAGAACCCCCTAACCCCTCCTTTTAGGGATCCTCCTCACCATCCCAATCAAACAGAATTGCTTCCCTAGGTTCTACAACATATGTTATAGTCAGGTGTCATAGAAAAAGCTCCTGCCAAAAACATAGGAAAGGGATTTTATTCCAGAATGTTTCTGATCCCAAAGAAGGAGCACTCATATAGATCATTTTCTGATCTCTATCTATTCTCAGTCTCCTTGTAAAAGTTTAAAAATTCAAAATATTAACCCTTCAGACTGTCAGCACTTGTCCCAGACCACTGTGCTACAGTAACTTTAGACCTCAGAGATGCTTACCATCACATTTCAATTATAGACAATTTCAGGTGACATCTAATAATTTATGTATATGACTCACATTATAAATTCTTTGCATTATCCTTTGGACTGTCTACTGCGCTATGCATGTTTACTAAACGTCAAGCTGCAGTGATGGCCTACTGCAGACTGCAAGGTATCCACAGTTTTCCTTAGTTAGATGACTTGCTTATCTATGAGAAGTATTTGCCAAGATATGAGGAATCATGAACAAAGTTAACTTCTCTCCTCACTCATCTGAGATGTCAGATAAATGTGCAAAAGGATTGTATTTTTTTGGAGTCTATATTAGAACACCGAACATTCAAAATTTTGAGTGTTCAAATTTCGAACCCTATGAATCAAAAATTTAAAACATCAAACATTCAGAACAGCAAATTTTTTTCCTAGGGAAAAAATGTGCTGTTCCAAAACACATACACACAACACAAGCACACCAAACAAACAGCAATCCACACACATACACCTAAACTCTTACACCTAACCCTACATTAAACTATACAATACAGCACTAACTATCCACTTACCTTAACCAAACCCTAACCCTAAGGTCCGTCACTATTGCACAGTCACCTCACCCATGCCCTAACCCTAACTCACCTACCCCGCCCTAACCTTCACATCCACACAATTGCACACTTACCTGACCCGCGCCCTAACCCTAACTCACCTAACCTGCCCTAACCCTCACGTCCACACAATCGCACACTTACCTGAACCTGACCTGTAACTTTCCACCACAGCACTGAAAATACCGAAGCAACAGAAACGGACAACTGATTTCTTTCCCTAGGAAAAAATTCAGTTTTCTGTTTCTTCGATACTTTCAGCGTTCACTGAAAACAGGTCGATATTAGAACACTCTAAATTTTGGACGTTCGGTGTTCTAATATAGACCCTATTTTTTAGGTGCCCTACAGACATTCACATGCAAAAAGTCTTTTTACCTCAGGACAAGGTAGGTTCTTATCAAGAAGTTTTCCTGAACTTTTCTCTGCTATCCTAATCTTTTGCCAGGAAATTCCTCAGGATTTTAGGCCTTGTAGTTTCTATGTTCCCCATGATCTCACGTGCTAGACTGCACATGAGAAAAATACAGTGGTGTCTCAAAAACATGTGGACCCAGCATATTTTCCTCCCTGGAGTTTCAAATTCCAGTACTTGGTTTTGTAAAACTAGAACAACAATGATGAAGGGATCAGATAGCTCTCAGTCCAGGACTCCTTTTTTTCCTATCCCAACACAGTCTGTCCTGAGAGATTCCTAAGATTTTGCTTGGGGAGTAAAGGTGCAAGGTTTTTGGCAGAATTTGTGCGGACAAAAGCACATAAAATTCAAAGAAATGTAGGCTGCAATATAGGATATAAAGGCTCTGCATCATCTTTGGAAGCCAGGCCTCTTCAGGTGATTACAAACAATGCCACAGATACGTGGTACTTAAACAAACATGAGGATACCAGATCATACTCTTTATGCCAGCTGGTAATTATAGCTTGGGAGGTAGCTCTTCAGCACTCCCTAACTCTTCAGGCATCTTCCATACTGTCAGAGCAAAACACTGTGGCAGACAAACTCAGCAGATCATAGATAGACTCTTACAAGTGGAAGCTTAATCCACAGGTATTCCAGGAATTGATCCAGATGTATGGAACAACTCACATAGATCTGTTTGTGTCCTTTCTAAACAGACTACTAGACCAATTCTGTTCCAGAAATCCTTGCATTCAAGCCTGGAGAAAAGATGTGCTTTCATTCCCTGTTTGAGGATGTTTATATATGCTTTTCCTCCTTTTACAATGATTTCCACGGTACTTCTGAAGATTCAGAAAGATTTACCAAGACTCATTGAAGTGAATCCTTTTTGGTTCAGGCAAAAGTGGTTCTCTCTTGTTTTGTAATTGGCCAGGGGCAATTACCACAAGCTTCCCCCCAGATTCCTCACAGGAAATGGGGAGTGTGATAAACCCCGGCATCAAGCAACTCCAACTAACTCCCTGGATGATTCAATCTGGATATCTTTTTTAGGTACCATTTTCATGAGGTTATGCTGCAGGTATTTATACCTCTCAACCTCTTAGTGCAAGAAATCTGGACAAAGCCTAAAATAATCAGGGTAAATCCAAAAATAAGGACAGGCTTTAAATATCACTCATATAAACTTAGAAAGTTGATATAATAACAGGATTTGTGTTTGCATGCATTTCCTGAATGAGATGACTTATGAAACTCATAGTAAATCATTATTCAGAAAACCACTAATTTTATAAAGAACACATCAAAAATATGAGGCAGAAATCTGGGCATTTTGCAAAAATCTGCACCGTTGATTGGTCTGCAAGTACTAAAGGAGGCAAGAAAGCCTGCAAACAGAAAGTCAAATATTTGTAATTGGAAAATATTTTGTAGTTGGAGCCTAGCCAATATCCAGGGTCCTATCATGGATTTTCCACCCTCAGTACTCAAATATTGGTGTGAGTTACTGTATTCTAGCATTCCTTATGGCTCTGTCGAGGTACATCTTGTAGCCATTTCAGCTTGTCTGCCCATGGATCATCCTCTGTCTTCTCTATTTGTGGTCAAACAGTTTCTGAAAGGGGTGTTCTACATAAGACATCCTTGCAAACAAAGGCATTTATGGTTAGGGAGCCTTATCTGGGTTTTCCATAGGGATATGGTTACTCTGATGACTAACCCCTCATTCATTCCTAAGGTTCTCTTAGAGTTCACTTTGAATTAAGCCATTAATCTCCCAGTTTTCTATACAGACCCTAAAAGCAAGAGAGACAATTTTTTTTCATACCATGACTGTACATAGACAGCTCAGCCATTATCTTGGCAGGGCCAAGTCCTTCAGGAAAGATTATCAGCTTTTTATTTCTTACTCTGAGTTAGGAAAGGTCAACCCATGATTAACCAAATTATTTCAAGGTGGTTGCCCTTGGCTATTGTGTTTTGTTACTGCCACCATGGTGGAATGTACTTTAACCCAGCCAGGGCCCTATCTTCTTTGATAGTATATTGGAAAGGTGTGGACTCCAAAAGCACTTGGTTCTCCATCCATCATATATACAAAGCACTATGAACAGGATTAATTTTCCATATCCAGAGCAGGCTTTGCAAGGACCATTCTCAAGGGGCTGCTGGACCCTTATCCTTCCTGCTCTCAGGTAGGGTAAACTTTGGTAGTCTATCCATAGGCTACTGCAGCAGTGAGAATGATGAACATCGTACAGTTGTATGAGTTGCACTTACCCATTGCAGTAGATGTATCCACCCACCATCCCAACTGTTGTACAGTGTGGATTACAACTTTTGCTGTTGCTATTGTTCCTACAGATGATGTTATTTCTGTGTTAATTTTCTGATTCATGGTGAAGTTTCCCTTTTTTATACTTAGGGCAAGAAATCCTGTAGATTTTTAGTCTGGCTGCTTTTATAGTTCCCTCCAAAAGGGATTAGCCTATGGGCAGCCAGAACAACTGTGTGTGAGGAGAGTTAGAGCTTTGGGAAGCTGTCTGGGTGCTGTATCCTTAGCAGGACACAACCCATAAGTTACTGCAGCAGTGAAGAATTTAGACATCTACTGCTATGGGTAAGTGCAACTTACACAACTGTATGCTCTCATTTAGAATTCCTACAAAATGAGAAGCATATCCAAGACACATAATTGTACATTTTTTATTTTCTATTTGAACAAGGAACTTATACAATAAGCTGGACAGTAATTATAACACAACTGATAATGGCTTTCCCATGATAACAATGGATTAAATGAAACTGTGTTGATCCTGGTGAAAACTCTAAAAAAATAATTTGGAAGCTCAAATTATTTTCCCAGATGGAATGAAATTATTCTTCCTAATAAGATAAGAGTAGTTAACATTTTTGAAGAATTTTTTTCTTATGAAAAAATCATAATATGGTCACTAAGCATGAAGACATAGATTGCAATTTCTCTTCCCTAAAGAGACATGGTAAGAAAGACAGATGGAAAAATCTATTTTAAATTGTATTATATTAAAAACTCTAGAAAAAAATGGAGCTACAGTTATATGTAGTAACTCCAAATGGTCTACATAGTTTTACAACTAGGTCTAGAATTTTAAACAGATAAAGAAATCAGATCAGATAAATTCAATTAACGTTCCAGGAAGCAATGAAAACGTTAATGATACAGAGGATATCTTAGTGGCATTCAGAAAATATTATGAAAATACTTTTATATGAAAGCTCACTGATTGACATTTTAAATAAGAATATCAATCTGTTTGGAAAGGGGAATTTCACAAATCTTACAAACATAGCTAAATTAGAATTATATGAACAGTTCAAAACACTGAAAGATAATATAGCCACAGGTATGTACAACAAAATAATTGCTCAGATCTATGAAATATTTTCAAAAATGTTATTGATTTTTTTTAAACCAGTTGCTATCAACTTTAAAATACGAATATTAGTCTCCCTTCCTGTAAATATACTTTAATAGTCCTGGTATTGAAATAGGACATGAGTATAACTTTATGTACATTGTATAGCTCAGTTTCATTACTAAATGTGGATCATAAAATATTTGCAATAATCCTGTCCAATAAATTAAAAATAATGCCGCCAAGACCAAGCTCAAACTATGTTTATTGGAATAAATACACAAGACAACATTAAAAAGTTAACATTAATGAATTCTGTAACTATTAATATTTATGATTTGACAGTATTAAGTTTGCATTTCAAAAAGGTGTGTAATTCTGAAAATTGAAAGCACTTATTTAAGGCCCTGGAGGTTTTTCATTTCCATATTGTTATATAACATTAATGCAACAATTATGTAATAGTTCAGTAGGGTACATTAAAATAGGAATATATGTTTTGCAAGCAGTAAAAATAAGAAAAGAAACTAAACAAGGTTGCCCCATTTTTGACATATTACTAGTACTGTTTAATGCCAACTCATCTACAGTAATTGTATGTCAGACAATAAAAACCATTAAAACAATCTTTATTAATATTATTTGTGTTTCATATTATATTTTAGCTTAAAGTATAATGATTTGTAATAAATGGCCTCCCTACACAAGTTGAAATTGCTCAAGCATCAGTAGCTTTCTGGAAAAAGACAAAAACAAAAAAAGATGAACAGCATAACACTACATGTTTTTCCCATAGGAAATCATTGTGAGTGGGATTTCTAATTGTGTTCTGGCAATGATTCCCTTCTTTAGGGAGATGTATCTGTTCTTTGAGTTGGTACAACCATGCAGTTGGTATATATGTTTGGGGGGTGAGACAATTGCCTCCATATGTGGGGTGCATAAGAGTTTGTAAGGGTTTTCCCCTTGCAAAAAAAAAAAGATTATTTTTACCCTTTTGGATTTGGGGCATCTTTTTCATTCTTTTGGAATGTCAAGCTTCAGGAAGTTGATGTTTCATAGTAGAACCATACTAAACATATAAGTACGTCTGACATTGTGAAATAACATAGTATTAGGTGAAAACACTGTCTAAAAACAAGTTATATCATTCAAGTTAACTATGAAAATAATGCTAAAGATTTAAAAGATATAATCTCAAATTGAAATGATTGTTTTTTGCATTTGAAAATCTAGAGAACTTGATCAAAACCATAGTATTGCTGAAAGTATTATTTGCAACCAAAACATCTGTAATGCCAAATAAATATCATATTAAGGAATTAAATAAAATGTTTATAATTTTGCTTTGGTATCAAAATAAATTGTGAATATGTTTCAACACCATGGGAACTAATGAGCAAATGGAGGGAAACATTTTCTGGATACAGACACTGATGCTGTGATCCATGTTCAAAAGGATACTTCACTTTTTAAACACAAATTATGCTACAAAATGGGAAATAATGGAAGAATCCTTAAATGATCAAACATTAAAAGTATAAAATCAAAATTTAAACTGTATAGTTAATAAAATATGGATATGAAATAAATACACATATATGTATATTTCTGTTTCTACAGACTCTAAATATATAAAAAAATCATTAAAATTCCATATATAAGTATGCAATATAAAAATGGATTGTTCTTATATTCCTAATCTCCTTTGCATCAGGATGTATTGAAGGATGTGCTATTAGGAAAATGTTAGAAATTAAGTTTAATGTTTTATTATATTGATTTAGCTGTTTAAAGAGTACCACAACTACAGGAACTGAAAATATCATTGATAAGCATGGATTAGATTCAAAAGGTTATTAGTGTAGAATATTAAACAGTTTATATTTTAAAGATGTAAAATGGTGCAGAAATGAAATGAAATTCTATCCAAAGTGATTAGAATGCATAAAAGTTACATCACTAAATGAATCAAGTGTACTTCAGTTTTCTATTCAATATACAAATTTATTTTAGCATCCACATTACATTCTTATTGGAACTACTTTAATCAACTCCCATCAAAAATGGCATGCACATCACTTTGTTGCTACTTCCTAGTGCAACAGTGATCTTTTAACAGCAGACTAAGGACTCATCAATACTGCAACTAGCATTTCAGTTGTTTAAAAAAATACATACAAGGTATAAATACAAACTCTTTATTATATTATTGTTGGTTTTTGACTTATGCAAAAGCTTCTTCAGGATATTAAATAACTTGTAAATATGAGAAAATGCAATGCTCCCATCTTAGCTACATGTCTAGCCAGAGCATTATTCTGATCATTCTATCTAATGCTTCTGACATACTCCCTTATCCTCTAAGTGCTCTATTTATCTTTTCTGTATAGAAAGACATACATTGTTTACATTAAGCTAGGTAGACTATATGTTTCTCATTACAATCAGCTATCAAATTAAACACAAAACAGGTGCCAAATAAGGGATGAATAAACTGTCCTTTAGAATTAATATAACTGCAAAAATTGCAAGCACTGCAAGGGAAGGTGCCTTTTGGTCCTGATTCCATAATATATGAATGTTTATCATAACACAGCAGTCTCCTTAAATTACTATGATTGTTATATCTATAGCATGGTTTATCTCCTACCAATGACCGTAATTTATCGTTACTCATTAAAATGTTCCAGTTCTTTCCTATAACATCACAAATCATTGCAACATCGCTAGAACAGAAGAGGGAAATTGGTATGTAGTATCTCTGATTTTATCATTAACATTAATATTATTCACCTGAGGGGGAAAATAAGAACCGGCTGTACTATCTCTCAACAGAAACATGACAGTAAAAGTATTACTTAATTGCCAGTACAGTCTCTGATGAGTAGATGCCTATAGTCTAATTTATCTAGTATGTATTCTTAGTTTCTGACATTAAAAATAGCACAGTAGAAATGTTTCAAGAATGACAATGTAAACAAAATCAATGTTATGATAAGACGTATTTTAGAGAAAGAGAAAAGTAAAAAATCTCTTTTGAGCAAAATTCATAGAATAGTAGTTATTTGTGTAATGTTAAGGTGTTTGAAGCCAAAACTGGTCACACTGAAGAGCCAAGAGCTAATCTGATACAAGTTCCTGACAAATGTCAAACAAATAAATAAAAATACAAGGACTGAACTTGGTTTGCAAATTTGAAGCTGTTCAACTTAAGAAGGTATCTGCTCAATAAGTTTCAACTCAAGGAAAACATTTAAAGTAAGTGTTTTGAAAGGGGAAAGGCCGCCCTCTCTGCATCTGTTACGTGCAGGTGCCAAGCCTCCTACATACTCATGAACCTATGTTTGCACAAACTCCACAGTTATACACACAGGACAAATAGGAAACTCAAAAAACTAAAGGAATCACTTTTGGCACACATATAGAAATTGTACCGATAGTGATTTCTTATGGCAAACAGTGACTGGGGATATCAATGTGAACTCTAACACAAGGAGCCTTAACCACTTTGCACTTGAGGTGTACAGAAGCCAAATTTGAAATGCATGAATTGATCAATCAGTTAATGTATTTTATTATGCCATGATTTTAATATGCATGATATACCTAGTATATTTTGCCATGCATATAAAACAGTGTATAAAAATATATGTAACATATTTTTAATGTAAATGGGATGTAACGTGTTAATAATTTGTGAGTATATCTTTAAATAGGTATTGATGCAATAGGGTATATTGTATCATATAGTAATAAATACTCTGCAGTTTTGAATATATTATCTCCTATCTGTATTAATCCATTTTAACAGCATGTCACAGAATTGTCTTTACTACTACTAGCTTTTCTAAAATACATGAGGCTACCATGAGTTGAGCTTGTGTGGATTTCATTTTAAGAATTTATTTAAATCTATTAACAACAGTCATGTTTGCTCATCATCATTTTCTGGAAAATCTAGAAAACTCAAATGTGTTTACTGAGTCCTTGGAAGATTGTATGGAGACATTTGTATAGCTGAACTGGGTTTCAGTGATATTTGCTGTAATAAAAGCAACCAAGTTTTTTTTTTGTATGTCTGTATTCTTTAAGTAAGGAGGCCAAACCATTTCAAACTCACAGTAAAAAAATGCCCCTTTTAATTATAGAAACTACTATCATTTTGATTGGTATGAAGAATGTTGAGATTTACTTCTCTTTTTTAAGGGAAAATAAAAAGCTGACATTCTAAAGCTGATTTCTGCACTTGAAAATGCTATGCCTAATATTATATTAAATTTACAAAAGACATGGCATGCTAAGCCTTCTAGGGTAGTCATTAGAAGGCATGTCTGACAGTGCCTGGCTATGTCTCCAGCCTTTGTCTCATGACATAAACCTCTACTGGTGCAGGCATCTTTAGTGTATGTATTCCTTTTTGGTTTACATGCTGAAAAAAATGTTTATTGCTTAAGATAAGAAAACAAAGGCCATGGGTGGAATCAGATTATAAATGTTTACAAATATTTACAGTTCCACTTTCAAAGCCACTTCTATAATTAAACTACTTTTAAGTTAAAAAGTCAGCATCAGAATTTTAAACAAAGGAGCAGTGGCCAGAAAAGTTATTGCAAGTTCCAGAGTGATCTCTTTCAAAGAAGTGTGTTAATAACACAAGTTCAAAATATGCATTGTCATTACTAAGCTATAACCTCAAATTTTATGATTATAGATGGAAATGTCTCTCTCTTACAGAAGCTATTTATACAAGAGAAAATAAAAAAGCAAAATGTCTTACTAATGGCTCTTCTTTGGTTAAACATAATATTGGTTTACCATGTTGCAGTAAGTGCAGTGCAATCTGATGTTTTCACTGTCATTAACCATGCAGCACCTTAAGGTCTTTCATCCAGTCAGCTCTCTGACTTGCAGCCATTAGCTGTTCTATAAAAATAAGAGACCTTCTACCAAAAAGAAAATCTTATTTGGCATATAGAAAAGTTTTCTTTACCTGGGACTTACATTGCTTTATGTTATGTAATAGATTTTACACCTGACCAGTCCCGTTAGTTCTTTGACTTTCTGATATTTCTGTTCATTTATCAGTTTATTTACCTATAGATTTTTGTGTGACAGTCAAATTGTTTCTTAGGAGTATCTTGCGTTTACGAACCTAAAAAATATTTTTATGACTGAGAGTTTTTTAGGCTATTTTGACCCTGCATTTTTGTAGATATCCCGTAAACCTATGAATTGTCTTTGTTAAATAGCCTTTTCTATGGTATTAAAATAGTTAAATTGATTTTGGTGTTGCATGTCTTGTCTGATAAAGAGCTTTATATAGATCTTTATATGCACACATTTTCTTTCAGAATGAGTCTTTCTTGTATGTCAAAAGTAGTTTCTGTATTTTTTTTCACAAACCTATTCAGCTTCCAGCACCTTTTTTTCTAAAACATGAGAATAAATGTAATAAAAAGAATTTAAATGGATAGAAAGAGGAGAAAGTTACATTTTTTATGCAAAGTCATACATACATAAATTGACATATTGATGGGTACATCAACTGGCATCCTGCACAGCTCCAAGACTGGAACCTCCTCAACCAAAAATTGAGGGCCAGAAAAAAAAATTCTAAAAACATTCTCAGAATGGTAGAACTGCTTATACTAGATCCATGGTGCAGTTACTGACAGTACCTGCCACAGCTGCTTACATTAATTCTAGTTATGCACTCACACCCCATTAGCAACTTTTCTGAGGTGCTAATTATGCTTCCTAACAGCTTGTACTTGGGGTAGTTGCCCTCTTCACCTTACCCTAGCAACAGTTTATGATATTTACAAGAAATCTTTCAAATAAGTGATTAGGTCCCATTCTAATAGTCATGACTTCAGTTATTGTTTAAAGTTTCTCTTCCAAGTAGATTGGTTTAACATAAATTCATAGGTTTGTCAGCCCAGAGAAAGGACAGTTGTGTCTCATGTTTACTGCAAAGTTTGTTTTATTATAGTTGGTTTCCTGTCCTTGGGTGGACTTAGTACAGTGTTTTCTGTACCTGGCACTGTGCATATCCCTTCCTATTCCCTCCTATTATGATTTCATTTCCTTTTGCATAAAACAATAATTAAAAAATATATATCTTAGAGTAGAGGGTGGCCCAGTGATGCTGTTGACAATATTATTGTCTCCAAATATTTGGTTCTCTGGTCTGGTTCTTGACCAAGATACCTTCATAGTGGAGTCTGCATGTCCTCTGTTTCAGTGGGGGGTTGCTAGTATCATTGATGGCCTCTACCTTCCCAAAGCATGCTGACAGGGGAATCCACATACCACTAAATTGTCCATACATGTATTTGAGGCATGCATGTGAATGTATGTGTATACCGTGATGCAGTCATGTCTCTTCCAGAATTGCTTTTCTGCCTTATACCTTTTTTCTTTTTTTTTTTTTATTGATAATTTGTCAAATATTACATGAAATCAAAAAAAATATGATATATATACAATTGTAAAACCTATAAACTTTAAAAAGATTATATAACTATATACATTGGTGTCTGTTAAGAAGAAAGCTATAAATAAGTTTAAAGTGTAACATGAAGAATGATATATAAGTTCATATATCTTTGTCCATTTTCTCAATTATTTCTAGTATTTTCATCCAAGAGTTGTATAAGGATGTAGGTCTGGTAGTTCTGTTCTTCAGTGTAAATATTTCCATTTGTCCAACTGTTCTAGTTAAATTTTTAAATTCATTAAATGTAGGAGGAGTCTCACTTTTCCAGTGAATGGTGATGATTTTGCGAGCTGCTGCCATTAAAGTCTATAAGATTTTAAAATCTTTTTTTGGCACACAATCCGGAACAGGAGAGTTGAATAAAATCATAGATTTTGATAATTGATAATTATCATTAATAACAGTCTGAAAGAAATAATTATTATTATTCCAATACAAAGTAAGACAGTTACATTCATGAACAATGTGTTGCCAGTCAGCTCTTGTTTTAGTCTGACATCTCCAACATAGATCTTCACTAGCATACATCTTAGATACTTTATGTGGTGTATAAAAACTTCTATTCAAAAATCTCCAAGTGAATAACTGCAAGTTTATTGATAATGATGACTTCTTAGAAGATTTTAAAATAATCTTTTTTTCCTTTTCGTTAGGAGGGTGATTGTTTATCTGTGTATAATAATTCCAGTAGGTGTCTGTTTGGTATATTTTTGTTGTTTTAATTATGTTGTAAATTTTAGATAGATATCCAGCACCTTGATAATGTTGATTATTAATTATAATAATATATTCAATAAACTTTGGGACAGTATGTCTAACTGTATCTTGCATTTGTCCAATTCTATTTGTAAGGTATTGCCTTAGATTTTGCAGAAGTAACCATGAGTCATTATTTATATTGTATTTTCTGATTAACTGATCTTTAGTTAATATTTTGTCTTGTTCTACCAGCTGATGCCAGTAGCTTATTGAGCTTATCTTGAGGATATTGATTTTCTGAATTTGGAATGCATCAAGGATAGTGGATGTGAAAGCTATAGGGAAGGTCAGAAAGAACCATGAATTAATATTTGGTACTTTGCTTATGTATGTTTTAAATGTTGTTAGTGTGATATTCATATATTTGGATGGGAGTTTATTATTTTTTTTATTTTTACCTTCTAGATAATCTTTTAACATCCAAACTAAAGGAAATGGTATTATAGCTAAATAATCTGATATGTTGTTATGATTAAGTTCAGTATAGACCTGTTCATGTAATTGTTTCCATATAGGTTTGTAGTGATCATTTAACCATAGGGTTATATTTTTAACAACAGAGGACATAATATATATCTCAATATCAGGTAAATTGATTCCTCCATCTTCCCAATTTGGTAAATGTCTATTTAAGGCAATTTGGGGTTTGTTTGGGAACCATAAAAAAAATAATATTAGTTTATTATATCTTTGAGTGATATATTTGGGTGGTGGCAGTGAAAAACTTTGTATTAGATATAATACTTTAGGAATAATAATTGATTTAATGAGATATAATCTATCTCCCATTGTAAACATATATTTGTGCCTTATACCTTTTGAGTGCTGGGATACACTCCTGCTCACCTGCAACCTTGAATATGTTCACACAGGTATAAAAATGAATACATCAATGAACATTAAAGTAAGCAGATGTTTATTTCTCTTTTATATGTGTTTAATTTGGTGAAAAAAATGCTCTAAAATCGAGGTGAATGTGATGAGAGGTTGTTGTTATGAATTTCCTTGTGTATTTCATTACCTAACATTTTGTGGTTATGGCTCTCAGTTACGTCATTATACATTGCAGCAATAAAAACTGAAATATACTGTGCTATGTTTTAAAAATAAGCATTTTGTTTCCAGAAACACAGAGTATATAGAGCACAGATGAAGAAACACTGGTTGTTTTAATTCTGACTGTATGACTTATCAGAGAATACTCACAGGGAATATAAAATAGCCGATATCTATATCACTTAAATATCTACTTTTATGGTCACTGCCTTGCAAAAAGTGTTCTTTTTGGGTCCTTTTGTCTGAAGTGCTACTGTGCAGACATGAACATCTGAGTTCAGGAATAGGATATAAATATTTTAGAGCATTTATTGTATCAAAGGGCAAAATATGTCAGGAGTAGCTATATATGTAAGATGTTTTTTTTATTTCTGAAAAGCTGGTCTATAAAGATTTGAATGGACATGTTTGAAATTTTCACTGCAAAAGAAATATGTTCATCTGAGACTTCCAGTAGTATGTACAACTCCAGAAACTGGACTCCAAGAATTAATTAAGGGTACACAGTTGTCATTATATCCAGATGTCAAGCAGTTATGTCCTGTCAGTACATTAATTTCTGAATTACAACAGCAGTCAAATCTGTTATTGACAGAGCCCCCTGTAGATCTTGTAACTCCCTTTAAAAATTATGTTTTTAGGGTGGGAGGGTGGCCTAATGGTTAAGGTGTTTGCCTTACAATATGTACAATCATGGAATGATGCCATGGTTGCACATACAGATGAGGACAGAAACAAAGCTTATGATACATTAACAGAAGAATTTAATAAGTTTTTAAAAGAGAAACAAAGTGAGTTTAAAATGTTCAGAAATGACATCCAAGATCTATGTCAAAAGTGCATAGGAGCCCTGCAGTCCACAGAGGAATCCAATTATAGGTATCATACATCCCTTAAACACTTACAGGTAGAAATGACAGACCTTAAACAGTGTCTGAAGGAAAAGGAAGAAGAATTAGATGAATTAACAGAGACTAACCTCCAAAATACTATTTTGATATCCCAGCTTAAGGAAGAGTTAAAAAACACAAAACCAGTCCAAATTATAGAACAGGGACAGGGAACCACTACAGATTTATATACACAGTCTAGATTATTACAGAGTTTACCACAGTGGAATGATAAAAAAGGCATATTTTATAACATGCTTACATTTGAAGAATGGGTGACATATACAGCAGGATCTGATATATGGACAGATGCATTACTTAGATGTTTTTGGATTGTTATTCCCAAATGTTTTAAAACTTTCATTCAATTAAAACAAGATGATTATCAGTTAAATACTAAAGTAGGACGTATGACAGCCATTTTAATGGCATTTGCACAAGTGCAGCCTCTCACAGCCAAATTATTAGATAATTTTAAAATTACTATCACAGATAAATTAATGGAACAAAGTGATCATTTTAGACTTGCATTTCAAATCATATATAAAAAAACAGATAGAGACATGGAAAAAAGAGACATACAAAAACAGTTAATACATTGCTTCTTAGAACAAGTAAAAGGGGTTCCAGGGGATATTAAATGTATCTACGAAGAAAATTCTGATACTCTCACTGATTTGGTACAAAAACTAATGAGGGGACAGACTATGGCCGATGATGGGACATTATACTCACACCATATCTTTGCATTTGAAGAAAATAGTGAGCCATTTGAAGTAATTGGTGAGATAAAAAACAGGGAAGGAAAAGGTGGTGTGACCAACCACCAGCAGAAAGAGCTGCGTCAGCACCACCAGCTCCTGCCTCTATGCTTGTAGTATCAGGATCAAGCACAGGTAATGAGCAAAAGGCACCGACATGCTTCTTTTGTAAAAAAATAGGACATGTTAAGCAAAATTGTGATCATTACAAAGCCTGGCGCAAAAAGAAGGAAGAACAGGGGGTATTTCCAAAAGAGAGCAAACAAATTTACAAGAAAAGTCAGAAAAGCAGGATTATGTACAAAAACCTTACAATATTGGCAAAAACAGTTATAAGAGCCATCAATATACAGGAAAAGGGAAAGTATGCCTGGTAGATTTTCAAACAGTTTCACCTATAAATCCGAAACATTTGATAGAACAGGCAGAAGGAATAGTTAGGCAACAGTTAAAAAAAGAGATTGAAAAACCTAAATATGTAGATCATTCAGACACAGAGAAAGATGACAAACAAAAACATGAGGTGAGTCATATTGCATTTGATAATAAAGGAGAGGATGAGTGGATTTCCTTACAATAGGGATGTGCCCCCCCTACTCTGGTATCTTTCCTGACTACCTTTAAAAAGGGTCGAGATGGACGAACACTGATTGATATTTGGGTAGAGGGGTCATTGTGGAAAAATGTCTTAATAGACACAGGAGCAGCAGTATCTGTCACAAACAGACAGTTACCAGCAAATCCTATAAAAAAGGTTTGCATTTCAGCATTTAATGGCACAGGATGCTATGCAGTGAGTAGCCAAAGTGTGGACATAAAGTTTTGTCAAGAAGGACAGACATGGAAAGGTGCAGTTTTAATGCATCCATCTTGCACAAATACCATTATCGGTATGGACATTCTAGGACCTTTAGGTATAGTAATTGATTTACCTAATGAAATTTTGTGGATAGGAGACAAACAACAAACAGAGGAAAAGCAAAATACAGGTTGCTATGCAATCTCTCTACCTGACAAACCTGAAAAACCTACAGGCTATGTAAATACAGACAGTGAGGATGTATGGAAGCATTTACAACAGCAATTCCCAAATCTATGGTCTAAGGGTCCCAGTGATTGTGGAAAACTAGAAAGCCCAGTAGGAGTAGGAAGTGATCAGGACTATATACCACCTTTTCAAAAACAATATCCTATTCCTAGGGTGGCAGAAGAACATATTGAAAAATGTATTGTAGAATGGGAAAAAGAAGGGATTATACAAAAAGGCAACAGTCCTACAAATTCACCAATCTGGCCAGTTAAGAAAAAAGATGGTAGTTATCGTCTTGTTATTGATTTACGGAAGGTTAATCAGTATACCACTCCTAGAGCACATTTGATTCCAGGAGTCCCAGAGTTGGCTGCACATATTAAGCCACAAAGTAAATGGTTTACAGTAATAGATTTAGCAAATGTTTTTTGCAGTTCCACTCAGGAAAAAAGATTGGCCAAGATTTGCCTTTACATTTAAAAACCAGCAATATGTTATGACAAGGTTACCACAAGGGTTTCAAAACAGTCCAGTTATTTTTCATTGGACAGTAGGATCCATTCTACAACATTTGGAAAAGGATGATTCAGTAATACATTACATTGATGATATTTTAATTCAGTCAGAAACAGTAGAGGAGCATGTACAGCTTCTTAAGAGAGTTTTTTATACTCTACAACAAGCAGGGTTTAAGGTTAAAAGTGAAAAAATTCAGTTTATGACACAAAAAGTTAAGTTTCTAGGTACTATTATAAAGCCAACAGGAAGATCTCCTTGCCCTGTATGTGTACAAGGCATTTTACAAATGGAAAAGCCACTGACTATAGCAGACTTACATAAATTCATGGGAATCATGAATTACAATAGGGAATTTATAGAGGATTATGCAGCCGTGGCTGCTCCCCTATACAAAATGTTACAGGAACAAAAGAACTCCACCTTTTTAGAGTGGGCATCTCATGAAGAGGAGGCATTTTCACAGATAAAAATAAAACTAGCACAAGCTACAGAACTAATAGCGCCCACACCAAGGTTACCATTTGTGTTACAAGCATCAGCAGGAAAAAAAACACTGTCTGTGGTATTATTACAGGAATGGCCACATGGTAGTGACAACAGAATGGAAAAATCATTATGCCCAGTCACTTTCTTTAGCAGGAAGATGACCCCAGTGGAACTGGGCAACCATCCATGTATACAGCAGTTATTAGCCATTTACTTGGGTATTAAACAAACTGAATATTTGACCGTATTTTCCAGCATTATAGTACAAACACCACATCAAGCTGTAAAAGCTCTGGTAGACAGTTTTGAAATTAATAAAATTACAGATGGTATTAGTCAGGCAGTCTTTGCAAAATGGATGGCACTTTTTGGAATGAAAACTGTTACTATACAGACAGGGGACAAATACTATTTATCAAACTACATGGGGTATGAAGGAAAACAGCATAACTGTTTAGAAAAGATAACCTGATGTCACCTGAGGTGCAATTTTTAGCATCTGATTTTGATCACTTTAAGCCATCCATCTTTGTGGATGGAGCATGATATTGGGACCAAGGCAGATACTGGACAGGATTTGCCATAGTTCCAGAAAATCCACAACTGGGTTCTCCTGAACTAATCAAGTTACCAGGGCATATGTCAGCTCAAAGAGCTGAACTGGAGGCAGTACTGTATGTGTTAAAGTATTACAATCCCATTAACATTTTTTCAGATAGTGCTTACATAGTAAATTATTTGAGATTACATATGGAAACGTGAGTAAGACGAGGATTTGTGGATAGTGTAGGTAAACCATTACGGCATGCTGAAGTATTAAAAGACATATATAAAGTTATAACAATGTCAAAACAACAAGGACAGTATAGCATCTTAAAAGTAAAAGCACATCAAAAGCCAACCAGTGAAACTTACAGATTAAATGTGTTAGCTGATACTTTGGCAAAACAAGCAGCACAAAATGGAAAAGAACTTCCAGAATATGAATATATCAATGTAGAAGTTAGTGTCTTAAAAGAGTTAGATAAAGAATCAATAGAGAAAGACCTTGTAAATATACAAAAACAACAGGGCTTAAAAGAAGAAATTGATCAGTGCAAATTGACAGGAGTATCACCAAAGTAGTACTATGCATACACCACCTCCAAAGGGTTACAGTTGCCATATGTACCATTCCAGTTGGCACGCCAGCTGGTCAAGTTAAATCACCAAATACTGGGCCATATAGGAACTGATAAGTTATGGGCAGTTGTAAAAGAAAAGTATTGGAACCCAAATTTAAAAAAGGTTTGCAAACTGATTATAGAAGAATGTTTAATCTGTCTGCAGGTAAATGCTAAAAGCAAAAGGCCTCAGTTACATGGAGTACAGCCAGCAGATGGGCCATGGTACGCAGTTCAAATAGATTATGCAGGTCCATTACCAACAGCAAAGGGAGGTTACAGGTATCTACTAGTCGTAGTGGATGTTTTTTCAAAATGGGTAGAAGCAATTCCTACCAAAACCATGACAGCAAAGGCAACAGCAGAAGCCTTATGGAAAAATATTTTCTGTCATTGGGGATGGCCACGGGTCATAGAGTCAGACAATGGCCCACAGTTTGTTAGTGATCTCATTAAACAAATGTGTAATTTGTTAGGCATACAGCAAAGGTTTCATGTACCATACCATCCACAATCCAATGGCATTGTAGAACATATGAATCGGACGTTAAAAGAACATCTAAAAAAGTCATGCTTGGAAAAAGGCAATACATGGGTACATCATCTGCCTGGTATTTTAATGTGTATTCGAGCAACACAAAACAGGTATTTCCCCATATGAAATAATGACAGGCCGCAAAATGCCCATACTATTACCATTTGATCCAGATTTTCCTAATGGTAGGCCCATGCTAGAAATCAGCAAACATCAGGAATGGCTAAAACAACTTACTAGCATATGTGACTATAATGCAAGGGAGCAAGCGTTCCATCCATGGAAAAAGGTGCCAATATTACCAGCTGAAGAAAACCTTCCCTGTGGAACCAAAATATTGGTAAAAACATTCCAAATGAAAGGGCCATGGGCTAGCAATTGGCAAGGCCCTTTTGAAGTAGTGGAACAAATTGGACCATTAGTGTACAAAATTAAAGGAAAAAAGAAAAACAGAACAATGTTGGTACATAAAGATCAGCTAAGAATGATCAAAAATAGTGAGCAATGTAAATCTGATTAAATGTATTCTTTTGTAGGTTTCCAACAGAGAAAACCATAATGAAATTGACTTGGTTTAAAGTGCATCCTTTTGGAAATCCAGTTTCGGATGACCAAAGGCAAAATGATTCAACAATGGAATTTCTATTTAAAGGATGTTTTTTTAAATTGATAATAGCTATCATACTAACTATTATTGTATTGCTTAGTATTAAATTATACTTACAACCTGATAATCAAACTCTAAAGTTACATAAGAGAGAGAGTAAAGAAATGTGGAAAAATGAACAAGACTGGTCACCATCTTTTAACACTTTTTTAGGAAGACAATGTTGGTATGCAAAAAGCATGAATGTTTCTAATTGTTGGGTATGTAGTTTAATACCAAAAATAGCAGGGGTAATGCCTCTAATACCTATTCCACTAAATTCTCTTAGTAGTTGGAGGGTATTAATAAATGAAACCAGAGATCAAATTATAAATGTACAATTGCGTAAAGCAAGAGTACAGTTATCTGCTATAGTACAGGGGATCACATGTTTTCAACAAAATGGAACTGTTCCAGTGGGTAATAGCAATTGTATTCAAACAATTGAAATGGTAAATTTTCACAATCACATACCAGTACGTGGAGTATTTTCTCATGGTTTTCCTATTTTAATACCAATTAAGGGTCAATTAATATTAAGTGACTCAGCAGTATTTCATTTTTCACAAAATGATCAAAATGAGTGTAAAACCAATATTACATGTTGGAGAAGTAAAACAGATAAAAACTTTACAGTTGTACATGATAAAACTCCTACTATGGGGCAAGTAAATGGCAGTCTGGTAAATAGCAGTGTTGCTCTATCAGATGGGTTATATTACATCTGTGGTAAATATGCTTATAAATGGTTACCAAAGGGATGGGATGGCACCTGTTATATAGGATTAGTGGTACCAGCAATGCATCATATAAAAGAGTTACCAAAAGGAAACATTAGAAATGCAAAAAAAAAAAGGGATATATTACCTGTGATTGAAAGTCCAGAAAATCCAGTAGATACCTTAGATTATATTAAATTAAAAGATATGGATTTAGGAGATGATGTAATATCTGGAGCAGGTATTTTCCCTTGGTACTGGGCTGCAAAAGCCATCTGGGAGCTGAGAAAACTATCTAAACTAGTTGAGGTATTGGCAAATGCCACTTTTAATGCAGTCCTTGACATTACTGTCGAAATGACAGCAATACGAACTATGGTTTTACAAAATCGAATGGCATTAGATTACATATTAGCATCCCAAGGGGGTACATGTGCTTTAATAGGAGAACAATGTTGTACATGTATTCCAGACAAAACAGAATCTGTAAAAGCACATTTAGAAGTAATTGCACAAGTGTCTCAACATACTAGAAAAAACTGGAATGATGACTGGAGTGAATGGTTTAGTAATCTGTTTACAGGATGGACAGGAAAAATTTCTGTATTTTTAATTTCTTTTATTGTTATTGTAATGCTTTGTTGCATATTATTTACATTTATTAAAGTCTGCTTAGCAAAAGCTAGTCAAGTTACAGTTATTAATTGTCATAATGAAAAAGTATTGTCAAATAATGCTGAATTTATTTCTCTAGTTTAAAATAATAAAAAAAAAAGAGGGAATTGTTAGAGTGTGCTCAACAATATAGTAAGGTTGAAAATAACTTTGCTACAAATATGCAACATAAATAAGGAATAAGATAAAGCTTTCTCAAATGTAGAAAGAAAGTTTAGTAATATGTGATTAGCATCCGTACTAAATGATTGTGGCTTAAAAAATACACACATCAAGAAAGTTTAAAATAAGTGACTGTGGCTTAAAAAAAATAAGAAACTTACTTATGAGTGTATTACACACACATCAAGAAGGCTGACTTCTTACAGACATGACAAGAATGTAATCTGCTTTCAATGGACAACAGGACATGTTTTTCTAAGAAAGTTTAAAAATATGTTTATCTAAGAAAGTTAATCCACTAGGTGTTTCCTTGAAGACAGTTTACTTATCAGCATTTATACAAGAACAGAATCCACAAGGCGTTTTCTTGAAGACAGTTTACTTATCATCATTTGCACAAGAACAGATGTGTTAGCATTTGCGTCATCAAGGCAGTATCTTTCCAAAACCAAGAGGGTGTGTGTTTAACTAAAATATGTATAAAAAGTCTGTATTAAATCTAGTTATGTTTGAGGTATGGTAGGGACACAAGTCCTGAGGTAAATGTTATATCTCTCATATCATCTGTACTATATGAGAAGTAAAGTTGGAACAGTACTTTAAGCTGCAATGTTTGTCCAGTTTGGTTGATTATAAAAGGTTATTACTGGGTTTAAAGTCAGATGCTGTATCAGTGTATATTCTGCAAGTTTCTGTATGCAACAGACTGTGAATGCAACTATAACCAGACTTTGATTCCAGCCAGCAAGACTGAGTGTCTTAAGAAGACTTCAAATCCCACAGCAAGCAGCAAGCAAGCAAGTAAGCAGCACCAAATAATTTTTCAATCTCCAGAACTGATGATAGTTTCAAAAGTTTGTGGAAAGATTAGATGCTTTCTGTAGCTGATTATATATATAATCCTCTGAAGTTTTTATGAAGAGCTGTGAAAAGGGGAGTGAGATACAGCTTGTTACATATAGATATCAAATGTGGGAGTGTGAGGCTGCGAGGGTTACAGGGATTTGGCAATGACAGTCTGGCTCTTGTTTTAGCTTTAATTTCCATTATGGGTAGGTGTATGATTTCTTTACAAAGTAAGGAATAGAGTCCACATACAGAATATATCTGTACAGAGTTGTTATTACATCATAATTAAAAGACATATATGTTTCTGCAGAAAAGGAAGCTTGCTGTCATTGGAGTAATATCACCCTCTGAATCTTCTTCACTGCAATGTGATGGGGTCAATTTAAATCCTTGTATTTTCTGCCAGAATGTCTAAGCATAATTCTATGAAATGGCCCGAAGAAGCTATTTAGTGAAAGCGCTTGCCGAATTTTCATTGTAATAATTCTATGAAAAGCTATCTAAGGGTTTGAGCTACTGCCTCTAATAAATAGGCATGCATAAACACTTCAAACAAAACTGTTTCCTGTAAGGGTGAGTAAATGACTTCTTTAGAAAATGAGAAATGTAGCACATGTGCAAAATATCTGTAGTAAGCTGTTATTACTGTAGAGGGAAAAATCACACACACACACACACACACACACACACACACACACACACACACACACACACACACACACACACACATATATGCACACACACACACACACACACACACACACACACACACACACACACACACGTGTGTGTGTGTGTGTGTGTATATATATATATATATATATATATATATTTATATATATATATATATATATATATATATATATATATATATATATAAAATATGTATATAAAAACTGTTTGTCACTTGAAATATGTCAAATGAAAACTCTCTATATTGATTACAAGTATGTGGTGTGGATAGAATTCAGCATGAGTACACTTAAAGCCTGAAGGCTATAACAGTAGCCTTCAATGCAGTTTGCATCAGAGTGTCTAAGTGTAATTCCAGAGAGAGTTTTACTATTAACTCTCAAAGGACCTTGTATACATAGCTACTGAATGCAGTGTGTTAAATGTAGGCCAGATATATGTCATCTGTTCAGTGTGAAAATGTTCACATATGTTCAAAATTTATTTTTATTACTAAGTTCTTATTATCTCTGAAGGGGAAAAAAAGATCATATACATTTCCCGAGAATAGTGACTTTTTCTATTACTAGATTCATGGTTGCATCACCCACTTCTTCCAAATGTAAGATTCATATGCAGTGACATAATTTAAAAGAAAATAAAGATACATGTACATCTTTATAGCTGAGATCAACAACTAAGTGTATTTTATAGCTGAGTGTCATGTCATGATTTCCTGTGGAAGCTGCTAGAAATTTTCAAACACTTTCATACATACAGTAAACTCTCAGTTAACCAGAACTCAAGCAACCAGAACTCTCAAGCGACCAGAAAAAAAAATTGAAGACATATAGTACAATTTTCATGTGTTGCACTTTCTGTCCCCCTGAAACATACCTTATGTTTTTAGAGTTTTAAAAAGAAAGATAGGAATAAATTCTCTTGCTCTCTCCCCAACCTAAAAACAAGTCAAACCAAACAAATAGCATACGGTACAGTATTAGTCAGGCCTATTTTTAATAGTAAGTCTCAAACAACCAGAACCTACAGTTATCCATCGTCAACCAATTCCCATGGGGTTGGTTAACCGAGAGTTTACTGTGTGTTATACATTGTCAAGTACCAAATGATGACCTGCCTAGCCATTTTGTTTATTCATGGCTAGTTTGTTTTCTGCCTTGCAGTTCTCAAGAAATATAAACATTTAATATGTTTCTGGTGTACAAAGTATATATCTACATTTCATTTTCATGGGTTCTTTTGAAATAGTACTAAAAATAATGTTTATATATTAGAAAACTTTATCTTTTTATTATTGCAAACATTATATCAAAAACACATATTTTACTTATGCAGACAACTTACACATTTTTAAAATTATCTAGTAGCATTATCCTTAGTGCTTTTAGCTAATAAAATGAGCTGTATAAAGCTGATTATTTAGCTATAGTGCTCAAACAGTTTTTTAAGAAAATCTTGAAGTGATGACATTTGTAGGTAGTATTAAATTTAGGTCAAAAAGCCATTAGAAATTGATAAACTGCAACATTTATAAAACATTAACTTTAAAATAAAAGTGCAACTGTCAGTTCTCTTTAGAGTAGCGCATTTGAAAATTATTAAAAAGCATACATGTATAGTTTATTGTGACTTCGGGGCTAATAGAATATTAATTTCTATGTAAAAATACATTTATTATTCTCTTTAAATATTGTGGACCAAGTTAAAAAGTATTTGTTAACTGAAATTGAGAATACAGCTGTACTGGTGCCATTAAATCTTGGAGCACTGTCTAATTCTGTCATATAGGTAATTATCCTAATAGCAGACTCTGAGAGTATTATATAAAGTAGAATGAGGTGCATATGTAGTTGGTAATAATAATGCTTTATACCTTTATAACTGATGCAATGGGTGGCACAGTGTTGCAGTTGGTAATATTGTTCCATCACAGTAAGAAGTTATCTGTTTTGATTCTCAGCAAGGGTGCCTTCTGCGTAGTTTGCATGTCTTTCCTGTGTTTGCTTGTCTTTTTTTAGAGGTTGCTGTTTCCCCTGCCATATTCCAAAGAGGCTCTACTATGAGACACTGATTTCCTGAAATCTAAAAGTTTGGGATAAAATGTCCGAAAAACATAAAGGTGAAAAAATTAACTTTGTTTTTTTCAGAGGATCAAGTCACCTTGCATCCCTTGATTTGTGAGGCCTAAACTTAAATTTACCAACTCTACAGTAACACCAACTCAAACAAGGGAGAAATCTTACAAAGCAATAGAATCATTGATAGCATATATTTAATAGCCACGCTGGCAATGATTTTCTATGGAAAACAGAATTCAGTGTTATGCATTTTGTCTTTTTTTCCTTCATGCTACTGACACTTGTGCAACTGTAGGAAAGCCTTCTAAGGATATGCACTAGGTGGATTGGACACTCTAAACTGGCAGAAAGTGTGAGTGCAGTTGCGTGTGTAGTATGGAAGAATAAGCATGGCAGGACCATCCACCTGTCAGTGTGAGCACTGGGTCTAGGTGATGGTCACTGTTGATTTTATTTATCCTTTGTTGATTGGGTTAGTCCCCCTAGGCTAGTGGCCTCTTTACATGAGAGATCTGAGGTGGTATTTATACTATTTGGGGAAATTTTCCCAAGGCATTGGGAAACTGCTGCTACTGGTTAAGAGAATGCTTGTTCTGATCCTAGTGCAGTGGTGGCTGGAAGAACAGTGCTCAAGGAGATCCAGGATGGCAGAAAGCACAGAGATGAATTCTGGTGCAGTGTTTGATGGCCTAGAGTATTCTAATCAGCTGTTTCAGCAAAATTTGTTTGTTTATTTGGAAGCAAATCAAAACAATGATGGATGTTTTATTACAACCATCCAGTTGGGAGGTTTGGAGGATGATATTTTGAGAGAATTATTGCTGCAGAGCAAGCTGGAAAGTAGAAAAGATGATTCATGTGGTGAAATTATGAACAAACTCTATTTGGAGGAATCCAAAGCCATTTTAAAAAGATATTGCCAGAAAAAGAAATCGTATGCAGAGATTGTTAAAGAAACCATAGAGAAAGGGATAATAGATTAATAGAGTAAAGGAAATGTCAACAATCAAAGAACTTCATGGTAAGAATTCAGAACAAAGAGGAAAATGAAATGGACAGGCATGACATTTGGTATAATGTAATGGCCTCATTGGGAGTGAAGGTTCATGAGGTAAGAGGTTTTATTCTTATTCATAAAGAGGCATTTTGTGACATTATTTTTGAGACTGATACTGTTCTGAAAAGTTTTTTGGAGGAGTATAAAAAAAATGTAATCTATGGGACTGTTATGTGGTGAAAACATTTGATATAAAAAAAAACAGAAAAGAAAATACATGTTCAATTTTGAACTGAAGTTTAAAAAGAGATTTTAAAGAGGCATTTAACAAACAAATTTAAAGAAGTTATGGACATTAGTAAGGTGTATGATAACAGTATTATGGACTGGTGGATGGGACTGTCTTATTGTACTGAAAATGGAGAAAGAAAAAAATCATTCATATCCTTAGTATGATAAATGTGGAAGGTAAAATATGTGTTATAAAATATCAAGGGCAACCAAAATATGCTTTTTTTCCTGTGGAAAAGATGACCATTTGATAAGTAATCGCAATAAGAGGAATTGTTATATTTGTGAAGAAACAGTGTTCATTGAAATGTTATAAACTTAACAACACTGGGAATTTATAGATGGATTGTAACCTTGAGAAGAAGGATGAAGAATAAGAAAACAAATGTTAGGACAGTATACAGAGAGTAGAAACTGTCCCAATAAGAGATGAAGAGGAAGTAGGGAAGCAAGATCAGGGTGAAAGTAAAAAATAAAGATAAACAGAAAAATAAAACAGAAGATGTTATGGAAGAAGGTTTTAAAATAAGTGACAAGGAAGATATAAATTAGAAAATAGTGAAAGGTAGAAAGAATTCTATTGGCAAAAGAGTAAAAGGCAGAAAACGAAAGTTTAAAGGGATAAGTGTAAAAAAGAAAAAGAAAGGAAACGGATAATGCAAATGAGATAAATACTTCAAATTTACATAATTTCTGGTAAGCTACAACATAAATATAATGACAGTTTTAAACTTCTTTCAGTAAATGTAAGCAGTATTAAAATATAAGTGGAAGAATAGGCATCCTTAAATTGTTGTAGTAAATGTGATGTCAATGTAATAATATTGAAAGATGTATGATTTTTGACACAAGAAACTGTTGAAAACAAAAAAACAATGCAAAGCGGATAACTCAGTGTATACAGTCCCCAGTTTCTTCTGATCTGAAGAAGTTTGGCAATATTTAAATGAAAGTGCTAATAATAAAATTGGGATCTGTATACATGGAGTTTTCCGCTTTGCATTGTTTTTTGTCTTCAACAGTTTTTTGTTGGTTTGTGTGTTCAGTTTATTCAGTGATTTTTGACACAAGAAGAGAGATTACAAACAAAGAAATTTTGCAGAGGTGATACAATATGGAACATAGCAAAAGAACTATGTTCTAGCATAACTGTACTTTGTAGGAAGTCAATGAAAACATTGAATATGACATTGATAATGATGAGAAGATTAACTATGGTCTATCTCAGATGGCATAATCAGATATATAAAATTATTGCATTGTATGCCTATGTTACAAGCAAAGAAGGGAAAATGTATTCAATAAAATTCTGGATTACATAGTAATTAATATGAATATAATATTAATGGGAGATTTTAATTGTGATTTGAGAGGGAAAAAAGAAGAGAGGAAATCATGTTAAGATAATTTCTGAAGTTATACAATTTGGCAATTTAAACATTTGGAATAATAATTTGTGGACATATAGTCGAGGTGTATATACATAAGACTGAAATAAATAATTTTATTGTATCACAAGGCTTAAGTATAGCTGAGGGAGAGACACTTGTAATATGCTTTTCAGATCATTAGCCATATTGATAGAGATACAGAAAAATAAAAAGTATATCAGATTGAGAAATGAAAAAAAAAAGAATGAATGACAAATTATGTGATGAAAACAGAAAGAAAATAAGTATGCAAACATGAAAAGGTCAAATTCCCACTACAGTGTGTTATAAAAACTTTAAAGGAAAACATAAAAAAGTATTTTTTAGAACAGCAGTCAGATGTAAGAAATTATAATGGTAAAACAACGTGCATAGATGCCTTAAAGGATTTGCACCAGAATTACAGAGAATATTATGTGACAGAATGGAAAATTTATGAAAAGAATGACTAGAAAGTTAAATAATTATTATTTAAGCAAATATATTACTTACAAGGTGAAAGAGAAGAGGTATCAGCTTATTTGATTAGCATAGTTACAGAGAATACTAGTATAATAAGAGGAATGAAAGATGATAGAGGAGAATTAAGAAGATCTCGGGAACAAATTATGAATATTGTAATAAATTATGTAAAGAAAATGTTTCAAGATAGAAAGGAAGTTCAAAAAAGAATGGCATGTTAAAAAATTAACAGAGCAAGAAAATAAACAATTAGAAAATGAGATCTCCTTATATGAATTAGATAAACTACTTGGACAAGTTCATTTACAGTTGGTTTCAGGACCAAATGGAATAGGATACCAATCTTATAAGATTTTTAAGGACTGGACAAAACAAACACATCTTAAAATTTGATTAAATGAAGGGTTAATGTATAAAGGTTTATGTAATGGTAAACTTAAATTTGCACAGAAAAAGGAAGATGAAAATTGGAAACCTATAATACTGAGCAATGCAGTTTATAAGATTTTTATAAAAATAATTCAGAAGAGAATGGAAAGTAAAATAAAACATATTATGAAAGATATATAAGTTTAAAAGGCAAAGGATGTCAGGAATTGCTATTAATTGTAAGGGAAATTGTGGATGATATTATAAACAGAACTGATGAAACCAACATCATGATAGGAGATTTAAATAAAGCATTTGATATAGTATAAAATGAACTTTTGTGGACAATTATAGAAGAGTATAACATTAATGAGAAAATTAAGAATGTATGTTGTTCTGCAGATAATAAAAATAAAGTAAGAATTTTAGTGAATAGATGGTTAAGCACAGAAATAAATAAGAATGGCATACATGAGGGATGTTCTATGAGTAGCATATTATTTGCATTAATTCTGACTGTATTAGAGTCATAAATTTGCATATGAATGGTACTACTTATATTACTAATGAGGAAATAAAAATTCCAGTTATGTTTACATATATATATATATATATATATATATATATATATATATATATATTGTATAGTGTATTGTATATATATTATACTGATTACAAGAAACAAAGTCTGAATGAAAGAAGTTATATGTTATGTGCATCAGTGTTGAAACATAATGGGCAGAATTTTAAATAAAAAAGTGTAAAAGACTAGATGATATAGTAAAGGCAAGAGGAGTACCTTTTTCGATGAAATACTTTGCTATGTTAGGAATAGAATTTGAGGGTAAAAATGCAATTGAGAACAATGGAATAGGATAATAGATGAAATAAAGGAGCTTTGTTGATTTTGGAAAACATGCAAGCTATCATTAAATAAAAAGGTGTATTTGATTAATTAATTTATACTATATATATATATATATATATATATATATATATATATATATATATATATATATAACGGGGAAGACTGTATATTTGGCTAGTGTCTATATGTTGCCAATAATCTATGAAAAAGAAATACTACAAGTAATTTTTTCTTTTATAAGTGGTTCAAGATTGAATCCAGTAAAGAGGGGAGTTTTATATATGGATAAGGAAGATGGAGGTTTAGTATTAATAAACCCAGTTGTTTATGCTACTTATTTGAATTTGTATACAGTTTTGAACTGGATAAATAATAAAAATGAGAAGTTAGTAGTAAATTTACTAAAGTACAAATATGAACAGCACTGGGATATGTTAAAATAGTTAAAAGAAGAAAACAATGTTTAAAATGAAGAAATGAGATGTTATCAAGTAAAAATTCTTTTATGGAAAATAAAAACTGATGAAATAGAAAATGAGAGTAAACTGTGGTTGAAAAATATGATACAATATTATTATGTTAATCCTTGGGGTGAGCTAATGAATGAAAAAGTTAAAGCTATAAAAGTACAAAAAGCATGGTGCAATAAGTAAATAAAATGTCAAGATTTTTATAGAGATTAGGGATTAATAAATTACCAGTAAAAGGAAATATGCCATGTAAAAATCAGTAAAAGAGTTTTTATATATTGTGGTAAAGAAGAAACTAGAGAATATGTTTTCTTACCATGTATAAGGGTTGCAAAAATTGCAGGAAAATGATGTGAAGAAAAGTTATTTGAAAATACAAAGGAGACAAATTAAATAATATGGATATGATTATGAATAGCTATTATAGCTATAAAATAAGGAATATGTTAATAGAAATGGATAAAAGATTAGTTTACTTTATGTGGACCATTTGGAATGAACGGATAAATGAAATTGTGTTGAATGGTAAATGGAGACTTGCAGTGATTTTAAGAAAAATTAGATAGTGGTTGCAGAAAAAGGAGTGGGGATCAAATAATGATAATGAAGATAGACATTTAACATAGTAATGAGAAATAGAATATTTATGATTGCATGACAATAAGTGAAAGGAATGGAAATGTGTACACAGTATAAATTGTAGATATGTATATATGTAAATTTGTAAACAGAATTGTAAATAATGTTTAAAATAAAGAACCCCTCTTCTTTTCAATAAGTGCCATGGGATCTTTTACATCCATCTGAGCTACCACCCCCTCAGGTAGATTGGAACTTGGTTTAACATCTCATCTGAGGCACAGCACAACCCTGTTTTGCTGCACTGCAGTGTCAGCAATCGATCTACCTGGTGTGGGAAAACAACCCACAGCCTACCGCACATAAGGCAAGTGATACTGACACTACTAATGTGATTGTGAATGACCCCATATAGAAAGGTAGGAAAAGGGTCGGGGGGGTTGATGTCATTCCTAATATATATATATATATATATATATATACATATATATATATATATATATATATATATATATATATATATATATATGTACACTTATAGATAGTGAGAGAGAGAGAGAGAGAGAGAAGGAGAATGTACAAAACACCTCCAGTGTCAGAAACATGGATTCAATAAAGTCACAATTTGCCAGGATTATGGACAACTCAAACATTGAGACATTTATTTTATTTTAAATCAATAAACAGTAATTTTCTCATTTCCAGTTATCATGAAAATGTCAGAGAGATTGAATGACCTGATGTTGATAATAGAATGGAAGCTATTATGTTGGCACAGTTCGCCAAATTTGTGAGATTAGTTAGTTTAATGTTGAGTGTTGCTCACATATTGGTTGAAGACCCCGATTGTGTTGGATTGACTTAGAAAATATCAGGCCAAGTAAGTGCAAAGAAATGTAATGTTGAAGTAGATGCTGCATCAGTATATTTTCCATACTATTTTTCATACTATTTGGTACTTAAAATGAAGGGTCTTATATCTGGAGTGGTCTTCTGTTATTGTGGTTAGCAATACATTAGAAATTGCTTTAATAATGTGTAGCTCTATTTTTTTCTGTCTTCATTTTAATACTGTGTCATTATAAATGAAAGGGTTGAACTGAACATTACTGTCTCCTTTTTTCCAAGCAAAGGTAACTTGGTAAAGGCCAAAAATATGAAGCAGCAAGTAGGAGTAAAATATGCTGTCCCTAAGCATCCACCAATGCTGGCAGAATAAAATGTAGTTCTAATCTATGCACACAAGCCTCATTTCTCATTCACAGTATTCTATGGCTACATAGTGCAAAGAGGGAGTTAAAAAGGAAAGGCATGTGCATATATGGTACATAAAAGGATTTACAGATGGATTTATGAGGAATCAGGAGAATGCAAAGCATTCTGTTATATTAAGGTACAGACAAGTCATTTTAGCATTGAGATGTGCGTAGAGGCAAATCTGCATACAAGACCTTCCTTTTTATACAATGCGGAAATTATGCATCCTGTATAGTGATGTGCCTTGTGGGACAGTCAGATCATTTCAACATTGCCCACCTGAGACCTTTGCCATGACTACACTATATTTTACTTCCAGGCCTTGCATCTGCCTAATGACAGCTCAGTATTTGAATGAAAACATCTTGATCACCTCCTGTGATAATATGACACAGCAAATACTTTGGCACTTCCTTATTAGTTTATATTATGTGCAATTTTCCTTTTGGCATCTCACAAGTTCTTAAGTTTTGCAATCTGAGGACATCACCTTCATTGAAATTAAATTGATTTGCAATTTTACCTAGGGTTTCACTTAAGACATTGAGCTTCACTCATTATTACAATGTGATGATACATAATGCAGTAAAAATGCAATAAAGTAACAAGTCTACAGAACGTAAAGTGAGTCAGCGAAAAAGGAAAACAGATGGAAGCACCAAGCTATTCAACCTGGGAAAGTAATTATTTACAAAAACATAACCTCAAAAGAAAGACACTGTCCATGTCATGTAAACCAATGCCCATGATGGTCCTGAGGTTTCAGTCTTACTGGGACACCAATATTGATGGAGAAGAGTATGTAGAATATTGCAAAGAAATGAAAGCGTGACAACAAGAGATTGAGTTCCAAAGTACTTGAAGACAAGTGTCTGAAAGCCAAGGACTTGAGCATCTTGTTGCTTGGGTATACTGCCGTTCATGCTCAAACTCAAATATGAGTTTAGGCAGGCAGCTGCTGCAACTTATCCAAACACATTATATGAAGTAAGTGTGGCAGCCATGGTGAGGAAGTGAGAGGGGGTGAGGTTGCAGATGAGGGCACTGGTCAATAAGGGAAGTTTTAGGGTTATGGAGTGAGAGGAGGGATTTTAATTTTGGAAGTAGGAAAGGAGTTATACAGTTGGGGAGTAAGAGGGATTAGAGGTGGGAGAGGGATTTTAGGTTTATGGAATAAGAAGGAAGTTTTATGGTTCAGGAGTGGGTAGGAAGGACTTAGGATTCTGGAAGGGTTATACAGTTTTATAGCATAGGGTGTTGGCAGAGCTAAGACATTACAGAAGACTGACTTAGTGGAAGTTAGAGCAGTTGTCTTTTTAAGCAAGTGGCAGCAAGCAAGTGTGTCATGAACAAATAGCATGCCAGCACTTGTAGTCAATACAAATATGAATCCTGGTATAACCAGTACAGCACATCAATAGATTTGGTAAACATTAGTACTGGCTTAAATAAGACAGAGTGAATAACTTACACAATACAATGAGAAATAATAATAAGGTTTGCTACAAGGCCATCTGGTAGACCAAATTCATCCACATGAATGTAATGTAATCGCATACCTCTCAACCCTCCAGATTTTTGAAGAGTGTCCAGATTTTTGCCTCATACTTTTGGTCTGTTCCTCATAAAATTTGTGGTTTTCTGGCAAATCACCGGAAGGATCTGAGGATTGAAGTCAGGAAATAATGACATACATTTGAGTTTCAGATTTCAAATCCTTCAAAAAAATGTATGTTAACACAAACTCTGTTACTCTAGCAACTTTCTAAGTTTACAAGAACAATATTTAAAATCAGTCTCTGTATTTGGGCCTTTGTCACCCTATTTTGTTAGACTTTGTCCAGATTTCTTGCACTAAGAGGATGAGAGGTATGATTATATATTATAAAGCCACTATATCTTTCTCTGATTATTAGTGACTGCTCTGCCGCCTAGAAGAATAGGCTGCTTTAAAATTCTTCTTGAACAAAGTTGCAGCTTTCCTTAATACCTACTAAGCTGCGCCAAGAAACTGTAAAAACAATATTTTGAGAGAAAATATCTGCTAACAGTTTGATGCATTGTTTCTTAGGTCCCGCTAGATATTACAAAGGAATCCTTGTATTTCTGTTTCATTCCAGTTGAGGATAGGAAACAACAAAAGAAAGCCCTGTAATGGTAATAGAACATTTTAGTGACTAGAGGAAATAATTATGTCCAGTAATCTGCAAACTCAGGAAATCTTAGTCATGACAGAGTGGTGCCATGAACAGGCCTATAAATTTCAGATTGCTTTAATTGTCAACACACTGTGCTATTGACAGATTTTACCACATAACCTTACTTTTCAGGAACAGTACAAACCCACAGTTTGGTGTCAAGCAAACAGCAGACCATACACGTGAGTCATGTAAACTCAGTTAAACACAGATTTAAAAAGAATACCAAAATGTTATTCATGCAAAACTTTGCACTTTCTTTTAAAGTTGGAAGTAACAGAAAGTGTTCATTAGTAAATATAAAAAGACTGAAAGTAAAGCACTAGCACTTTAATATTCCTTAGTTTTGTGTTTAACATTTTATTTTCCTGTTAATATGTGGCAGCTATGTTAGAGTGAATATAATGGTTAGCAATTCTGGTTATTTACAGAGCACTCCAAGTTCAACTAAAGTCTATTCAGGGAGCTCTTACATTAATTCTAACACTGAGTCATTGTAGTCTTACTGAGAAAGGCCGCCCAACATTTACAAAAAAAAAAAAGAGTGTGCAAAGTTGTTTATTTTCCATCTGAGTGTGGTGCATTGACAAGCCCTCTTTAAGTTTCTTTAGCAACCTACACCTATGTGGTTTGCATAATGCACAAAGTAACATGCATGGTTTCTCTATGAATTAACATTTTGCCCATAGTTTATAATGCCCTACTTGCTATTTTAGTTGTTGCTTGGTAAGCTAGAACTGCTGCCAGTAAACAACACTTGACTGCATGCTTTATGTTTTGTGTGTGTTTGTGTGTGTTAACATTCAATAACTGGTTTATTTTTTGTTGAGGTTGTGCTTTATGTTATACATCCACAATGTGTCATATTTCTATTACTTTAGATCTAAATATATTCAGTGTTTCACCAGTGTAACATGGCCTTGTAGGTTCACTTTCTTCCACCTCAGCTGTTATAGCCTTAGAACTTTAAATAACCTCTGGGTTTAGGAAAAAAAGAAAAAAACTTCCTTAGCATCACCAAACAATAACTTCCACCCTTGCACATTATGTTATCGCATTCTTTGGACTTTTAAATTACTTAAGTGTATAAATGCTGATATATACTACTGGGCATTAAACTCAGATTCCTCTTCAAAGCCAGAAGGTGTGTTTTCTTCCTTCTCTATTGTCTTTTCTCTCTCTCTTCTCTTTCCTCACTTTCGCTTCAGGGAAATATCCTCACATTTTAGCTTAATCTTGAAGACATTTGCCTACACCAAACTCTTTATTAATGGACCGTGTTACCTTATGTGCCATATGTGCCACATTTTCGCATGGGTATATTAATAACCAGTTATTAATCACACCTCCTACTTGTATTTAGCTGCTTTCTCATTATTGCTTCTTTATTAGCCTGTACAGTACAGCACATGCTTTTTATGCTTGTATTGCCTCTATTATGTTAAATGTTTTTTGCCTTGTGGCCCAGGTCTTGGATAAAAATGGTCTTTGGACCAGTTCACTTCGTTTGCTTAACAAATATGAAATAAATAAATAAATAAATAAATAACACTACATCTTATCTGTATAGTGCTACTGGAACAGACTGTAGCCTATTTTCTCTGTCCACTCATCATCTTCTGACTGTATTTCTATAACAACCCAAAGATTATCTTTCTACTTATGCAATAATTCCAGTACATCATTTGTTCTTTGCATTTCTTGCATTGATGAATATGTTTAATAAGCAGTTACTCCCTACTACATTCTCATATTCTATGGAAAGAAGGAAACAATTACCCCAGTGCACAGTATATTGTAATGGGTGGGTCCTTTAGAAGCACCTAGTGTATGTCTCTGCTGTTATGAACATGTTCACTTGTTTTTTGTTTAATCATCCAGGGTCTGTATACTGACTATTGTGTCCATTCCTCCCATTTGCTCTATAGACTTATTTATTAGTTTCCCCAGGTGAGACCCCCTATGACCCATTTACTTCTGGGAAAAAAAGCTAGTCAGAAGTAGAAGCCATCGTTTTAATGCTGGAAACCAGGATAATCTGACAAAGCCCTAACTTCTCCTGCACATGACTGGCCAAACCCGGGGACTGACATGCAGTGGACCATCATGATGTGTGTCCATGCCTATTTGTGTAATGTAATCAATTGCCTCTTCCTCCCTTGTCTTTTGTACCCCCAACCATGTGAGCGCTAATATACAGCAGGACTTCAGCCATAGAGAGCATGCAAAGACAGACACTCCCCGTCCTCCCCCAAGAAAATGTAAGCAGGCTAAGCTTTGTCATTCTTCTTCTCCTCACGCCAGCTCCAGAAACTATCTTACTCACTAGTCAAACTTGAGTCATCTGGGTCATAGTCAGGGCATTATTCGTTATTTATTATTTTGCCACCAGAGCTGGCTGATTATTTCTTCTTATTAAATATTATTAAATATTAACTATTCATAACTTGTCCTGTAAATATTCAGAAAGATAAACCAGTTTAGGAAATGATTTTTATTCTTTATGTATATTGTCATATCAAATAATGCAAATTCATTTATATAATAAAGAAACAATTTTTACTGGTTTAATACATAAAACCAGTTGCCATGTTGAGCAGGTACGAAAGCTAATTGAGAAGTACAATTTTTATTACCTACTGATAGGGCTTCGGCTGTAATCCTATACATAAGCAATATATTTGCTTGTGCATGGGCAGGCACGAGCCTCATTGTGCAGTCTGGGGCTTCTATAAATTGATAATGCAAGATCCGCTGACATTTACCCCAGATTGCCTCAGCTGCAGTGTGTAATATAAGCAGCTGCTGCCATTCTGATGCTCATTCTAATTTTCTGTTTACAGTGAGTTAATCCTGAATAAAATAAATACATTGCCACACAGAGTGAAAACCTGCTATATATCTGCTTCAGCAAGGATACACAGACCAGTGGCATGTAGGGAGGGTGACCAGTTTTTATAAATGTTTTATTTGGGAATCAAAGAACAACAGTTTACTGATAGTTGGATGAAGAACATCAAGAGGGTTGTCATGGATCTCTCACTAAATAATTAAATTGCTCTATATAATACAAAAATGTTACACATATGGTGCGGTAAGGGCACACAGGTCAATGGCTGGTGGAGAGTGTGACTGGATAAGTGTATGATTTTCTTTTCATCATTTGGGGTTTGCTCTACAGCAGAAAGGGACACACAGGAAGTTTTGAAATGATGCATGTATGAGAAAAGACAGGGAACAGGCAACAATAGTCCATCAGATTTATGCTTGAGGGCTGTGTAAGGTGGATTTATGGCCCCTGGTAGATGGTTCAGGCAGACAGGGATATGTTGCAGTGCACTAACTGTGCATCAGTGGATCAGCTATGATACATAGTGGATGAGGTGGGGAGGCACATGATAATAAATTCAGGAAGTGGGTAAGCATGTGGACCACAAGCTGGCTGTTTTTTTTTTGTTTTTTTTGGGTACAGGTCAGTGTAGGCTAATAACAGGGCACATGTCATAAAACAGTCTATCCCCATGCTGCCATACTGGGGCATTATAAAGAAGTGACCTAAGGTACTTGGGTATATTAAACATACCATATTATGCAGCCACTGCAACCACATGGGGCATAAGTAGTACAGACAATACTGCACATATTTAGTGCCTGCTCACTGCCCATAGGTTTATGTCCACATTTACAGGTACATGCATGACACTTTATGTGGCTGCTGAAACTACGTGTAAATGATTGGTACAGATGATGATGCCTATATTTTGTGCCTGCTCACTACCCATAGGTCTATTTCCACAGTAACAGTTACATACATGGCATGAAAAGAGATGACGTGACACAAGGATTTATCACAGGCAGAAGCTGATGTACCAATGCAGGCCCTATGTAAGGAAAAATAGTGGATTTTCTGCATAGACAAATGACCGGGCCTTCCAGGAATGTGTGTGATGTGAATGGGTTCTGGTTTTTAATGCAGTCAGAGCCTGCAGCAGATCACCTTAACAGTTCTTTCACCAGGTTGTTTGCAGGCTCACTGGTATAATTCAGCATGCCTGCACAAAGCTCCACAGCTTGCATGGGAGAGGATTGCCATGGGTGGGTGTCTGCTGTGCCCTCACAGAACACCCTTGCAGCTACTGAGGAGTTCCTGGTGTCCCCTTCTAGGGGAAGAGACAGAAAGGACTCTGACAGCTGGTCCAGAGCTGGATGTGGGAAGTGAACTGGATGCACCATCCAGTGTCTCTGTTGTGGATACATCACATTGGTATGTCCTTATGTCAGTAACATCTCTCGTTCACACACATCTGAAATGCAGGCACAAAGGAATGTAGCACAAAGTATGTTTTGTTACAATTCTTTGTATTGCTGTTACCTGTACTGTTGTTATAGCACTGAGGTGTGAGATTGTTGTATAGAAGTAATGTTGCACATGGGTATTTATATGTCTACTTGGTGATTGGGTCCCCTACTGTGGACCACGGCATGCCTGACATCAGTGCTGCATTGAATACTGATGATGATGGTGGCTTAACACTAGTACAGTATAGAACACAGTACCACTGTTGTCAAAAATTGCAGTGGAGGACACAATATCACCCACATCGAGTGACAGAGCTCTGATACTTCCAGAGCCTGCCCCCACCTTTCCAGAACCCATGGAAGGACAAGTCATGCCTACCATCCCTACAAAGACAGCACCTCCATCCTCTACCCATGAACCAGCAGTGGGGCAGAGGAGCCATTACACAACAGGGAGACAGAAGTTAGGAGCAGCACACCAGTGGCCATCAATGCTATGGCTCCTGTTCATTGCCTTAACTAGGTGTCACAATGGTCATTACACAATGGATGTGTGAAGCAGTCACCCAGTCATAAGTAGATGCCACCACCATGATGACAAAAATGATATGTGTACTACATGATAACCATAATAATGTACCTGAAAGCTTGGCTGAAATAATTGGTATTTTGAACTGACATCTGGGTGTTTCCACTCCATGCATGTGGCCATCTGCCTCTAAGCACTAGAACCACAACTGTCCTATGGCTGCAGCTCATCTGTCCCTACTGTGGATACACCCCCAAGGGCAGATGGGTGAAGGTCATGTACTGCTACTTTCTCCACACCACCCACCAGTAATGAGCCTGGTGTGGCACAGCATGGAGGCCTGAACAGGCATGGATTATGTGGCAATCAAACACATGACATGGTCAGGTCATCACAGTCTTACAGTTTACCTTTGTCCTTGCTGGTGAGTGTCTGTGTTTATGCCATTCCGCAATGGGATTGCATCTGTTGCCAGGAACATTCATGGTCTCTATCTTTCCCTCCTGAGGTCCCACAACATGTGTCACAGATACATACACATAGTGCAACCACATATGTAGGAGCTGCATCCCCTGTAACCCATATTGAGCAAATACCCATTACATATGGAACCTCCCTCACTCAGGAAGTCCCACCCCCTGCCTGTATATTATATCAGCTCCCCAGTTATCCAGCCATGTCACTCACTCCCTTACACATCCTTATTTTCTCCCCAGCAATGTCCTTGTTGTTAATCCTTGTCACTGTGCTCCTCGCTACATGTGAATGTGATGACATCTGTGCCCTGCCATCATGGCTGTTGCATGGGTAGTGTATACCTGATACACAGCATAGCCATCCAATGCACTGTACATTGTAGACTGGATGTAGTATCTTTTATATCAATTTTAATATTTGCTATGTCCCATAGTTGTGCCAGTCTTGAGCTTATGTTTCCACTGGCTCTGGTCTGTCTGGTCTTCCAAAGACAAGCTCCTGCTGTAATTGTATATGAACCACCATGTTGTACAGAATTGTACAGACAGCAAATATCTTAGTTCATTTCTCTAGAAAATTCTGTATGCTACCAAAAAAAAATCTAGGCAGCAAAAGTGGGCTTTCAGAGATATGAACACACATACACACACACACACACACACACACACACACACACACACACACACACACACACACACACACACACACACACACACACACACACACACACACGCACACACACACACACACACACACACACACACAGACACACACAAAATGGTCTTGCAGGTCTTGGAGAGTGTGATGTTGTTTTGCATCTCAGCCATGCACTGTGGGTTGCATATTGGTGCCATGAGCTATGGCTTGAGGGCATATCTGAGGTCTATTTGGTCTATTTGTTTTTCACCTTGCATGAGTAGTCTAGTATAGTCTGGACATGTCTGTGATGTGATAATAGTAGGAGTTGCCTGGATGTGTGCATTAAGGTATATATATAATGTGTGGTGGTGCACATTTTCAGCAGTGATGGACTGGAAACTTTCTTTCTATATGAGTATAGTATCCATAATGACCAGGCAGGGCTCTGATGGATGTGTGGGTGTGATGGTCCCTACAACCTAAGGGAAATGGGTTGTTTTGTAGAATACCATCATAGTGATGTTTCTCACCTTAGTAGTCCATGGGAGCTACATATGCTAATCCTCATGCTGCAGGATATAGTCAAGGAATTTGTGAATTCTAAGTGTGAGACAGATGCATGTGATATACCTACTGTAGCCCCTGATGACCTTGGCTTTTGTAGCAAGGATAACCAATGATGCACATACTTTGGAACCATTAAAAATTGGTATACTGTGCATCTCATGGGATTTCATGTGAGAACAGTTCATCTCTAATAGATTCCATATGATATGTCTGTCCCCATGATAGCATTCAACTATGTCCCTGTCCTTTGTCATGACAATGATGGTATGTTGTGTGCAGGTGAATCAGTTTATGATGTAGAAGATGATGATATGTGCCATTGTGGGCACTGGCTACAAGAATGGCCTCAGCATATTGGTTCTGGCTAATACCAATGCTACTCTTAGAAACATAGTGACATCACTGAATCTGTTCACCAAGAAATTATGATGTACAGACTCAGTGGTTGTGGCTTAGCACACAGTGTTTGTACATTTCTAAATTGCTTCATCATATTTATATTTATAATTGGGATCACTACCATAATGTTGCTAATTTCCATATCACTATATGGTCATTTGCATATACTGCATGACAATACTAATGGAAACTGTTATGGTATGTTTTCTTTTATAGTAACATATGCAATCCCATGTTACAGATTAAAATTTCACCAGGTTGTGAAAGAGAGCTACATGTGTCTCTTTGAATCTTTTCAGTCCTGCACTTTGCCACTCATCACATAATTCTGCCTAATACATTGCACTATTTGATTCTAAATCCAGGCCACCTTTTTCTTTTATTATTTAAACTGCTCTTGGCATCAGTATCATGAATCTTGAGAAAATATTACAGTTTACTGAAAAAATTGTGTGCACTTTCAACTGTTAATACTAGCTTTGGGGCTGAGCTTCTGACCCCCTTCTTGTATTTTGATCATCATGTAAACCTAAGAGCTAAATTCTCCCAAGGAGAGTCTCACTTTTCACATTCATCTTATTCATTTTGCTTTAACAGTGACAGCACATTTTAATTCTGTGTAAGTTTACCAGATAAAGAAGTATATACCAGTTAGAATACTGTGTTGTTATTGTCATAGTCATTATAGCTGTGATTTAATGTAACTAACCTCAAACCTTCATATATCTTCCAGTGGATGGCTTAACAAAATGTTTTCCAATTTTTACAGCATTATAGTAAGGCTATTCGACAATATTTTTCATGCATTCTTTGCATTTTCTAATACTAGCCTTCAGTGTAATAGAGAAGCTGAGCCTGTCCTAGTACTCAGTGGATTTAAGGCAGAGGAGCAGTCCTGCACAGAAATGCGTGCACACACACACACACACACACACACACACACACACACACACACACACACACACACACACACACACACACACACACACACACACACACACACACACACACACACACACACACGCACGCACATACACACACACACATATACACACACACACACACACACAAGTGCGGGCATGCACACGTGCACACTCCCTTTTATAGTGCATTCAGGCAGGCACTTTGCAGTTCACCAATTCACTTCTATCAAGAGGTGAAAACCTGTGTAGACACAGGCTAGAAATGCAGACTCCACAAAGAAGGAATCCCAACAAGGAAATCAACAGGAAAACCAATGACTGTTAGATAGTAATGCTAACCTTTGCACCACTATCCTATGCACATGTATTTTTGCTAAACTAAGTTATATAATATTGGAGTATTTATTGTGTCTAAAGGACTTGGTCCTTTTCTGTTTCCATTTATTATGTATTTTTGTTTTGCATCTTTTTTTCTATTACAACTAGTTAGTTCTTATTAAATAATTTGTAAAGAGAGTGCTTATTCCCTTAAATGTTACACTCAGAAAGTGGTTATAAAAATTTAAATTTCTGTCTCACCATCACAGTTTTTGTAGTTTTGTCCTCAACTCTTTTGGGACATTCATGTTTGACTTCATTTCATATTTCAAAGTAGAAAAAAATAGACAAAACAGCCACATCAGACAAGCCACAGTGAAATGGCTGTCTTTCATTTCTCTTCCATTGTGTATTTTATTTTAAATGAAAAGGCCACAGAGGTTTCAGAAATATGGGATTCTTCATGCTACCTCTTAAAATGCCAGATGTTCAGCCCTTGCTTCGTTATTCTAATAGCTGTTGCTTCCAAGATGAAACTCAAATATTAATATTAAAGCACACTATGAAATATCATCACCCGGACTGTTTCCGTTAGTATAAGTCTTTTTTTTGTTTGTGTTAGACAACAACGGAGAACGGAAGAGCTCTGTTGCTGTAATCTCGCTATGTTAAATGGGTTTAACATAGAGAGATAGCTTTAAAAAAAGCAACAGAGAAAGGAAGATCTCTGTTGCTTTTCTTTAAGCTATCTCGCTATGTTAAACTCTTTTAACATAGTGAGACATCTTTTAAAAAGCAACTGAGATCTTCCTTTCTCCAATGCTTCCACACACAACTCTGATGTACTGCGTAAGCATACACATGCACAGTACATCAGTAGTGCCGCAGAATACCGGACAGCTGCAGAAGGGCAGCATGGAGGCATTATACAATGCCATTATTTAAGAAAAGTAAGTATTTTTGTTCTTAAATAATGTCATTGTATAATAGCAATAACCCACTTCTGGGTGTGGGTAATGCTGGATTTATCCATGGTTGTCTTTGTTTGGCCATTCGGGCTTCACCCTCATGACCAAACCACACCAACCGTGGGTAAATCCAGCATTATCCACACCCAGGCATGGGTTATTGCTTAAATATTAATTAATTATTGATGCATTATTGATTAAATACAAGAGATATGTAATCTATAAACCACTATGTCAATACCATGGATAGTTAGGTCAGTATTTAACCATTTCTCATGGGTTTACAATTCATTAAGTGGATAGTCACTTTATTAGGAATATGTATCAATGAAACAATCATAGTTATCAAGAGAACTTAATGTTGCAAGTGGCTTAGTTGAAAATAATGATTTAATGCTCAAATGTATACAAAGTATTACATCAAATAATGCATGCCATTGCATGATATTAGTTTTCCAAAATGTCATACCAGCATGACTGGCACTGATTCAAAGTGGAAAATCACTTTGGTGTATTCAAATATATGTGACTAATATACAAACTGTTCATTTGGTTTGAGTAAGTGGCTATGAAAGACATATAATGGGAGGCATTCTAAAATGCAGCATTATCAAAACTCATAAAATAATACTGCTAAAAGAACAAAATGGCATAGTATTTCATTATCAAATATGAACAGTAATGCATAAGCTGAAATCTTTAGTTTTGTTCAGCTGCAAATGATGGTTATATATTGTCATGGCAACCTTATATAAAATAGTTTGCACTCCACTGCATGCAGTAATAGCTTGTGTGATATTTTCTTTCTTTTTCATTTGCTGAAGATGTAATACCCTGATTTTATAACAGTTGAATTGTGGTGCTTAACAAACTGTAAGCCTTGCAAGGTCTTTCATGGAACTTCAATCCTGATTGTTTAGGCTTTTATATAACATCTTCTGAGATACTATCTATAGCAGTGTTAAAGTCATTAATTGACTGCAATCCTAATTTGTTCTAAGCAGATAGTGTATTTGCCTGGAAGGATTTACAGTCTGGATTAATATTAAAGGTATATGAAGTTGATCACAGGCCACACTTTAGTGTTCCCATGCAATAAATATTTATACCCTGTTTTTTTTCTTTGAGTTATTGTATTAAAGATGTAAAGTAAATCCCATTTGAATAACATGCTGTAAATAACTGTACAGTTATTAGTTTAATAATGTTTGTAACTTATGTGTTGGATGTCCATCATGCATTTAGTGTAGCACCACTAGATTCTTTACAGCCTTTTAAATCTTTAACTAGATGTTCACAAAAGTTTAGGGGAATGGGGGATCTGTCACTACTTCTCCCTACTTTGAAATGTATCATATGGGGCTAACTAGGTAAAAAAAAAACTGCTTTGGCTCAGCTGGGGTAATTTGGGGCTCATAGTTATTAGGTTGAAAAAATAGTAAATATGAGGTGGTAAATAAATAATAAGAGTAAATAGTTGCATCTTGGGAGAAGTGTAAGTCTTTTTGAAAAATAGAGGTGCAACAATTTATAATAACTTGTTGGAAGGAAAAGCTGTATTAAATGTGAAACTTTGATGAATTGAAAAATAATGAAAATATTAGTGTGACAATTACAAACTGGGGAGAAATATGGGGTTTTAATGTTATTCCCTGCAAAATGGACAAACATTTGGGATTAACAGATAAGGTTATCATACAGGTAGTTTTTAACCCCTTTAAGAATGTTTAAAGGAAAAAAGGAATATAGATGTAAAATGCTGATGTAATTCTTATAATGCAGACAATGTCATATGTTTTTGATTAATACAAAATATATTTGGGAGACGGTGTGCAACAAATTGGGTATAATATTTTGTCAAAATACAGAAATTTCATGGAATTTTTGGATATTAGGTATTGGAAGTGACCAATTGGGTTGGAGTCATAAGCAGTAAGTTAACAGGTTGATTTTTCCATCTATATTTTAATCCATTATAGCCACACATTTAAAAACAACACATCAGTACTAGTAAAGCAACTTTGTCATCAACATAATTAAATTAATGAGCAAAATAAAAACATGAACATAAACAAGATAAATACACAGAAACACAAGTTCGTACAGGAGTCGTCAGAAATTTAAAATACTATAATCTTGATTCACACACATCTAATATGGACATGATTAAACCAGATTTTAACTATAAGAAAATACCCTTTTAAATTTATTTATTATTTATTTGACATTTGCTTATTTGACATTTGTTTTCCAGGAATGTCTGAGTGAGCTTGTGCCCTTTTTCAGCAGACACCATAAAAAATTTTAACAAACAATCCAGTATGCATGAGGTAATATAAACATGCATTATAATGCTTGGATTCGCAACTGTAACATGAGAGTTTAAAGGTGTTATTTACAAAAAAGGCAATAAAACCAAATGTTAAAGTCTTTCTTATATCTCCAATACTTAAGGACTTCACCATATAGAGGGGAGTAATGACAATTAACTCAGAGTTTAAGAAAAGAGTATAGAGGTATTATATATCAAATCTTTGTTCTTACAGGCAAAAGCATGCACATCAGTAATCAAAAGCAGAGGGGAAGTTGATAGAGAGAGCAGGTGATAGAAAAACTATAGCTATGGATAAAAGAGGAAAAATTAGAGATTTTTTTTAATGTGTAAATAACAGAGGAGAGTAGTAGTAGTTAGAATCAAGTGAAATCTGAGAAAGGGGAGTAAGCTAAGTGGGAAAAGAAGGGAGGGAGGTAAATATGAGTAGTGGAGAAATTGAGTGAAAAAATGTATTAGGAGTTTGAGTTCTGTAGCAAGAATTACATAGAAAATTGAGAAGGGGATGTATGCAAAGAGGGTCAGATGATTAAGTTCACGGTGGTTGTGTACAGGAACAAGTCCAGGTATTTGTAAAGTGTACTTTTAGGGTGATTTTAAATGGGAGGTGCTGCGCAATATATGTGATTGTTAAAGGTAGCTTATTCCAGTGGATAGAGGGAAGATAGTTGTAGAAGGTTTCACCAATTGATTTTTTAGGTTTGTAGATGTCAAGGAGGTTTTGGTTTGTGCTTCTAAGTTTTCTAGTTGGGAGGTAGTGATTTAAGGTGTTGGAAATGTTAGGGTAGAAGGGGAGTTTGTATAGGATGGAATGGATCATATTAAGTTGATAGAAAAGAAGTTGATTGGGGAACTCAAGCCAGTTCAGTTTTTTCAAAGCCAAACAGTGATGGGATTTAGGTTGAGTGTTGGTGGCAAATCTAGCTATTTTGTGATAAGCATTTTCCATCTTATTCAGTAGTGTTGCCTGTAGGTTAGTGAGGATTTGGGCACCATAGAACAGACAAGGTAAGAGATAAGCAAGATAGAGTAACCGTCTTCCCTCTGGTGTGAGATATCTTTTGTTACGGTGTAGTAAGCCAAACATTCGATTAGTATTTTTGATACAGTAATTTATATGAAGGTTGAACTTTAGTTTATCATCAGTAATGAACCCTAGTAGTTTGGTATGGGATTCAACATTGATGGTGGTGTTGTTCAACAAGGTGATAGTGAAGGCTGAGGTGTTATGAGAGTGTGATTTGGGCAGAAATACAAGTAGTTTAGTTTTCTTAGCATGAAGTATTAGCTGGTTATTGGTTAGCCAGGTTTCAATATTTGTGAAAGCTTGCTGGGTTTTGGAAAGCACATCTGAGAAATAATCAGAGGAGGTGATGACTGTAGAATCGTCTGCATATTGGATGAGAGTTGAGTTGGGGCAGGATTTATAAAGATTGTTAGTAAAAATGTTGAATAGAAGAGGTCCTAAGATGGAGCCTTGGGGCACACCTGTGGTGACTGGCAGAGGAGGGGACAGTGTAGAAAGCCATCTAACAGATTGTTGTCTATTGGACAGGTAGCTGCTGAACCAAGAGTTAGTGGATGGGGACAGATTAATTTCTGTTAGTTTAGAAATGAGTAAAGGATGAGACACAGTTTCAAATGCCTTGGATAAGTCCAGGAATAGGCAAGAGACTAGTTTGTTATTGTCTCTGGATTGCACAACTAAATTGGTAAAAGCAATGAGAGCAGTGGAATTACTATGGTTTAGTCGAAAACCATGCTGAGCAGTTGTTAAAAGGTTTTGTAGTAATAGGTGGCGTAATAATTGTGCATGGACACATTTTTCCATGATTTTTGAGAGAGGATAGCTATAGGCCTAAAATTGGACATTTCTGTAGATTTTCCTCCTTTGTGGATGGGGATAGTATAGAATTTTTTCCAGATAGGTGGAACAGTAAATTCAAACAGTGAGCGATCAGAATAGATATGGGGTACGCAATGGAACAGGCGGATATTTTTAGGAAGTATGGTGGCAAGTTGTCAGCAGATGGAGAACATGGCTTTAGGTTCTGAAGACGTTTTTTGATATAGGCAGTTGATACAGGTTGAAGAGAGAAGTGTTTTTTTGGGGACTGGGGTGTTTTTCAGAGTGAGGGCTAGATGAATCAGAAGCAAGGGTGGAGTTAGGAAGAGATCTGGAGGTAGAAGGCAGTAATTTACTGATGGTGTTGATGAAAAAGGAATTGAACTGGCTGGCTATTTCAGTGGGAGATAAGTTAGGATCAGGGTTAGGAGATGGTGGGTTACCTGGATGTAATATGTGGTTAACTGACTTCCAGAAGTCCCTAGGGTTACTGTTGTGATTAGAGATGGACTGTGAGTAGAAGTTTCTTGTATCCAATAGTATAATTTTTTTTAGTTTTGTTTCTAAGTTCTTTATATTTTTGTCTGAAGGAGATTTTAATTTGGTCCATATGTTCCACGCAAAATCTCTGATATGAATAGAGGAACGAGTGGTGTTGGTAAGCCAAGGAGAGATTTGAGATTTAACTCTTGTTGTTCAAAGAAGGGCAAGAGTATTGAGAATATTTAAGAAAGATGAATTGAAGTGTAGGAGAGCATCATTAAGAGGCAGTGAAAAGATTGAAGACCAGTTACTGGAGGATAGGAGGTTATTTAAGTATTCTGGGTTGAAGTTGGTCAGATTATGGAAAGTTTTATATTTATGAGTACTAGTAGTATGGGAAGTGTCTCTAAGTACTCTGATAGGGGTATGGTCACTAAGAGAATCAGATAGTGATTCAGGTTTATGGTATTTATTGGGATGAGATACTATCATCCAGTCGATAACTGAGTGTGAGTTTGAGAGTTTTTTAGGTGGGTTGGAGTTGAGTTGACCTGTGTGAAGCCATAAAAGTTTATAATTTGACAAGGGGAGTCTGTTTTAAAGTGATGCCAATTTATGTTGACATCCCCTAGGATGGCTGTTTCTGTAGTAATGTTATCTGAGAACCAAGACAGTATTTGTCCAAGGAGGGAGATATTATCATCACGAGGTCTGTATATGGCAGCAACAGTTAAGATAAGGTGTTTGTTCAGAATTACATTAACTGATAGAATTTTAGCAGGGGGAAAGGAGGTAGAGTGGTGTTAGAAGAGGTTACTGTCAGATGGTCAGGGTAATGGATAGCTACTCCTCCAGCTTTTCTATTTATTCTATCCAGTCGCAGTATGTTATAGCCAGGTTGGAGAAATTCGTTATCTGAGTTATGTGGTTTTAGCCAGGTCTCTGTGAGAATTAGGAAGTCTGGGTAGTGCAGGTCTATCCATGCATGTAATTCTGCAGTTTTATTCAGAATGCTATGGATATTTAAAGCATAAAGCTTGAGGTGCTTATTGGTTAAGGTGGAGTTCTATGAAAATAAGATGAAATTCAACCAAAGCAGAGCAAGGGTAGTCCAGAAATGACACACCAGCTCTTAGTACAGGAAAAAAAAACACTTAGTTATGTTGGAGTTTTGGTTTGGAGTGGGGTTGCAGTGAGTGTTAGTAGATGAAGGGGGTCCTGGGTTAGGGTGAATGTCACCAGACTTTAATAGTAGTGACTAGTATGGAGGAAATCTGGTGAAACAGAAGTAGTAGAGGGTTTTTTTATTTTTGTTTTATATGAAAGGTTATTATAATGCAGAAAGTTAGAAGGTTGGGGCAGGAGAATTGGATGAGAGAGTAGAGAGGGAGATATAGTAAAGTAGTCTGACTTTAAACGAAGGTTGAGAGGTTAAAGTACAGGTAGGAGATAGTAGTTGTGGGTTGAGAATATGTTCAGTTAAAGTAAGGTAGTGCAATACAGAAAGTAAGTATAGGAAGAGTGCAGGTAGAGACATTGGTTGAGTGAAAGATAATGGGGAGGAGGTTAGTAACAAAAGTGTAGATGATTGTATTGCTGTAATAGGAAATAGGGGGAGTGACGCAAGTCTTGTTGAAAGGCGTTTAAGTAGCTGTAAGTAGTTAATATTTTATTATTTGTTATATTGCGGAACATATTAATAAATATTATTTAAATAAAAAAATCATAAGCAGTTGTATTGTATTGCAGTTCATTTTCACAGGGCTTAACAAAAATGGTATTAGAATTACAGGATGCCTAGAAGTAACACAGCTGAAAATAACTCGCATTTTAGAGTAACATTTTCGCATCATGCTGTTGATATGAATATATTATATAATATTTATGAGTACTCACAACATAAAAAATACTAATTAGTAATCCAATTAAAAATACTAATTAAAAATACAATGAAAAGAGTCCCACAACTTCATAGCTCTCAGTTTAAGCACACTACTGATGGAAATTACATCATGAGACTTGGGTAAGCACTCAAATGGAGTCTTGAGTTGCCAGTTCATCTCTCTAAGTTCCAACAGAATGTTAATATTCCCCTCCTTGTTTTGCCCTAATTAATAATAATAAAAAAATACTAATTTCTTAAAGTTAGAACAATTTAAACTGTGCTTAAACAGAGCATTGGTAGTTTTTTTTCATAATAGTGTTTGCAAATTCTGTCCTTTAATTTACGAATGTGAGTACACACGCACACACACACACACACACACACACACACACACACACACACACACACACACACACACACACACACACACACACACACACACACACACAATTTTTAGTAGGATACTTTGTTATTGTTTACTTATGATTATGTGGTTTATTGGTTGACTGATTTTGTGAAGCAATTATTAATCAATAAACTGTGGATTTACTTAGTTGATGCCTGGCCCTATTAAAAGGGGTCTAATTAAGTACAAGATTCACTCTGATGAAGTCCTCAATTGTAGAACCAAAGCACTCAGTTCTGATTATTAAAGTTTATTCAATTTTCCTGGACTTGGTTTGTCTGCTGGGATTTTTGGATTTACTGTTGCTGTTTGACATTTATTTAAATCCCATTCTACTAATACCCCTCAAGGTTTTTGCTGAGATGAAGATTGCTGAAGCATTTTTGCTGAAGATAGTTAGGTATTACTGCTTCTGATCAACCCCCTCATTAGATTTCAGCACAATGTCATGCCTATATGCATTGCAGTATCCTGAGTCATGTGTCTAGACTACCCTTGGATTATTGTGAATATTTTGTGCTGATTTTACTTCACAAAGTACTTTGTTCTGCCTATGCACCATCTATGACAAATTTGAGAGCTGTGCCACTGGGGTAACTGAGACAAACACTTGCAGTTCAGGCAGTAGTAGCCTTTCCATTAGTGGTATATGCCCATTTTCCATAAGTGGTATATGCCCACTTTCCATTCGTGGTATATGCCCACTTTCTATTCATGGTATATGCTCACTTTCTCTGTCAGGTGATTTACAAACTATAGATGCTGCATATTGCAGCAAGCACTGTTTAAGGTAGGCAATAAAATGCTTACTTAATGATAGATCCTTTCTTTTGTCATTGTTAATAATATGTGACAGGATACAGGCCTAACATCAGATGGTTTTGTTGGATTTCAGTAACGTGATGATGGCATTTAATCATGGACATTGCACAATGTTGTACATAACTTAGTATCCACTTTGATGGTCTCTGTAGCACTTTTACTGAGAGTGTGTGTGTGTGTGTGTGTGTGTGTGTGTGTGTGTGTGTGTGTGTGTGTGTGTGTGTGTGTGTGTGTGAAGCACACAGATGTACTACTTGCCTATTATTGGCTGACACAATATATTGCTCCAGAGTTTCTCTGTCTGCCCATTTATATTACACAACCATGTGTTTTCTAGCTGCCTGTCATGTACTGCCTGTGAAATTTTAATAGTAGGTCTGACAGTGTACACACAGCACCATTCATGCTTCAGACTTGTTGGACCTTTAAAGACCTCCTCTGCTCTTGGAAATTAGTTCTGCTTGCCATCTCACTTGGTTTTGTTTTTCCCCCTGCTGCAGACTGTTGATGATGTGGCAATGCAATGATAACACTACAAAAACTTAGATTAGTGCAAGTAGCATATCAAGCCAGTCAAGAAATTTGGAGAAAGATAGTGGACTGGACATTCAGGCCTGACATTTTACCAGTAGCTGGCATTTAAAAGAGTAGCATAACAGATAAAGGTATGCAAACAATTTTTTATACCTGAGACAGAACTAATATACAAGAAAAAAAGCAGGAGGAAGAGGAGGAGGAAGAAGAAGTTGTTGACCAGGGAAAGGGGGGGGGGCATTTAAGTGGTGGACAACAGAATGCTGCAGTGTGGCTCAGAGAACTATGGGAAAATCAGTATGTGAGATCTGTAGAAGGCAAAGCTGTAAAAGATGAAATCAGGAGGCTCTGGGGAGGTCTGGGCAAAAGAAGAGTGCCATAGTGGGAATGTGGGAGTGAAAAAGCTAAGGAAACCTAGCAGAATTATAAGCTGGTTAAAAAGTAAACAAGCAAGCAAACAAACACACAAAAAGTACTGGTTGCAAGGGAGGTGAAGCACATATTATTAAGGGATATGGATGGGGGGAAACAGTAACAGTTGCGAAGTAGTAGAAAAAAAATGAAAATTACGGACTTACAGGTAAAACTGCAGGGTATAAATTACAGATGGAAGATGGAAAAGTGCAGAAAGAGGGCCACGTGTGGAAAGTAGCACTGTTACATGATCCCATTAGATTGCTTTTCATAAATATAAAGTACCTGATTGTCAGTACCCAACAACTGAACTCAGTTTACAAGCAGGTACTTTATATTTATGAAGAACTGCCCAATGGGATCACTTAACAGTGCTAGTTTGGAAGTTTCATTCCTTCTCCATTGTTGTACAGTCTGGGATTTAATACTAAACCTAAAATTGCTGGGTGTGTGACCCCCCCCCCAGAAAACACTTTGAAAGGGGAATTTTTTCTCACTGTATTTACAGATTGTGATTAATCTGCATTCGATTATTGTTTGATTGATGGAACTGTATTCAGTGTAACTTCTATAGATTCTATGTCATGTAACTATAAGACACCCCACATAAGGGGAGAACCAGTGGAACAAATTGCTAACAATGAGCAATCAGAAAAATAATAAGAGAATGTTACAAGGAAAGGAAAACAGTAGAGAAGAAAATAAAGGTAAGTTGTACTGAAAGTGGGATGAAATGAGAGCAGAAGAGGTAGATAAGGTAAAGAGGTACGGGATGAGCGAGGGAGACTGGGATTTTGGGGACTATACCAGAACACACCTTAGCCAGGACACATTCAATGTAAAATGAAATATCAAGCCATCCATGACTGTGCACACAGGGACAAATGATCAGACTAATGGATCACTGAGGCAAGTTTGAAGAAACCAGTTTAGATGTGAGCGGTGGAACTACATTTAGGAGGAGAAAGTAGATCATAAGCTGACTCAGAAGAGATATCCATGTGAGTAGGCAGCACAAGAAAAGAATGACTATGTCATCTTAAAGAATGGAGTCAAGAGTAAGGCTTAGAGGTAATAGAGGGACAGATGGGGAAGCACCTTAGAGAATAAAATCAAAATTATATTTCCGTACAGGTAATTGGAGAACTTGAGGCAGTGTGCCCTGGATAGTTTATTTTAGGATAGACTGATGACCAGACATTCATCAGCCTGGCAAAGCACTTCTGCCTCTTCTGATGCCATTTGCTTTACAGGTGGCCTTGATCACCAATGACACCTGTCTCCATAATCCTATGCATAAGGCCCACATGCAGCTATCATATTTCAAGTGGCAAACCTTCATTGTCAGTTCATCTTTTTGTCATTTGGTCTTTCCTCTGCACTGAGAGTATTTATCAAATGTTTGACACCACTGTTTGTTCATCTGATTCTTTTGACTGTGACTGCAGCACTGTCCAGTCTTGGATGACTAACTTAAATACAATCCCTGAACAGCTTAATATTGGCTGTACATTAAATTCCAGGGTGATTCTTTCGTTTGGAGATTAGCAATCAACTACCAAATGTCCTGAATCTTTCACAGAAAAGGAGATTTATGAAAGCCTGTCTGCATGCTTAATTTTGTTTGATTACTTTTTCTCAGGACAGGAGACAAATTACAATTTACTTCATGTATGTATCTTAGCAAACACAGTTGACTGCAGAAATGTCCCTGACAGGCCATGGTAGCTTTCTCTGCTGGACTAGAAACTGAACACAGATTCTTTAGATTATGTTTGAACAGCATACATTCAATACATGAAAACGTTAGGCCAGCAGTCTCAAAAGAAACACCACATCCACTACAAGGAAAAGTTGGCCATTCTTCTATTTCTCAAAGCTGTCTGATGTGTTCAAAACCAGGGACCCTGCTGCTTGTCACAGGCAAAAAATAGCAGTCATGTGGCACACGAACAAGCAGGAAAATACACATGCTGACCCTCTTTATATACTGGCTATCATCATTTGGGAATGAGTCATCCAAATAGCCATAATACTCAAAGCCATTTACATGCCAGCTCAGCAAAACTGTCTAGCAGACATGCTAAGCATGGAAACCCGAGTATCTCTCAAGTGATGGAAAAGCCTTTTTCAGACTAATAAAAACTGGTGCTGTCCAAAAGCAGACTTGTTCACCTTTCATCTGAATCACCAGAATTTTTGTTATACACTTCCTCAGCTCCATGCAGAGATGAGTGGCATCTTCTCAATCAGACGAAGATGATATCTAACCTAAGCCTTTGCTCTAACATCTCTGATTCAAAACCCATTTGTTAAAGGAGAAATAGAAAACGTAGACCTAATTCTCATAGCTCACTGTAGGTGTTTCAGTTTATTTGAATTATTTGTAAGGAAAGAGAAGTAAATTGTTGCCCAACTTATCTTACATTAGCTACCCCTTTGGACAAAAATGGTTCACCCTGCTAATTCCGATGTTCATGTCTCCTCCAATTTGCTTGTTCACCAGAAAATACATTTGGCCATCAACAGGACAAAATTATTCATCTCAGTGTAATTACCTGAGGCGTCACAGATTGATACCCAACAGCCATCTTTTCTCTTCTGAAACCTGCTTATTTTAAAGGGAAAAAAAATGTAAAACTCAGAAGTAATAACTGTCATAGTAGACTACAGTTTCCAAATGTTGTGTGAACAGTGGCATATGCACTCTGCTTTGTTCATTTGTTTAGACTGCAAGTTCCTTACCTACTTTGTTTTTGAATGTTAGTCTGGCCTATTTCACCATTAAAGTGGCCAGATATATCAGTAGATTATAATGTTTCCTGTATTCAGCAGTTTTCTTCATTTTGAGTTGATGGCAGTGTCATGTGTGATCACAAAAATTATCTTGTTTCGTTTTTTGAGCAGAAGCATGTTGCTCACTGCACCATCATTATTCATCATTGTGATTCAAGTGGAAACAAAACTAGCCATCCTGTAAGCATTCTTGAGTTTCTAGATTTATAAGTACTTACTAGGCATGTAAATCAGGAAACCAATGAGGAGCCTTGCCCAGTTTCCTAAATGTTAAAGTTAAGTGACTTGCTCGGTGTCACACAGTAGGCAAATAGAGGTTGAGAGAATCATCCCTGGACAAAAGGAAGCAGGCTGCTATCAGCTCGTAGCCTTAAAAATTTGCAATAAATGCCTTTATTATATTGTTGTGCATTTATTTATTGGCATTTATTTAACAGGATAGTCCAATGGGCCATAAGAGCCCAATTTCAGTGGAGGCCAGGGGAGAAAATCTCCAAGTACATGGAACAATCTTGAACAATTAAAATAAATTGTACAGGCAAGTTAACTTCAACAGGTTCAATATAGATATGATTGTATATACATACATACAAAACTTACCCAGTTGAATAATAAACAACTTGGGAAATTAACATTGTGATGATGTGAGGTATTGCCATCTGACTTTGCTAGATATAAATACGACTATTCTCTATTTTCACATGTATAGATGGACATATTGGCAAACTGAGACCCACCAAGTTAAGGAAATTGCAATGCGATGATGCAGATTACTGTAGGATGTGGCTTACCCTAAACCACCAATCTCACAACAGTGGAATGGTGCGAAGCAACCAATAGGAGCTACCCTAGTGAGAACCAACCAGGAAGCGAACTTAGATGACTACATCGACCATCAATACATTCTGTCTGTCAACAATGAAGCTATTGGAGTAACAGATGGAGGCCCTTGTCGCAGCAAAAGGCTGCAAAATCAAAATCTAGTGCAGAATAGTAACCAAATGTGGAATAAAAACCAACGTCCTCCAAATTTTCAGACTGTACAGAGGCAGAGGCACCAAAATCAACCCAGGAATGGCAATAGGAGGAGGAACCGGCGGAATCGTGGTCAACAGAGGAGATGATACCCCATTATTCTTTTGGGAACACAGATTTAGGTGAGAGTTCCAACAATCTGTCTGAAGTTCATAATGCAACTGGTGACTTTAAAATTTTTAATTACTCGTCCTTTTTGGTTGATACAGCATTAGCCAACACATTAGCAAAAGGCTTAACGTTTGTATCTTCTCAACGTAATGACTTGGCAAAGACTCTTATAGATTTGAAACTGATTACTTGGAGATTAAACCTGAGTTTATTATTTACAAAAAGTAATAATGATGGCAATAATGTTTATAAGTTGTTTAAAGTACCTAGTGTTTTAATCCTATTTTGCATCTGGTTTTGGCAGTTTATGAATGAGTATGCAAGTAAGACATATAAAATATGTTTTTGGTGAGACCTACACACAACAAGCACTTTAACAACTTTAGTAAACAGGAATGGGAAATATTAGAACTACTAAGGAACAGTGGCTTACACATTACCAAACAGATAAGGGTGGGGGATTAGTGTTTATGGACTATTTATATTATAATAGATGCATGGAAGAAATGTTGAATTCTGACAATTATGAAACTGTTTCTCTGAACGAACTAAATGTAGCTTATCGGGGAATTAGAATTTATCTAAATGATTTGTTTATTGAAGCAAGAATCACCATTGATCTGTACAACTATTTTTCCATGCTATCACCTCAGATCCCAATAATCTTTGGTATTTCAAATATTCATAAGGACCTTCAACCACCCCCCCTTAAATCCAATAGTTAATGGCAGGAATTCTATTACTTATCCTTTGGCAAAATAAGTCACTATGTTTTGAAGAAATATCTGGTTGGTGAACAACAGATTTGTAAGGATTCCTGGTCCTTTTTGGAAAACATAAATAATTTAGTTTTTAATGAGAATTTCAATTTTGACCTGGTCGATGTCAAGGATCTATATACAGTTATCGGCTCCCTATTATGCTGTCACAGATGCAGGTTGTCGAATGCATCTTTGTCAAACTGTAAACCACGAAAAGGCAAAATAACAAAGCGGCTTTTCAGCGAATTCATTCCCTGGGAAAGAATGAATTTGGCTGCTTTCGCTACTTTGCCTTTTCAACACTATAGTGTGATCTCGGAATTGGTATATTTAAGTAGGGAGGGTGTGGGGGGCACAGCCCCCCACGTCGGGAGGTGTGGGGGGCTTCGCCCCCCCCCAAATGAAGTAATGTTTTACACTTTTTTTTCGGAACAGCGACTGTTTTCCATTGGAAAATAATCGCTGTTCTGAAATTTCAATTTTTTTAGATTTCACTTAACTGGGGTTGATTATCTGTCATTCCCTCTTCTGAGCATGTGATATGATAATATAGACCCCAGTTATCCCCCATGACATAGGTCTTGATTGGGTTAGTCAGATGTTGTTAAGAAAAGGGGTAGACAATCTAGAGCTCTCTCTAATTCAAGAATTGTTGGATTTAATTTTTCCAATAATTATTTTTTATTTGAAGGTAAATATTTTCTGCAAAAAGAGGGAGTATCTATGGTCTCCCCATGCGAAGCAAGCTTTGCTAACCAGGTCATGGTCTTCTGGGAAAACGAGTTTGTGTTTAACAATAACCCATTTTCAGAGTTAAGCCATTTTTATACACGTTATTTGGACAACATTTTCATTATATTTAAAGGTGAACAGGAACTCTTCAATAACCTAATGCAATACTTTAACAATACTACCCAATTTTTGAAGTTCACATATAGTTTCCATTGTGACAGGATCCCGTATTTGGATGTATTTCTGAGTAAGGATAGAGTGAGGGAGGCCTATATAGCTATGATTTTCAGGAAAGAAACTTATTCTAATTCTTTCCTACATTTTTCCAGCGCACACCCAGTTTACCAGAAGAAGTCAGTAGTTAAAGGCCAACTCGTAAGAGCTGCTAGAATAGTCTCCAATAATTCTAACTTCTTTATAGAGTGTGAATTTTTAAAAAATCTGTTTTTAAAACGTGGGTATCCTATTTCTCTGCTGGATGAGTTACTCCTGGAAGTACAAAGAAAATAAGCATCTGGTCATTTTAAATGACCAGAACCTAGACCCAGAGTGAGGAGTTTCTTTAGAGATTTTAGATATACCTAATAACAACGTTGCTTTCTCTTTAACTTTTATTACACCTTTCAGTACAGATGCATCTAGACTGAGACAAATTCGAGTTAAGAATTGGAACTTGATTTCAACTGATGATGCTATCAGTTCAAAGTTTACTTCCAGCCCAAATGTTATTTTTAGAAGGAGTCAAAACTTAAAGACTTTGTTGGAATGTAAAAACCGTGATCATCCGAAAGTGACAGGTATGTATAAATGCGAAGCTTGTCCCTATTGTAGGTTTATAGAAATGAGGAACAACTTTTGGATTAAAGATGTGAAGTATTCATGTAAGGGGCACTATAATTGTAATTCCAAGGGTATTATTTACTTAGCAAAATGAGACTTTGTCCCTGTTTTTACATAGGGAAGACCAATAGGAAACTAAAGGAATGTCTTTATGAACATTTGTATGCCATTAGGAGTAAAGAAACTGAAAATACTTTGGCAAAACGTGATGAGTAACCCAGATCATTCCTTCTTTTTCAAGGTAATTGATCACATTAATCAACATGAAAGGGGGGTCCTTTGTTTTTGAAATTAGAGAAATTAGAATTATTATGGCAGCTCAGATCAGATGCTTTAGGCAACTGGGTATGAATAAAGCCTGTTCTTTAGCCTGTATTTTAAAGTTGAAAAGCTTATTGAGATGAAGGTAGTTTATATACATATTTTAGTGATATTTCAGTGTTATTTTAAATGTATTATTTTTGCATTTTTTTAAGTTGGTGGAGGATGACTTTAACTTTAAGCATGGATTTAAGAGTCAGCTGACTAATATCATGTGATTCTCTGGATATTTAAGAATTCAAATCATGTTTCTTCATTGTTTGATGAAGTATTGGCACTGTACTTTAAGAAAGTGCGAACATTACATTTTATGTTAGTTTGTATCTACATTGTCTTCATTTGTGTATGATCCTTGCCATTTTGCTTCTTTTTTCTTTGGTTAGGTATTGCCATCTTTGACAGGAAGAATAGGGCAGTGCATGTGTAACATATGCCAGCATGGTTGGCTGTAGTTTTGTAAGTAGTTTTGTGTCATTTGACTATCACACTGATTTGTATATATGCTTATGTTAAAAATGTGTCAGCAGTGTTATTATAACTGATTAAATATTTATGTTTAAACAAATAATTCTGAAAGGGAAGAACAGAAGTTTTCTATAGCTTTCTGATACTACAACAGATCTTAGCAAAGCTCTGAATGTGTATTATACCAGACTCAGGTGATCAAATGTGATGTCATTCTATAACAAGCACTGAGAGGATGGAACTCTCACAGCAGTTTGTTTTCTTTTCTTTTCTTTGGAACCTAATATAAAGATCTATGACCACTATCACAGTCAGTTCAGTTAGTTCAGTTCAGTTCAGTGTTAGTTGGAAGCTCATCACCTTGCCTTGTGGAACTATGCATCTCAGCATCTAATATTGCCTTGCTGTATTAATTAAGTTTGCTAGAGAACAGTTATTCTTTAGACAGTCAGGAAATACAGTGAGATTAGTTAAGTATTGTTTTTCTGCATCTTTTTAAATCTGTCCAACTGTGTTATTTTTATTTCTCCTGTGATTGAAACTCTGCTGTATTGTACTTAAATATTTAGTATTCTCATGTCTTCTATTTTATTATGTATTATTAAATATTTTATACCTTTCATTGTGGCTGGTCTTTTAGTGAATACTTTTAACATCTTGAGAGTACTTGTTCTTATTTTACTGACACCTTGGCCACTCTGGAAAGCCTTGCTGCTTTAGTTACACTCTACCATTTACGTTAGTATTGTTTTACTCAGTATAATTGGAAACCCTTGTAAGAGCCTTACAGTGGTTGACTCATAGCAGCACAGTTACCTTATAGTCTGGGCAGAAGGGGTTCAGGTAGTAAATCTGTGCTAGCCTTTTTCAGGAGAGAGAGTGTGTGTGTGTGTGTGTGTGTGTGTGTGTGTGTGTGTGTGTGTGTGTGTGTGTGTGTGTGTGTGTGTGTGTGTGTGTGTGTGTGTGTGTGAAAATTAAATACCTAGGTGTGGATTTGGAGAGACAGACAGTCCAGTCCCAGGTCTGGAGTGTGTTCCCTGTGTGCTCCTGGGGGAAATTGTGCTTGATGCAGACAGCTGCATTTGAAAATACTATGTAAATCCATTCCCATTTTAGTGGCTGTCTCTCACCAGTGTCAGTGGTGAGGATTGAGGCTCCTTGATTACTGTCCTGAGCAGAGAGGCTGTCACAAACATGATACATTATGTGACTGGATATTAACAATTGCTTGGAAGTAGAAGTACAAATAACAGAGAGGTTGTCTGTCCTAATAATAAATGAGTATAAATTACCATGTATAATAGAACTGATGAATAAGATATGCAGGAATATGTTACAATAAGAAAGAATTGAGTAGTATATAAAGGGTGAATGAAGAGCTATGGAAATAGAAGAGTTCAGAAATTAAAGGAAGGGGTGTAGAGCAGTTACAGCTCCAAATGGAAGACAGAGAATTATGTAAGGAAGTTTTAAAAAAGGTGAAATATTTGGGTTGAACTAACAGTTAAGACCAAAAAAGTACTGCCAGCCCAAAGTGGTGTGCAAAAAATATTTAATATGGCAATAAACCAACCGGTTTCGGCAAAAATTACATAGCCTTCCTCAGTGTGACAAAACTTTCACAAATAGCCACATTATATATGCAACAGTTAATTGGCAAGAGAACATGATTGGTTACAATTGCTCATTAAGCCCAGAGGGGAATAACCCCCTCAGTTTGATGATCCATTTTCTTTCTTTGGAATTTAATATATTGTGCCAACCAACCTTGTTCCCTTTCTTACCAATGACTATATCTATAATAGTAAATCTGAAATTGGCTGTAGGGGGATTCAAAACATGCTTGTACAAGGCACTACTTGCTTTCTTGTTTTTGATATCACTGATGTGTTCACTAATACGGAGTTTCACAGGTCTTGAAGTTTGTCCTACATAAAACGCAGAACATGAGCAGGTAGCCAAGTAAATCAACCACTTGCTAGAGCAATTAGCAAAAAACTTTATATCATATACCTGGCCAGTGTTTCTGCTAGTGAATTCTTTGGTCTTGTCCACCCGGATGCAGTGGGTACAGTGCCCACATGGGAAACACCCAACCAGATGATCTCCCATTAGTGTTGTTTGACATTGTTGCTGAACGTCCAAGAACCCAGTTTTATAATGAGTAAAAAAAGAACCCAATGTTCTACCTCTCCTATAACCAAAAGGGCATCTCTCCAGTAACATATTGGCAAGCCTGATATCTCCCATCAAGATATTCCAATTTTGTTGGATCACTTGTAAAAGGTTATGTGTATTGCGCCCATAGGTAGTGATGAATCTGATATGCGAATCCTGAGAAGGGGACCTGTCCTTATATTTCATAAGATCCTGTCTATTTAAAGAGGATACCTCCCTACAAGCCATAGTAATGGTGCCAGATTTGTACCCCCCTGCCCTGAATCTACCCACCAGGTCACACCTTTACTGTTCATAGGTGAAATTACGATCACACATTGGACACACAGGTTTACCGGAAATTTCCGGAATATAACGCCTTGTTGCATGCCTGTAGTCATCATCCTCCCCATATCATACGCAACATACCTAAATCCCAATTTATGAGAATCAAGCGTATTTGCTTTGATTCTAACACCTCAAATTTCTAGTTTTGATTTTAAGGTAGAGAGTAAGTTGGTGAGTAATGGAGCACTGTAGGTTAGACAGGGCAGTAGATAAGTGATGGATAGAGTCTTTTTACTATTAGGGCTAAGAAAGTGTTTGTGCCTATAAAGCAAGCCCAGTTTTTGGTGAGTTTTTTCAATGTTGTGTTTAACATGTAGATCACATTTTAGGTGTTCGTCTATTAGAATCCCAAATAATTTAGTGTGGGAGACTAATTTAATTTGTGTTTTGTTGTGGGAGGGTATAGTAAATTGGTCTTTGTTTAAGAGGATAATTTGTTAGAGGTAAAAACTTGTAGCTTGGTTTTGTTAGGATTGTATAGCAACTCCATGTTCTAAGCTGATAGTACAAAACCATCACTCAAGGGACAACATATTGAATTCTTAATTTTCCAAAACTGTTGCCTAGTGTTATAAATTAGAATCATTTTAACCAGTTGTGCCTTGGGTGTGAGGCATGTTTTATTTATGCCTTTGCACATGCTTGATTGTTTGAGAAAGAAAATAACTGACTATTTTACAAGAGTAAAATGTTCACAGTTGCCCTGTAGTGCTTGTGTGGCTGAAAGCAAAACTGTGCACCACCAGAGTCTTGTTTGTTTTGTTTTGTTTTTTACCACCCTCCCCCCCCCCTCCAGTAATGAAACTAGGACTTAAAGACTTATGTCTCTGCTTGTCTGCCTATCATGATCTGCACCTGCAACTGGATACAACCAAGTGTAATTCTCAGTTTATTTATTTCACCTTATAGGAGAAAGAAAGAAAGAAAGAAAGAAAGAAAGAAAGAAAGAAAGAAAGAAAGAAAGAGAGATAGACAGCTTTACCAGCTTTTTATTAGTTAATTTACTTTTGTTCTTTATTTTGGTTCAGAACTGCAGCTTTAAGTAAACAGCATTTTTTCAAACATTGTACTCTTGATAGTTTTCATAGGATTCACTGTCATACATCAAATCAAAACATGCCAAATGCAATATTGTTGAGCCAAACTGATCAAGAAAAAAATCTGAATCTGCTCAGCAAGAATGCATCTAACATTATCTTTCCAGTATTAGTGTGGAGGACTTCAACATCCTCATTCCTCCTTACTTAATTATACTGACCCTATAATTGTAAAACTGAAAAAAAGAGATACACACCGCAGAGGAACAACAGGGACCCTTGCAAACTGTTATCTTGCAGTCATTTTAATTAATAGAAAATATATGGTGAAATATAACTGGCAAAACTGGATGAGGACATGAATGGGAAATCTCATACTATCATTCACATGCAGGGCTTCTGTTCTGACAACACACGAACAGATGTTTATAATGAAGCACACTAGCTGTGCTATCCGGTTGGAGTCCCATAAGGTACTAGCTTGTAAGGTTCTGGATAGTGTCAATTAAACCTTATTCAATGTGAAGAACACAATTGCTGCAGTAATCTTACCTGCAAGAGTGTGGCTCTACATAGATCCTACACTAGCTGTCCCAACCTCAACCCTACCTATTACAAATTAGTACGATCTCCACAAAGTAAGCTAACTTGATACCTTTAGTAGATTTATGTTTTTATAGCAGTATGGTGTATTCAGTTCCTATCCCTGTCTGACTCTAATCTTCTTCATAGATGAGAGGCAATCTATGCTTGGCCTACAAAGCTGCCTCTGATCCAGCCCTTATGGACCTATTGCACATCCATAAAACAAACAGCATCGGAAACATACAATCTAGGGACCTTGTCTGCACCATAAATAAGACATATTGGAGGGGCAGGTATGTGTCTCAGAGTTTTCTCCTCCTCTAGAACAGGCTTTCCATCCAAATGAAACAGTTCCCCCCCTGCAGTTATTCAAGTGCAACATGGATCAGTGGATGGGCAGTCATAAGTTTACCCCAGGTCTTACACCTATGTCTCTATTAGAAAGAAGAAACTTGTAAATATTCAACTACTCATACCCAAGTTATACTCCCTATAAAATGAGTGATGTCATAATATGCCAAATGAAGTTATGAAGCATAGCTAACCTTAAAAATTACCTTTAGGGTCATTAGCCTAGTAATCACCTATGAATCTGTGAAAGGTCTGTTGCCACATTTCCCTATGTACTTGACCTTAAGTGTACTAAGTCACAGAGCATTACCCTTCCTATTTCTCCTCCTGCTTTCCACTACACTTAAATTTCTTTTAGTTTGGTAGAAGTGCACCATGATGCATTCTCTGCCTGCATAAATTCATAAAGGGAGATGAAACCCTCTGATGTAAAAATTAATCATGCAACATGGCAGTCCCCCCATCAGGTTGTTTTAAGGTACAACAAATTAGAAACTAATATTATAATAATATAATACTAACTTAGGGATGCAAATATACTAGTACTGCAGAAAAGTCTAGCTATGATTAACAATGTGACTTCAGTTTTCGGGTGATATTTTCATTTAAAATTCGAGCAGGTTTTCCTGACTCTTTAGTAACAACAGAGTTAATGGTTAGAGCACTGTGGTCTGACCAGACCTTAGGTTGTATGTTTGTGTATTAGCATAATACATTATTTCAGATGAAGTATGACAGCATAATTTAATAGCTGGGTTTTATCTACATGGGAATTGTCTGAAATATCTGGATTTTGTAAATACCAGATGCCTGTTAGATAATGCAGAGCAATAAAATATTTAAGTAGCTCAGAATGGTATTGATAATAATTATTACTGCAGAACAAGGTCCCATCCAGATTTTGAGCTAATAATGTGTTTTAATGTTCACATAGAAATGATGGGATATACCTGAAAATTGTAAACAGATATTTTATAGAAATAGGAGATAACTGCTAACTAGAGAATCATGTGTAACTACAATAAATAGTTGATGCTGGCAGAGTTAATGAGCCCATAATTTATTTTCCTTCTTATTCTTTGTATAAATAATGACTTTTGACAAAATAAAAGACTATAATGGGTGCTGCGCTGTTTAGTTTACATAAAGGTGAGTTGGGTACTAATTCTTATGACCATATTTTGGCCAGTTTTAAAAGTCCAGCCTGTGGCAAATGAATGTCTTGCAGATACAATATCTCTTTTTTTGTTTTTTAACAATTTGTAGCAATGAAAAATATACAATTTCTTAATGTAACGGTTAATTTTTTGACATTCAGGGAAGTAATTATGACTTGCACTTAAATATATCTTTCTGCAAGAGCAAATACAGGTCTGCAGTCAAATGAAATTCCTGCCCTTAAGAGAGTAAAATAAATACAAAAAATGAAATAATGCTGCTGCAGTTATAAGATGTCAAAGAGCATGACCTGTGCCCCAGTATCCCCAGTAGCACTTTTTTTGCAGTTAAAACAACACAGGCAGAGCATAACCAAATCTAAAATTCAGAACATATATTGCTGTTATAGAAAACTATGTTTGAATGGATCCTGCCATCTTCTTATACTATTTTTAGACCTACACATCTTTGTTATTCCCTGCTTAATTCACAACATAAATATCCAACTCATTTTATACTTTTCTCCACAGAATGGCAAATAATCCCCAGAGCAGACAGTTCATCTTTGGCTTATTACTCAGTAGTGAAAATAAGCCTAGTGCCTTTACAGAGTAGCTAATCTTACTGAACACATCTTTATTTGTCATTTATTTTGTTTTTTGCATTCCTCAGAAGTAGTTTGATTTTCAGCTTTATAAAAAATGCTGAAAAGTCAGAATATGGGAGTGTTTAACAAAAAAGGTCATTAGCATTTTCCTAAAGGCCTTAATACCTGAATTATTGCAAGAAATGTAATTATGATCACTTGAGGTGACTTTAATTTGTTGCGTGTACAGTTTTGAACATATCACTGATCTGAAGCACAATGATGTCTTTTTAACAGCTATGATATCATAATCCAAACAGACTGCACAGAAGGATGTAAGAAATCCCAGATTTCTGGCTCATCAAAATTGAAGAATAGCGTCTCCAATAACTTTTGCTTTTCTGTAGCCTTTTAATTTGTCATCAACTGCTCTAGCCTTCAGTTTTTGATCCTTAGAAGAAAACTTTATAAAGTGCTCCAATCATGTAGCTTTGATTTGTGTGACTAGTTTTAAATCATGTGAATCAAAATTTCATTTACATAATTGTTTTTAAAACAATTCACCCCTAGCCAGTATGTCCACTTCCCAAAAAGGAGGTCATTTTGCATCTTGAATTAAAAGTTTGTCCACCTCCCCTTTTGTTCACTCATTGCATACTTTTTTATTCATGTTTGCAGAATAAACTCTAAAATTCTTTATTTTATTCTGAATTCTGCTGTTCTCTGAAGCAATACCTTCACCATCTAAAAGAGCAAGTTAGCACTTAACTATTATGCAATCAAAGTAAAGCTACCATACTTGAGTATAGGTTCGCAGGTAAGTACTAGGCTAACTGCTATTGACAGCTGTTTTAAGCCTAGCCAATTTTAATTGGTGAGAATCAAACACAGTACCTTTTGTTTGTGAGGTAAACACCTTAACCATTATGCCAACTACCAATCTTTTAGAGACATGGTTAAGAATAAAATGTGGACATTTAGATATACTGGGCTATGATTATGGTGAATCTGTAAGTTATTAATATGAGCTGAAGATAGAAAATATAGTTTGTGTGAATAACTCCACAAATGAGAAATGTTTGCAAGATAAATTGTTATTCCTGGGAAATAGCCAAAGGCAGACATGAACCCTTGTTTTGTGAATTCCAGAACATTCATGGATACCCACCATGAGCTATGCTACTCCTCTGCCTCCAGGCATCACTCCGATATATAGCTTAAAGGAAGGAGGTGCTCATTCCATTTCTCTCTCTTTTTTTGACTAATCAGGATGCCTTGTATAGGGGTACTTCCTACCCCTGGCCCTCAGCCACAAGGACCTTCACCCATGTTTGCTTCCCAGGATCCCACCATCTCACAGCCTTAGTGAAGGAGGTCATAATTATTCAGGATTAGTAAATGCTCCCTCTACTTGCATAAGGAGACTGCAGCACTGGTTTAGAAAATTAGAGGGCCACACAGATCCATGTTGATATGATGACAGACCTATGGCCACTATTCCTTGTGACCTTTCTGGGGAAATGTACCTCAGAGGGTTGGATGGCATGGACCTGTACTACAGCAATAATCCATGTACTCAAATGTCTAGTGTTATGGTGATTTAGTGGCTCAAACAACTTCACTTAAAACTGCCACAGTCCGACTAATTGCCGGTAAGAATACCAAAGCAATCCAGAGGTTCCCATTTGACAGAAGATGGTTCTATTCTGCCCTGTGAAATGTCAGTGGCAAATTCAGCCCTGCATTTGCACTAAACATCCATTTTGCATTTTTTTCTAGACCCTATAGACAGATGCCCAAATAGCTGCTTCATAAATGATTTGCATGGGCACATTTTTGAAGGGTTTATTCTGGTGGAATGTGTTCTGACCACATGCCCAAACTTCTCAACCTCTTAGTGTAAAGCTTATCAGTAAAGCCAAAAATAATGGGGGAGGGACAAAAGCCCAAAATCAGGGCAGATTTTTAAATATTGGTTGTATAAGCTTAGAACGTTGCCAGAGTAATAGGCTTTGCATTAGCATGCATTTTCTGAAGGATATGAAGTCGGAAACTCATATGCCTCTCATTATTTAGTGGCTTCAGTCCTCCATGGTTTGCCAGAAAAAAAAAACAGATTTTATGAGGAGCAGATTAAAAGCATGAGGCAAAATCAGTGCCATTCTATGAAATTCTGAAGAGTTGAGAGGTATCCACATCTCCCAGTGAAAATACATTTGACATGCTGTTTGAAAATAGTTTGTTTAGAGACTTGCCAATCTGCCTTACTGGGCACGTAAGTCATGTTTACAGACATCCAACAGAATTATTATCCTTCTCCTTTATTCTCTGTTGTTATACTATATATCATTTCAATTTGTAAAACAAAAGTCATAATTTCATGTCTATGTATGTTAAGTGACAGACTTTAATTATATAAATCATTACATTTCATTGCTGGTAGGTGCCTGAAGTAGTGTATGCAGAGGTTTACTGCTCATTTCTGGGAATACAAATCAGTATATGGAGCTTTTAAGACTGCTAAAGACCTGATAACTGATTTATTTGATTAATGTCTGTGGCTAACTCATTACAAGAGATTGCACATAGCTTTGCCTGTGAGATCAAGTGTTGGATAATTGTGCCTTGTGTTTGCAAGTTACTAGAAGCTCCTGGGTCTGCATACAATGTCTAATAAATAAAAAGCATGCACTCATCTGATGCTGCAATGGACTGGTACCTTGCTGTATGTCTGCTAGTGATTCTTTTGTTGATATAATACATAGAGGCATTTTCTGTAATAATAATAATGAGGGACTTGGTTAAATATGTGTATACCTATTGTGCTTTACTAGACTTGCTGACACAAGAAGAGAGAATTATATTTTCTGCCTTTGATTGATTGGGAAGAATCTGATCTTGCTGTACGTCTGAGGCTCTTGGGAGTTAGATATTGTTTGATTTTGTCACGTTTGCAGATACCTCTAATATGGACCTAACTGAGCTGTTTTGGTCTTAATGTTATATTTGGGATACAGGCAGTGCTTCTGCATGTCATATGGTTCACCTCTATATCTCACACTGGCCTGATATTTTCTCTAAAGGTGGCAATGATTTACATCCACAAGTGTCAGTGCACCACAGGTAGCATACTCACCTTTGATGCAGAAGGCTGCAGGTTCTATTCCCACACCAAGTAGATTGATTGCTGGCACTGTAGTGCAGCATAAGGGAGGTGCTGCACTCCACAGTCTGCCATCATTCAGATGGGATGGTAAACTGAGGTCTCATCTGCTAGAGTTGGTGGTAGCTCATGCGAATGTAAAAGATCCCACTGCACTTATTGAAATGAGTAGGCATCCTTTATATTATCCAACATAAAAAAATATACAGATTTATAGGCAAATATATGCATATTATGTTTTTTTACTCCTTATCATTTTTCTTCTAACCATCTTCATTATTATTATTCCATAACTGAACCAAAAATGTTCCTTCCACAACAGTAATCTAATTTTTCACAATACATCTGCCAAAATGCATTTTCCATTAAACAAAATTTCATTCATTCTTTCATTACAAGTAACAAATATTACATAAAATAAATGCTTATCAACCCTTCTCATGTATTTTTCTTCTTCTTGTTTTTATAATATATTTACATAATCATATTCATACCTATATTGTTTATGGCATTAATATCTATAAAAAATTCTTCACACAACTTTTTCCAGAGTTATGCCACTCTTTTACATTCCAGTAATACATGCTCCCTTCCTTTCTTCCCTTCCTCCTCACAAAATAAGCACACTCTTTTAATTCTTCACACCACTTTTTCCATACTTTAATGGCTTTAATCACTTCTTCTGATAACATTTTCCAATGATTTACATAATAATATTATTTCATCACATTATTATGCTACATCTTTCTATCATTCTCTATATTATCAATTTTTGTTTTCCATGTTAGTATTTTTTCTTGATAACTTTTAATATCTTCATGTACATACACTTTTTCTTATTCTCACCATTTCCCAGAACTTTCTGTAGTTAGATTTAAACATTATCACTATTCATTTCTCATTTTCTTCCTTTACACACTTTAATACTCTATCCATGTTTGAAGAAGCAGAATAAACAACTGGATTTAGTACCCCAATCCCCCTTCATATTCATTCATGTACAACACACCTCTTTTCACTGGGCTTAATCTTGAACCCCATATGAAAGAAAACACTAAATGCACAATTTCCTTTTCATGTTTTTGTGGAATCATATAAACATTTGACATATATGCTATTTTTCAAATCATAACTCACCAGAGAAGCCTTTTTTTCTGAATACTAATGTATACGACCTCCACAGAAGACATATTTATTTCATTTCTTTTATCCAACCTTCCCACTGCAGCATAACTACATTATTTTCCCAAATTGTATCCCTAGAAAAGACAACTCATTCATTGAAAAATATACACACCCCAGTTTTCACCACATCGCCCATGCCCTTTTATCTTTAATTAAGGTCATTCCCATTTCCTTTAAACATCCACTCAGACAAATCAATACTCCACCATCTGTATTTTGTTCTTAGCAATTACAACTATATCATCTGCATATTTCAAAACTACCAAATTAACCACCTCCTTTTTCACATTTCTAGTTCACTCACTATAACATTTATCATCACTGCAAACAATATTCCACTCATGGGACATCTTGTCTTATACCACACTTCATATATATTTCTTTACTCAGCCACCTACTCACTAACACTTCTCACTCTATTATTCTGTTATGCTGACATGCATACTCTCCTAATTCTATTATCTAGTCTGCACTTCTCTATAACACCCCACAAAGCATCATGTCCCACTGTATTCAATGCCTTGCTAATATCAACTGCCATAAGTTTCACATCCTTCCTATCACTTATGATATCGTCCACAATTTCTCACACAACCAGTAAAAATTATTGGCACCCCTTCTCTTTTAAACCATTTACACTTTCTTCTATAATTTCCATCATCCTTCCTTGCATTCTCTTCTGTATTATTCTCATAAACATTTTATAATCTGTGTTATTTGGTGTGATGGGTCTCCAGTTTTTAATTCATTCCTCCTATCTTTCCCCATATGAATTTTAAGACCTTACTGCATAACTCTTCATAAACAAACCCTTCCTTCAGCCATTCATTTAGCGCATTTACATTTTTTTTCTTTGCCAGTCCTCTAATTTCTGATACATTCCAAACAATATATCATCTGGGCCTGATAATGAATCAACATTTATTATCCTAAGTACTTCATCCACTTCACTAATCCTGATTTCTTTTTCAAAATGTTCCTTAACTCATTCTGGATTTTTTCCATTCTCTCTTGTTTTCCTTCTTTTTACTTTTTCATTCCCTCAGTATACTAATATCTTCCTTTACCATTTTACCCAAATTTGCAAATACCTCCTCCTTTGTCCCTTGTAAATAATATATTTGCCTAAGCAGTAGTGCCTTACTTTTTCTTGACTTCTTTTTTATCCCCAGGATTCAATAACACCTACACTAACTATACACTAAATGTACACCATTCTAAGTGAACACAGAAATAACTCACACCTTCTTCCTCCTAATTTTAGCTTTCCTACTGATATTCTTGCAGTTGTAAATATTGACAGGGATTCATAAAGGTTACCACAAAGTGTAACTAGAAAGCGCAAAAAATGTGATAAGAATGGTCTTGAATACAAATCGTGTACACATAGTGTACATTTAGTGTAGGTTTTATTGAATCTGGCCCTATATATTTTTTTCTGCATCATAATACTCTCTTCTGTTACTCTCTACACTCTCTAATATATTTCAATACATTTTCCCATGATTCACTATCTCTTCCTTTCTTACATAGTCCTGCTATTGGAAAAAGTACTTTTTATACTTCTTTTTAAATTCATTTCACCATTCAGACAAGTCTTTATAGAAGTCCTACATGGTTATATGATCTTTTCATAACTGCAATACTTCCCACTTTCCAATTCAACCCATAATCTTTCATTTCTTCTTTTTATTCCCTTTCCTATTTTAATACATTCCCTTTCTTCCATCACCTCCATCCATATTGCTAAATGGTCTGAAAACCCCTTCACAAATGTAGAAACATCTGATATCTCCAAGCCTTCAGATAATGCAAAATAATCAATTTCAGATCCAAGTGCCCCTTCTATATGTCCATTGACTTTTGTTCCACACAATTGTATCATGTCCTGTATTTTTCCATCTTTCTCTTTCTTTTTACATTTTCCCCTTAAATCACAATTAAAGTCCACTGCAATTATAATTTTCACATTAACAACCACAATCTAATATTTGATGAAACCGATTTGCTTTCCTTGCTAGTTATATATGTATATAATGTTATAATTCTATAAACATGTTCTATCCAACTCACATTCACAACACTTAACCTTCCCATCCTTACCAACATTACATATAGTATTTTCATTGCTTCTTTTACACAACACAGTCGCTCCAGAACAACATTCAATCTCTAAGTTCCATATTATATTTCCTTCCCATAATTTTTCTGTTTACAGTCTTTCTTCACTTATCACGAATCTTACATCCTCTGACAGAATGACATCCACATCCATCAGATTTAGCACCTCATTCCAGTATCGCTATCCTTCTTACAGTGTTAATAATACTGTTTACATTTACTGAAAGTACTCTAAAGTTGTGTTTCCTTCTTTTTAAGTTTAGGGGAAATATTTTTAAATTTTCATTTTCTTATTTTAGCTCTTTGCCTAACTTAATCCCTGGGATTCAGGAAATGATTTTGTCCAGGCAGGAGCAGTGTAGCCACTCCTTCACAGAATATGGCTGCCAAACAATCTAGGAACATGCAGTTTTGACGTGCACAAGCGTCCCTACACTGTTCCTGCCTGGAAACCCATGCAGGATGCTAATTACCTCATTTGCTGGTGAAAACCATGCAAATGAGGTGAATTAGTGATCCAGAAAGCAGGTAGGTAACCGTGCTAGAACAGTCTAAGCTGCAGAAATGTATTCGGCTATTAGCCAAATACATTTCTACAAAAATGAAAACGGAGCTATGACAGCTCCAATAAAAGGATGTACCCTAATCTGTAGGCATGCCAATGGCCAAATATATGGCCATTAGCATGTTAAAGTGTTTAAATTATTTAAAAATAAAAGTTTATCATTTTTTGGCCAATCTCAGCTGTTTAAGCATAGGGAAGCTCTGCGCAAACGGGATCGTAGGGAAAATAAAAAACAATTAATGTGAAAAGTCCATTTTAATGGAAACCTGCATTTTGCCATTATAGTCAATGACAAGCAAAATCAAAACAATGGCAGGGAACAGTGTTTGCTAAGGGGGAAGGTTCGTGTGTAGTGCAGTAACTATTGATTCAGGCAGTGGGGTATGTTAATGAGGGGACTTATACTAAATCACAAAGTTCTTCTAAAAGTCACACTGCACCTAACCATGTAGGTGCTGTAACACCATCGTGTAGGCAGGAGGAGCAACTAACCTGAAAAGGGGGTGTGTCATGCTTGCTGTAAGCACACTGGAGCTCCGTTGCCCAGGTTTGTGCTTAGCTAAGCACAGCTAAGTGAGGGGGGTGTGTCGGAGGCTGTATAGTCTTATTCCATGAATTGAGGAGCATGTTTGCACCCAGGGGAGGGCTATTTCTTGCTATTTACACTAGCTATGGGGCTTAAACAGGAAGGATATAGGAAATAGCAGAACAAGGGAAATGCAGTACAAATCAGCAGTATGGGATTCTGCAACCCACAATGGGCCATTGAAAGCACTCAATAATTCAGCTGGCAGGTGGCTGCATAGTTGAAAATGAGAGGAGATATAAAAAATAAAGGGCAACAGCACAATAAAGGAGAAATGAAGTAGAAATCACTAATATGGGACTCTTGCAACTCACAATGGGCTATGCAAAGCACACAATAGTACAGCTGGCAGGTGGCTGCATATCTGAAAATGGGAGAAGATGTAAGCAAAAAATAATTAAAAAAATGGCAGCAGCAGAATAAAGGTAATCATGCACAAATTACCACTAATGCCTCTAACACTCACAGTGGCCAAAGCAAAGCCACGAGTAATATAGGTGGCAGCTGGAATGTATCATAGTCAGCCAATCATACAGGCAGCATCTGCAGCACAATAGTATAAAGTATGAAACACCTTACAGTTTGTTTTTTCCCACAAACTTTGCACCATTGGTGTATACATGTGGGGGAATTTTAACTAGAAAAATGTTAGGAGCTGCCATTGCTTTGATCCATCAGTATGTGCTAGAGGCTGACGGCAGAGAGGAGGATAATGCTGACAACCGTCACAGACCAAAGAGGAGGAGAAGAGTTCTCTCACAGGTTTAATAATCTTCACACAGGTATAAAAACTTAAAGTGCTTTTCATTTGCAAACATGCAAACCTCTTCAGAAGTACTAATACAAACAATTAACTATTCTTAAATAGGCACTCAATCAAAAAACGCGGGACAAAACATAATTGTTTGCTTAAACTGACACTACCCCTAAAGAAAAGCATTGATTCATCTTTAAACTATTTTTGTCTTAAATGATTATTCATGTACCTAAACTACATTAAAACATTTATAATGATTAAAACAAAATTAAGAACAATGGATACTCTGTAACCTATTCACAGCATTACTACCAGTGTATTCATAATCAAGAATAAATGAACGAACATTCTAACAGACATTATCTTTGTAAACTTTTGAGTTTAAGAACACTAGTGATAGAACATGATTCATTCAAGCCTGGAACATTAAACACATTAAGTTTGATCTGCCACATTAGTTCCAACTCTTCTAGTTTGAAGGAAAATGGACCACCCCTAGTGTCCTGCAAAATATTGTCTATGACCATGAATTTGAATTGATGATGTGTGTTTAAATGAATATGTTTGCTAAAGCATCATCTAACTTATTATGGCTGATAGCGTAAAGATGCTCATACATTCTATCTTGGTACCTACGTTCCATTTTGCCCACACAAAATGCAGGGCAACTTGAGCATCTAGCCAAATAAACTATAAACCTAGTGTTACAGTTAAACCTTGATCTTAGTTTATAATGTTGACCATTTAGTACAAAGAAATTAGTGACATCAACATGTTTACAATAATTACAATTTTCACTTAATGCGTTTTAATCATTATAAATGTTTTAATGTAGTTTAGGTACATGAATAATCATTTAAGACAAAAATATTTTAAAGATGAATCAATGCTGTTCTTTAGGGGTAGTGTCTGTTTAAGCAAACAATTATGTTTTGTCCCGCGTTTTTTGATTGAGTGCCTATTTAAGAATAGTTAATTGTTTGTATTAGTACTTCTGAAGAAGTTTGCATGTTTTCAAATGAAAAGCGCTTTAAGTTTTTATACCTGTGTGAAGATTATTAAACCTGTGAGAAGACTCTACAGTCGAACTTGTGGATTTGTTTTATTAAATTTCTTGTGCCTTGGTTTCTTCTCAGGATGAGAAGAGTGTTCAGACTCAGGGTAACCTACCAGGAGCTACATGATCTGGAGATAGTAGAGTGCTACAGGGTGGACAGAGACATACTTCAGCAAATCACTGAACTGTGCCGGCCTCAACTCAGAGCTAGAACCAACAGAAAGGAACCCATCCCAGTGGACACTAAGGTATGTGTACTCTTAAGAATTCTAGCTACAGGTATTTTCCAAAGACCTACTGGGGACACCATGGAGGTCTCACAGGCATCTGCATCCAGGGTACTCTACCAGTTCTTGGATGCCATGCTACCACATGCCGGTGAGCTCATTTACTTTCCCAACAACCGTGAGGAGAGAACCAGCAATATGTGTCTCTTCCACCGTGTAGCACAATATCTGGAGGTAGTAGGTGCCATAGTCTGCATGCACATCCACATCAAAGCACCACCTGGTGAACAGGGTAGGGTCTACATAAACTGCAAGGGCTTCCCCTCCATCAACTGCCAGGTCATGTGCAATGCCCAGGGCATTATCATGAATGTGTGTGCTGGCAGCCCTGGAAGATATCACAACTCCCACATCTGGCATTCGTCACAGCTGTACCAGGCATTTGCCATTGGGGACATCCCATATGGCCATCTGGTGGGGATGCTGGCTATGCACTGGAGCCGTGGATGAAGACACCGATCAGAAATGCACACACACCCACACAAGAATGTCATAATGAGGCACACGCACAAACCAGGATCATTATAGAGCATGTGTTAGGGATGCTCAAGTCATGGTTCTGCTGCCTTGACATATCTGGTGGAGCCTTGCAGTATTCTCCAGCCACATGTGCATACATGTTCATAGTATGTGTCATGCTACAGAATATGACCCTGCGGAAACAGCTGCAGCAGGAGCAGCATGGGGAAGGGACACACAGCCCACCACCATTGCCAAGGTCCCCAGAGGCTCAGATGGACTCACAGGAGGAGGCTCCTGAGCCTGCTCCTGTAGGCAGATGAAGGCATGCCCAGTATTCTCATGGCTTGGCAAATAGGCAATGCATAGCACACACACTGACACTGTAGGGACCCCAGGGACTGACACCTCTCTCTGACTCGCACACACAGTAAAATGGATGACACACACATCACATTACCTGTAACTTACAATGTATAGGCAGTGTACTGTGTGCATCCAACATAGGTGGTCCTCAAGCACTGCCCTCACAACTGCTGCAAGCACAAGGTAAGTCAGTTTTCTTAACAATAACTGAATGGAATAGTATGTTCTGCTACCATATCTATGGTAATGCTGCATGCATACAAGGCAATGGAGTGGCCTACAGGGATAGCAGCACACAACTGTCAGCTATGTGGGACACCAGGAAATGCCTGGCCAAAACTGGCCTCCGCATACTATGCAGTAGTACCCAAGGTGGCAAATCCCACTGCAGTATATGTGCGGGGACGACTAACTTGGGGGGTCATAGGTCAGAGGCATGGATGGGGGTCCCATAACCACCCCTCACACCCACACAGCAAGTCAGCTGTAGAAAACCACAGAGAAATGTCTGGCAATGTTGAATTAACCCACTACAAACTCACACAGTGATAGCACAGCAGGACCCACAGTTGCAGTAAGACTATGAAGGGTAAGAAGTCTGAAACTCAAATGTATGCTAGCACAATCTGACCTGGGCTGTTTACTGATATGCCTCCAGTCCCGAAGTCAGGACACAATAGTATGGTAAATGGAACCAAAATGTAAAGGAAATATCAGCACAGTCTGTGCAAATGTGTACAGTTGACAGGTGTGCCCCCCCCCATATACCCACACAAATGCAGTAACATATATGTTTGCATGGAAAGAGCAGCATAGCACACATTGGCAGGGCTGTACCAATACACATGAAAACATGTTGCCTGTCCACAGTATGCAGGGGTCAATGAGCTATGTGCATGTGTGGTTAATACTGTCTAGATCTGGCCAGCACGTTCTCCTGGCAGTTGTCTTGTACTGCCCTACATACAGTGCTACCTTTGAAAGGGCCATGTTCAGATAACTGCAGTGCTAACTGTTATGCATGTCAGTGACACCCACTGCTTTGCCAGTGACATGCCTGGAAGTCACAATGCTATGTGGAATATACTACACATATTAGTGATGTTGTGAAAGATGTGCAGCAGAGGTGCCAAAGCTTTTGTGAATATAAGTGCTTTGTGGTGCTGTTGCCAGTGGTCATTCTCAATAATCCTTTTTCTTATGTTTGCTTTTACAAATAATGGACATGCCTGCACAGTTGAATGCACTCTGTACCCACACCCATAACTCCCAACCTTTGACAGCAAGATGTATGGACAAGGGCAGAAATAAAATTGAAATAAAGGCACAATGATAGACATGTGTTGTAAATATCGCCCTTACATACTGAGAAAGTTGGTAGGGTGAGGGGTTTGCAGTAGCAGAAATGGTCTGAAGGTTATATATTCTGAAACAGTAATGTCTGTATTATTTTGTAACATCACACTTCAATTATATGTAACTAACTTGCCATAAAAATACAAGTTTACGTAGAAAGGATGAAACCTCTAGCCAAACACCTGGACATCCTGCCAAAAAATGTACAGGTCAGAGGTATGCACACACAAGGATATGACATGTCAGGTTAGAAAGATACCACACAAGCAGAAGATCCCCAGCCAGTATATCACCAGATTGATGGACTGTTTACACAGCTGTGTGTCATTACTACACTGGCTGTAGTCACACCTCACACATGGCCTTGTTGGGCAAGAATTTACATAGCTGCCCTCATAATATTGGTCTATGCATCATACAACTAGTATTCCTCTGGTAAAGCACTGTAATGATCTGAAGATGTCTGGCACTAGGAAATGACATAATACATTGCAGTTTCAGACTACAGATATGTCAGAAAATGTCTGCTAAACAAAATAAGTACCCTGAGGAAAGTCCTGTGTACTCCTGAGAGGTATGGCTATAACACACAAAACCCTGGACTGGAGCACACCTATCTCAGGAATGGAGTTCCACCCTAAATATAGAAGGTCACAGGCATGCTCCTACACTTAGAGAATCACATGACATGTTGGAACCCACACTGGAATATATGACTGTATTGTGTATACATGTCCGTGCATACAGATGGCTATGTACACCTCAACTGTCCCCACACACACACATCAGACAGGATTACCCTCAGCTAGTTGTAGGTGGCCCTTATGTGATATAACTGCATATGTTGCATGAGATGCACAGACACATATATATGGGTAACAGATAACATATGTCAAGCATACACACATAGATGTGGGGAACTGAGAGACAGACAGTGATACAGAGAGAGACACAGGGGGACACAGACAGAGTGAGTCACACACATGGATACCCTGATTGGCATACAGTGATGTCCTGCTGTGGACAGTGGTATACCAGTTGTAAACAGTTGCACATGCCAGCATAAAAGGTGAGCTCTATTGTGTAACAGTACTGAGGTTGAGTTTATAATATTACATCACCTGTTTGTCTGTGTGTGTGTGTGTGTGTGTGTGTGTGTGTGTGTGTGTGTGTGTGTGTGTGTGTGTGTGTGTGTGTGCATGTCCATAGGTCCAAGTATTAGGAGACTCTTCCCACTCAGTACACTTCACATGATCTGCTGCTTTCATTCATCTTAGAAGTACTATTGGACACTAATCACCCCTATAAGCTCTGTAGCGGGTGAGTTAACCGCGTAACACTATAATACATATAAGTAGATAGGTAGGGATTCTAATCTCAATACTGGTAAGTGCGTGTGTGTATGTGTGTGTGTGTGTGTGTGTGTGTGTGTGTGTGTGTGTGTGTGTGTGTGTGTGTGTGTGTGTGTGTGTGTGTGTGTGTGAGACAGTCATGTATGTGAGAATGAGGGGGTGTTTTTTTTTGTTTGTAGGTGAAACAGTTTTAGGCCATTCCCACCCACAACACTTCCCACTGCCCCACTTTATCAGTCCTGCTGATGTCAATCCCCTTACTGGCACATTTGACCAGTTATCAGTCCAGTAAGCTCCATAGCATATGTGATAACTGTGTAACACTATAGTACAAATCACTAGCTAGACAGGGGTTTTAATCCCAGATCTGGTAAATAAGTGTGTGTATGTTTGTAAAAAGAAGTACTTTGATAAGTCTTCCACCCACTGCCCTACTTTATCACTCATGCTGATGTCATTCCCCTTATCAGCACCTTTGGCCAGTTGTCAGCACAGTAAGCTCTGTAGCGTGTGTGATACCTGTGTAACACTATAGTACAAATCACTAGCTAGACAGGGGTTCTAATATCAGACATGGCAAATGATTGTGTGTGTATGTTTGTAAGAAGAAGTATTTTGATGTCATTCCCCTTATCATCACATTTGGCCAACTGTCAGCCCAGTAAGCTCTGTAGTTTGTGTGATAACTGTGTAACACTATTGTACACATAACTAGATAGGCAGTGTGGGTGTGAAAGTGCGTATGTTTGTAGGAAGAAGTATTTTGATAAGTTACCCACCCACTGGCCTACTTTATCAGTCATGCGAATTTCACTCCCCTTATAGGTTCATAGGTGTGTACTAGGCTAATGGCCCTGGAGCCATTGCAAGCCTAACTCATAGAAGTGCCCTGCCATTATGCCACCTGACGTTAGTTCCCAGTGCCCCCATTAAGTAGAGCCACTGGAGTGATCTCTCGGGTGAACTTTTTAGTAACCATCCACTCATCAAGATCTCTCTGAAACAGGGTCATCTAGTTGCTTTGCTTGACATGTATGGGAAGTCTAGTCCAGGGCACGTGCAGTCTCTGGGTGAGCAACCTGTCTCTCCAGCATGTTGTGTTGATTGTGGTAATGAGGTCCCTGCAGTGTGTGGTGCAGAGAAATTGGGACGTCTTTAGATGTAGCATTTGCAAAAGAGCTGGGTCAGGCATGCCTCTAAGTAGGTGATATGAGACCGAGAATAGCTGGACTTTTGGAGTTTTTTGAATCTGTCTGTGTAGGACATGTGTTTAATGCCTAGGATCCTCATTGTGAGGTACTTCTGTGGCTTCTCCAGCTGTTGCAGGTGTCTAGTGAGGTACATGCCAAATGGGCCATTATACTTGATGATTGGTCTAATGAGGGAAGAGTACACAGAGACGATGTCCTCTTTCTTCCTGGATGCAAATTCCTTGGTAATGAGATGCGCCACACCGAAGGATTTCCTGACCACACTGGCAATGTGGTGGTTAAAGGAGAGATCGCTGTCAACCTGTGTCCCCAGATCCCTTATAATGCCTACAGAGTTCAGTGGGCTCCCATCGATGTGGCACTTAGTGGGAACTGAGATTTTACCAAAGAGGCTGACAATGCATTTTGTGGTGTTAAGCTTTAGGTCATGGTTTCCACACCAGTCAGTGGTCTCAGTGAGGCCTTTCTATAGAATGTCTGCATCACTTGTGGAGTTAATGATGGCTCCCAGCTTGCAGTTGTCTGTGAACTTGGTCAGCCAGAGTTCCTTTGTGTTGGCCTGGACTCCTGAGAAGTAGATGCTGAACAGGAGAGTACCCAGGACTGATCCCTGTGGGACTCCACTCATGACTGGCTGGCAGTCTGACTTGGAGCTCGCTACTTTCACATTGTGTGTTCTATCTGTGAGCCAATTTGCAACCCTCCTAGTGATATAGGGGTTTATGCCTAGTTTGATGGGTTCATCCATAATTCCTGGCTGAGGAATGGTATCAAGAGCCTTGGCCAGATTGATGTAGGCTGTGTGCAGTGCCTTACTGTCATACACAGCCCTGGTGACTGACTCAAAGAAGTCAATCAGGTTGAGCAGGCATGATCCCCCTTTCACAAAGCCAAACTGTGTGGGGTCAGAGTTAGGAGATTACCTACATGTTTGATGATGATGCACTCCATAGCTGTACATATCAAACTCATCAGGCTACTGGACTGATAATTCCCAGGGTTCGTAGTTGCCACACCTTTATGGAGAGGGATGACTGTAGCAGTGTGCCATTTGAGAGGGATAAAGCCTGAGGTGAGACTGTGACTGAAAGGGGCACACAGATGTGGTGCCAGGTATCTTTGTAGTTCATGTAGAACACAGCCAGGGATAATTTGAGGTCCCATGGAAGTTGTATTCTTGCCCATGGACAATGCAGGTGTAACCTGGGTGGCAGTAATCCTGGGTGCCTGGCATTCGTCTGGAATTCTGATTGTTTCCCGAGGGGGGAGAGGGGTAAAGCTGGCAGTGAATGTGTTGACAAGAATGTTGGCAATATCTGTTGGCTCAGTATAGGAGATAGTATTGTGCAGTAACTCAGAGCACTTCTGGGTATTGGTGTAAAGGTTCTTGATATAACTATCAAAGGATTTGTGATTGTTGTCAGTGTCTACTGAAATTCTGCCATCATAGGCAGCTTTAGATGATTTCATGAGGGATCTCAAGTTATTGCTGAGGCTAATAAGGGAGTTTTACCACTCTTGAGACACCACCTTTTTCCGCAACAGTTTCTTCCCTCTGTTGTACATGTTATTAATGGCAGGGGACCACCAGATTGGCCTCCAGTGTTTGGAGGAGAGTGTCATGGTTCTGTTGGGTATGGCTAGTTTCATGCATTGATGTACATGTTTGTGCAGTGCATTTGTGTATGATTCAGCAGTCCTGCAGGTATTTTCTATTGGCATTGGTGCTGTGAAGTTAGCCACCTCTGTTCTTATGAGTCCAAAGTCAGTTTTGGAGAAGTTCTTCAAGGTGGTTACCTTTGCAGGGGGTGTGAATGAGATGTGGACTTCCATTGTGATTACTCTATGTTGGATCTGACCAGGTAGTGGTTGACTACTGTTGTCAAGCAACAGTCTCATATGTTAGTAATCAACACAGGTCAAGGATGTTGCTTCCTCTACTGGGTGTCAGAATGAGCTGGTCCAGGGCATTGGAAAAGATGAATTCCAGGAAGTGTTGGGCCAGTACATTGGTGCTTGAGTATCTTACCCAGTTGATGGAGGGGTAGTTGAACTCTCCTAGTATGAGAGTGCTGGGTTGGACCTTGATAGATTCCAAGGTATTGAACAATGTGGATTGAGAGTCTAGGGACATGGATGTGGACCTATAGCAGGCTATGACCTGGATTGCACTATTGCTAATGTCAGTCATACCTGAAGTATCTCAGATGATTTCTGCTGGGATACTACTCTGGATGTGGGCATATCCATTATTAATACGGAGACACCACCATGTTTGGAGCTGTGGTCCATGTTTTGGGGCTGACAGGTTTGGAATGAGTTATAGGCTGGTAGTGCAGGGGTGCTGTCTGCTGCTGTAAACCAGGTCTCCATTACAGCACAAATGTCAATGTTCTCCATTTTGAGGAGTGCTTCGAGTGGCTGCATCTCAAGATGTAAATGTCTAGTGTTGAGCAGCATGACCCTCAGACTATGTATATGTATAGCTATTATGGTGGTAATTTGATTTGGAACACTGCCTAAAAAGGCACTATAAGGGTGGCAAGACACTTAGCCAGTACCTGGAAACCCAGGGGTGACAGATACAGGTCATCCCATGCAAGCCATCGCAGTCTGTCAGTCATGTCATCCCAAGCAGACAGAAACTGGATCCCATGAGAGTGACACTAGACACTTAAGCCAATTGTTGAAGTCAAGCATTTGTTGTTTGTACTGTGGTATCATTCTGGGTGACACTAGTATACTGCTCAGGTCTACTGTCATACCTGCCTGGCCCACATAATCTGAGAGCTCCACCATGTCTCTTTTCATATAGTCCATGGAGGTGTGTCTCAGGTCATTCACACACACATGGACAATGACAGAGTGATACTTGTAGTTGTTGTGGAGTGACCTGACTGAGTTATGTGTTGGATTCTAGTACCTGATAGACAGTTGACTGCTACCTCCTCCATGTTCAACCTAGTGAGTGGGACATCTGTGTGCCTCACTATTAAGTCACCTATGATTATTGTATTAGGCAAGGTGGTTGGCCTTTGGGGCTTAGGTTGAGGGGCACACTGTGTAGGTGAGATATGTGTCCTGTGGTTTGTGTTGTGCTGTGGTGCTTGAGAGGGTGTCTGTCTTGGTGGTCGCTGCTGTTTGGGTAAATGTCTATTGAGTGCCTCTGTAAAGGTGGGTGTGTGGTTATTGTTTGTATGTCAGAGCTGTGATAGTGGGTGTTCTGGAGGGGTATGTGCTCCATGTGGTGCATTGCAGGTGTTGATCCTTCTCCTCTTGACCAGCTAGTCCAGTTTTCGCTGGAGAGTGGATATCTTCCAATTCGGTGATACAAGGGTATCTCTCACAAGTCTGAGTGTTGGGAGTTTAGAGGAGAGGGTTGTCTGTGTACATGAGGCAGTTGCAACAGTGCCTCAGAATGCCAAAGTGCACCAGGTTAATGGGAAAAAGCACAGAGAACTGCACTTTAATCATGCCAGGAGGGGTGGTCATAACTATTAAGTACTGGAGCTAATTCCATGAGGAATGACTACTGCTGATGGCTCTCAGATGTGCTAGAATAATTGATAAAAAAACCTGCTGAAGTGCAAAGCTATTAGGCTATTTGAAGTGCAGGAGAGAAAGAACTAGCTGGATCTAAGAGAAAAACTGAAGGCAGACTTTCTGGCACCTGTAACAGTTTACCTCAGCTGTGCAGTTATCAGCACCTTTGGCCAATTGCCAGCCCATTAATCTCTGTCTCCTGTGTGATAACTGCGTAACACTATAGTACAAATAACTAGACAGGCAGGGGTTCTAATCTCAATACTGGCAACTGTTTGTGTGTGTGTTTGTGTGAGAATCATATACTGTGTGTTATACCATTTTGAGTTATGTACCACCATGTAAACTTCTCATCACCCTACTTTACTAGGCCTGCTGATGTCATTCACCTTAGAAGTACCTTGGGATGAGGTAAAATCATGTACGCTCCATGGCGCATATGATAACTACGTAACACTATAGTAGAAATAATTAGACAGGTAGGGGTCTAATCTCACTACTGGCAACTGTTTGTGTGCGAATCATATACTGTGTGGGTTATACCATTTTGAGTTGTGTACCACCCTGTAAACTTCCCATCACCCTACTTTACTAGGCCTGCTGATGTCATTCACCTTAGAAGTACCTTGGGACTAGGTGAAATCATATAAGCTCTGTGGCACATCTGATAACTGCGTAACACTGTAGTAGAAATAACTATAGGTAGTGGTTCTAATCTCACTACTGGCAACTGTTTGTGTGTGTGTGTGTGTGTGTGTGTGTGTGTGTGTGTGTGTGTGTGTGTGTGTGTGTGTGTGTGTGTGTGTTTGTGTGAGAATAATATGCTGTGTGGGTTATACCATTTTGAGTTGTGTACCACCCTGTAAACTTCCCACTATCCTACTTTACTAGGCCTGATGATGTCATTCACCTTAGAAGTACCTTGGGACTAGGTAAAATCATGTAAGCTCCATGGTGCATCTGACAACTGCGTAACACTATAGTAGAGATAACTAGGTAGATAGGGGTTATAATCTTAATACTGGCACCTCTGAGTGTGTGTGCGTCTTTGGGTGAAGACCATATTCTGTTTGGCTGATACTGTTTTGATTTGTGTACCATCCACACCTGTTTATCACTTCCCAATGGCATATAGTGTGGTAACAGGATCTGCCTCACATGCAGCATGTTAAACCATTGTGCACTGCATACCAGCCCTCTGCACAGATGTCGATGGACTATCCAGATGTTTGCAACCTATATGTGGTGTGTGTCTCTTAACAAAGCCCATGTATGTGATATTGTTGCCAAATCAGCCACAGTGAGTATAGTGACACACATGCCAGCATCAGGCATCATATCTGACTGAAACATCATGCTGATACAATGTCTGCTACACTATCACTTGACCAGGCTTGTAGGAGCAATACATGACTCCACATCCTATTTCTGGTGGGTTATCTCACCATCCATGAAGGCATTTAGAACATTATGTGTTGTAAGAGATAGTGTGTTATGTCCCATGCATATAATCTATGTGGAGCATGTCATGTGTATGTAGTTGTACAGTACAGTAAGATGGAAATGTAGGTTTACTAATCTGTCTATTGCCAACTGTGTTTATGTTACTGTGTGCACATCCCCTGTGTCAGTCCTTACTGTATGTTTGCAAAGGATATACCATTTTATCTCCCTGTTCCACCCGGTGAACTCAGGAATACAAAGCACAAACCTGTCATACACAGTATCATGCATGCCCTCATCAACTGCATCAGGGTTGAGTGTATGGGAAAGAAATGGCAGGGCCAACAGGTGTTGACAGGTGAATCTGTTGCAGTTAATGTAATGGCTACCTGCTGATAGTACTGCAGTAACCTCTTCTGTATGTATAAGCCTGTGGTACTACATGACACTGAGCTGAAATGCCTGAAGACTAGCTGTCTGTGACAGGGGTATGTATGCAAGGTCACACTGTCTGACAACAGTGTCCCTCACACATTGTTGCATGCATACACACCTGGTACATGTATATATAAAGTTGTACCTTGCTTATGACACAGTCAGTGTATTCCCACTCTGCCATACTCCCTCTTGGGAATGTCTGCAGGGTCACAGCCTGCAGGCACACAGACACCTGGAACACCAACAGAATACAGCATGTCAGTCTACATTCAGTCAGTGGTACTAACAGGATCCTGGTTAATAAGGTACATACACCTGTATGTGTACCCATAACAAATGCAAGCAGAAAGCATCTTACTTATTATTACATAGCTACACTGTACTATATTCACCCTGTGCATCAGACACATATTAGCATGTCCCTGCATCGATGGTATGGATGACAGGAATGTGGCACAGGTATCATTATATGCACAGAGTGTGGCGTGGGTTTCTTAGAGGCCTAGGCTGGGCCATACAATTGACATCATGTGTGTGTGTTTGGAGGGGTATCCAATAGATGGGCTGTGAAGAGGTGCTGTGTGTGTCTGGAGGTGACCTGCCTGTGATACAGGTGTGTGTGTGTGTGTGTGTGTGTGTGTGTGTGTGTGTGTGTGTGTGTGTGTGTGTGTATGTATACACACAGTCACACCATGTGGCTGCCCTACACAGGGGTACGTTGGATAGCTGTGGACTGTACTGTTACCAGCCATGGACACGGGAACTGATCTTGCCAGGGGAATCACTGGCACCACCAGGCCCAAGGCCAGATGCAGTACTGCTTCCTGATGGTGACTGCTGTCTGCTGGATCCATGCCCCTGATGGGACTGGACAGGACCACGTGCCCATGGCCTGTTCCAGTGTGATGTGGACAGCAACCCTCCCTTCGGTAGTGCTGGTGTCACTGCCACTATGGGTGTGTGAAGTTGCATGGCTCCGTAGACTCTCAGCTGTTGTTGTTGCTGACCTACATCCATATGGCCAATGCTCATCTCCCAACCCACTCTGTAGCACAGACATGCCACAGTCAAGGATTGCCAAGGTCTCACCCCGCCGTCTATTCATGACCTCAGTATTTTGACATGTGGCCAAGATCATGTATGTCGCCATGTAAATCAGGAAGAGTTGCATCCACCACCCTGAGTATTTGTCTGGTGTGGCATTCACTACATGCCTGTGTATCCATGACAGCCTGAAACATGCATTTGGTGACTCCTGCTGTGGCACTTGTGACAGCGGATTGACGAGCAGCAGTCTTTTTGCGAGCACCCCTGTCCATCTGCCTGTGTGGGACCTCGCCTGCACTCTGGCTGTGGCCAATGTCTACACTCACACTTGCCATAGTCACCACACTAGCCTATTCAATGCCACCACCTGCTAACTGTCTATCATCTGTGGACACTGATGAAGGGGTATGTGTGGGCATTGTCACTGTGTGCAGCGATGGTGTAAACAGAGTAGGATGCCAATCAATGGCACAGATTCAGCCCCTGACAACCCCACCTGTACCTCACTATTCCTATCATCATTGTCAGAGTCTGCAGAGATAATGACATCAGTTTCCAAGCGGGAGGGACCCCGAAACCCATCACCACCTGTGAGGGGAAGACAACATATGTACACTAATACCTGCACTTTGAGGTTGTCTGGTACACACACACATGCACATGCACACACACACACACACACACACACACACACACACACACACACACACATGCACACACACACACACACACACACACACACACACACACACACACACACACTTACAGGTGAGGTGGCACAAATCTGTTACACAGACCACACATTACCCAAATGGTGACATGCATGGCACATGGCCCCCAACATCATGCATTGAAGCCAATTTTACTACATGTAACTAACAGTTTATAGCTCTGGGATATGTGATTAGTGTTAGTAGGTGATGGCCCTTCCCCAGCACAGACTGCACCCATGTACACATCATTGCTGTTTACCTGTATAGCACAGTGGCAGGTACTACAGAACATACCTCACAAATTAACAGATCCTCGCAGGATGTATAGATGTCTGGCGCATATGTTTGCTCTGTTTCTCACAACCCCTGTGTTTCAATGATACATAACTGGGATGATCTGAGGAGTGACATCACTGATTAATGATATACATTTGAGTGTCAGACCTTCAGACCAGCAGTAAATATATGGTCATACAATTCCTGGTACACCACCAACCTTCTAAGCTTACAGTGGATATGATAAGTGTACACAACCCTATTAACATGCCATGTTCTTGTAATATGAGATGACACCACAATAATGCATTTAAATATGTTACCCACCTTTCATGTGACACATGAAATGTGCAATCCAATTGATAAACAAATGTGTTATGTGTAAAATATAATGACTGCAATATGTGCAATGTGGTGGTTGCATAAGTGTGCACACCCTTAAAATGATACTTTGTTGAAGTAACCTTGTAAGTGACTTATAGCATTCACTCTTCTTTTGCTTGTGCACCACACATACCTTTTGGTATTGTGGCTGTGAGGTCAATCCATAGTCTCATTACACCATAACACATTTTAAACATGCCTTTGGGAGACTTGATGCACTGTATTGCAAATTGTATCCACCCCTGGATGTTTTTTGGTGTGGGAAATGCTTCCATCTTCTGACCATACCTCATAGGCCAAACGTATGCAGAATATGGGAGAGTGTTCTCACATGTAGTACACAACACTAGTACTTGCAAAAGATTCCTGCAACTTCCTCAGTGCTGCTGTATGTCTCCTGGCAGCCTCCCTGACCAGGTTTTGACATGTCTTGTCATCATTTTTGGAGGAACATCGGGTTCTTTTTAACAGCACTGTTTTCCCATATTCAATCCACCTTTTGACAACTGTCTCCACTGTGTTCCATGGTTTAAGCAATGCTGTGGTAATGTTGCTGTACCCTACTCTTGACTGATACCTTTTAAATATGAGATCCCTTTGCTGCTTTGTAAACTGTCTGCAAGCCATGGCAGTTGCTGTTGCAGGCAACTGAGCAAATGTTATGAATATCCTACTTGGTCAGCAGACTGTTATTTAGTATTACAAAAAGTGCCTTTACTTGATGACAGGTGTGTACCCAAGCAGACTGAATGCTGTCAGTAAATCACAAGCTGCTGCAATAAAATATTATTTGAAGGGTGTGCACACATATGCATCCAGCTTATTGTAAGGTTTGTATACTCCATATTTGGTGCCCAACAGATTGATTGGTTTTATAAGTGAATTGTTCATGTCATAGGTCACATTACAGGTTGGAAAAGGTGTGGACTGACATTCTGTGGTCTCAGTTTGTATATATATCACAAACACTTGGCATCTTAACAGGGGTGTGTACACTGTTTATATTCACTGTATGAGAGTAATGTTTCACACATGTCCCTATCTTAGGTCATTTGTTCCCCCCCCCCATTTGTTGATCTCTGTCCAGAAGTCTTGCACTGACAGGTAGTGAGGTATGCTACAGGGATGTTACATTCTCTTCAGATAGGTCCCTGTGGTGACCACTGTGATGCAATGCAGTTAACCCCATAAGTCAACATGCACATAAAGCAATATGGCTATGAGTAACACTTTTGTGCATGGTACATTGCATGGCCTTCACATACCTGGAGTATTGGCAAACTACAACAGAACAAGTCCATACTCACCAGCTTCAGGCTGCCATCCCACATGCAGACCAGATGGACCTAGGTAGTTGTGGGAGAGAAGTATTGTCAGCAGACTGACATGTGGCATTGGTACAGGATGGATGCATCATGTCTGCACATTTACAGTACAACCCCCAATACTACACGATTTGCTGTCCTTCACCATAGATGTGTACTTCTGTGCTTCTGTGCATTAGAAAACCCCATCCACAACTGCAATCTGACCTGACACATCCACTTAGATACTCTGCAAATACAAGTATGTCTGCTACACTAGTCTAGTAATCTCCACTGGGGCCTTACCTGCACACTCCTCATCCATTGTCTGGGTGCCACCCACCTCCAGCATGTGGGGGGGGTCTGTACCCTGATGTTGTACTGGGATGGGTGCCCCAAGGTTGTCAAGGAGCTCCTCTGTGGGTGTCAGTGGGGGCTGCATGGCTGGGCCCTCACCTGTGGCTGTACGGTCCCTGGCCACTGCTCAGCCCTTTGCCAGACATGGTGTATGAGGTAATTTGCATGATGCCAGACCTGCTTGTATGTACGTGTATACAGGCCAACATCATTTACCCTGTGGACAAGGTCATCCCACAGGCTGGTCCTCTCCCGCAGATGTTGCTCCCTCTGGCCAAATATTATGGCATGGTTCTATACTATGGCTTCTATGATTATATTTGTTTCAGCCACTGAGAAAGTAGACCTTTGCTGATGCTACATTGCACCTGGAAGACATAAAAAGGGAAACACATCACAGGACCTCATACATTTGGCAACAGTATGTACAGAACCTGCACAGCTACATTGAATACCAGTAGCCACCACTCACAGCCACAACATGCCCCTGTAATCTATCAGCACTGTATCTGTTTGCATTGCACTGCTGGTCCTGATGTGTCATATTCCCCCCAATGAGGGCTAGTTAATTTTATAATCCTCTACTTCTCATTCATGCCTGTGTAGAGGGATGACATTGGCCATCTTCCATGTGGATGGGGTGTGGATGGTGCCAAGGCTTGGTGTGACTACCGTTTGTAATGGAGCTGAGAGTACATGCCTGAGTTCATGTAGAATGTGGACAAGGATGTTATCAGGTCCCATGGATACTTACATTTGTTGCCCTTCAGTAGGCAATATGTATCTGCTCACTGGTGATGAGGGGAGGGGTGTGGGTGCTGTCTATATCCACCTATAGTGACACTGAACCAGGGGGTGATGTTTGCCTTAAACCTATCTGCAGCAGGTTGGCTATATTCATGTTGTGTGTGTATGTGGTCTGATTGACCACCATTACAGGGTGGGTTGGTTTGTTGCTGCTGAGATTGCAGACATATGTGAAGATGGCCTTGTGATTGGCCTTGGTGGATGTGTCCGTTTTGTACTCATAGTTAGCCTTACAGTACTCCACCTGGGACCTTATATGCTTGATCAGACAAAGGCTGACTTGATGCCAAGTTGGTGCCAACTGCTAATTTGCCCTGTACAACCTATATAGGGACTAAGTCTGTGGTTTGTGTATTGCTGCTGTCCACCAAAGGGGATTACTCTACTTTGGTGGAGACAGGTTTTACAAGTTAGGTATTGCTGAGTCCATACAGCTATGTAGGTGTTCATATAGCTGCTTGTCATAGGCATGGGCACAGAGTCATAACACAGTTGAACCCTTGTCCAACTTCAAACTGATAATCATGTTTACTGTAGTACCCATGGCTGTGTCAGGGCAATGCAACAACCAGTAGCTGCAGAAATGTCACTCTGTTGGATGCACAGTAATTAAGATTACACACATGTACAACATGTACAGCTTATTTAACTGACATTTTGCATCCCATGTCTGTTGTTATGAGGCAGGCAGATACACCTACTCATACCGACATGTGCACAGGTAATACCTGATATACTCTTCTGTTCTGTATCAGTATGGCACATTGTATTCACACTCTTACTGCCCAGTCATCCTTCTACCCATTAGAGCAGGACATCTGTAGGACACCACACATACATGGGGGGCAATGAGACAAAATTAGTGCACTGTCTTAATATTGCTGTAACACACATGAGTCATTCAATAGCACAGTAGCCTTTGCATTGACAGACATATCCTGGAGGATGTCCAACACTCATATGGCAGGAAGAGAGGAGAAAGGCTAGGAGTGTGATAGCAAAGGTAAGAACTTTTAATGTTGGCAGTATGACTGGTATAGGGACAGAGCTAGCTGATATGATGGCCAGAGGAAGGTGGATATATTGTGTGTGCAAGAGACCAAATGGCAGGGGAGTATGGTTAGGTGTATCGGAGGCAGGTCACAATTGTGCTATCAGGGTGTGGATGGGAGGGGAAAGGGGGTAGGGGTTATCCTGATGGAACAGTATGCCAAGGGGGGGTTGGAGGATGACATGAGTGTCTGATAGAGTGATATTTATGAATCTGAAAATGGATGGTGTAATGATGAATGTTGTTAGCACATATGCTATGCAAACCACTTGTGCGATGGATGAGAAAGAGAACTGTGAAGTCAGTTGGATGACATGGTGATGAGTGTACCCAAGGGTGAGAGAGTGGTGATTGCAGCAGATTTCAATGGCCATGTTGGTGAAGGGAACAGAGGGGATGAGGAAGGGATGGGTATGTATGGTGTTAAGCAAAGGAATGCTGATGGTGAGATGGTAGTAGATTTTGTAAAAAGAATGGACATGGCTCTGGTGAGTACATACTATAACAAGAGGGAGGAGCATAGAGTGACATACAAGAGTGGAGGGAGATGCACACAGGTGGAATATATCCAATGTACGAGGGCCAGTTTGAAGGAGATTGGAGAATGTAAAGTGGTGACAGGGGACAGTGTAGTTAGGCAGCAGAAACTGTTGGCCTGTAAGATGACGTTGATGATCAAGAAGAGGAGGAGTGTGAGGGCAGCACCAGGGATCAAATGGTGGAAACTGGAAAAGGGTGATTGTGAGGTGGAGTTCAGGGAAGAGTTAAGACAGGCACTGGGTGACAGTGACGATTCACCAAATATCTGGGTAAGTACAGCAGAGCTAGTAAAGGAGACAGCTAGAAAGGTGCTTGATGTGAAATGTGGATGAAGGAAGGAGTACAAGGACACCTGGTGGTGGACTGAGGAAGTAAAGGACAGTACACAGAGAAAAAGGTTGGGGATGAAGGAGTGAGATTGTCAGAGAGATGAGGAAAGTAGACAGGAGTATAAGGAAATGAGGTGCATGGCAAAGAGAGAGGTGGCAAAGGCTAAGGATGAGGCATATGACGACTTGTATGACAGGTTGGACACTAAGGAGGGATGAAAGGACTTATTCTGGTTGGCTTGATAGAGGGACTGAGCTAGGAAAGATGTGCAGCAGATAAGGGTGATAAAGGATAATGAGGGAAACATACTCCCAAGTGAGGAGAGTGTGTTGAGTAGATGGACAGAGTACTTTGAGATGCTGATGAATGAAGAGAGTGAGAGAGAGAGATGGTTGGATGATGTGGGTATGGTGAATCAATCAGGAAGTGCAATGGCTTACCAAGGAGGAAGTAAGGCTATCTATAAAGAGGATGAATACTGGAAAACCTGTTGGTCCACATGACATACCTGTGGTAGCATGGAGGTGTTTAGGGGAAATGGCAATGGTATCTTTCACCAGATAGTTTAATTATATCTTGGAATGTGAGAGGTTGCATGTGGAGTGGAGAGAAAGTGTTTGTGCAGAGCTGTAGTAACTACAGAGGGATAGCATTAATCAGTCACAGCATGAAGTCATGGGAAAGAGTAATGGAAGCTAGGTTAAGCAGGGCGGTGATGAGTAGTGGTCAGCAGTATGTTGTCATGCCAGGTAAGAGCACCACAGATGTGATGTTTGCTCTGAGAGTGTTGATGGAGTAGTACAGAGAATGTCAGGAGTTGCTTTGTGTCTTTCTGGACAAAAAGAAAGCATATGACAGGGTGCCTAGAGGGGTATTGTGGTATTGTATGAGGAAGTCATGAGTGGCAGAGATATATGTAAGACTGGACAGGATATGTACAAGGGTGTTGTCATGCCAGGTAAGAGCACCACAGATGTGATGTTTGCTCTGAGAGTGTTGATGGAGTAGTACAGAGAATGTCAGGAGTTGCTTTGTGTCTTTCTGGACAAAAAGAAAGCATATGACAGGGTGCCTAGAGGGGTATTGTGGTATTGTATGGGGAAGTCATGAGTGGCAGAGATATATGTAAGACTGGACAGGATATGTACAAGGGTGGTGTGACAGCGGTGAGGTCTGCAGCAGGAGTGACAGATGCGTTTAAGATGGAGGTGGGATGACATCAGGGATCAGCTGTCAGCCCTTTCTTATTTGCAATGGTGATGGACAGGTTGACAGACAAGATCATACAGGAGTCCCCATTGACTATGATGTTTGCAGATGACATTGTGATCTGTACTATTAGTAGGGTACAGATTTAGGAGACCCTGTAGAGGTGGAGATATGCTCTAGAGTGGGGAGGAATGAAGATCAGCAGGACTAAGACTGAATGTGTGTGAATGAGAGGAAGGGTAGTGGAATTTTGAGGATCAACATTTCAGAGTAATGATGACTGTGGAGCTCAGGTGAAGAAGAGAGTACAGGCAAGATGGCGAGGGTGGAGAAGAGTGTCAGTACTGATTTGTGACAGACGAGTATCAGTAAATGTGAAAGAGGAGGTCTACAACAGGGTGGTGAGACCAGCTATGTTATATGGGTTGGAGACAGTGTCATTGACAAAAAGTCAGAGTTGGACATGGCAGAGTTACAGATGTTAGTATTTGCACTTTCTGTGATGAGGGTGGACAGGATTAGCAATGTGTATATGACAGGGTCAGCTCATGTTGGACAGTTTTGAGACAAAGCCAGAGAGGCAAGATTACATCAGTTTGGACATGTGCTGCAGAGGGATGCTTAGTATATTGGGAAAAGAATGGTAAGGATGAAGTTGCCAGGTTAGAGGAAAAGAGGAAGGCCTCAGATAAGGTTCCTGGATGTGGTGAGAGAGGACATGCAGGTAGTTGGTGTGACAGAGCAGGATGCAGAGGACAGGCAGAAATGACAACAGATGATCCACTGTGGTGACCCCTAATGGGAACAGCCAGAAGAAAAAGAAAGAGATGTTGTAATGTCAGTCTTCACAGATATGCCAATGATTTGCCAGACATAACATAACTGTATGAGTAAATGACTACAAATATGAGGCACACATATAGTCAGTGTGCATAACACTGGACAGTCTAATGGTATGAGCTCAGTATATCACATGCAGTTCAACACACACATGTGCAGCAGTATTTTACTATGCAAATACCATTTATAGGTCTCTCACATTTCTGAGACAACCAAGTATATCATAGTTGTATTCACAAGTAAATTATGGATATGTAAAACATCCCAGTAGCTGGCCTTGCATTGTCACAGTCAGTATTATTCAACACACACTGCAGTAGTAGTCATGTGTGAGCCATCCTTTCCTGGGGTAACTCGGGGGCCTGACCTATGATCTATGTCACTGCAGACGGACCCAGATGCTATGGCCATAGGTTCTGATCAGCAATATATCAGTACAGCAAGTCTTGTTGAGACATATATGTTACAGTTCCTATTTCCCATTCTTACATACCTCTTATTGCAGTCCATTACATGCTTACTTGTGTGACATACCTGTTTGTTTTATTCAAGTGTAGGTGGTTATGTGCTGCTTGGTTTTTATTTTCCTTTTCACTGTTTTTCTCCCTCTGCCTCTCTCTCTCAAGGATGTAGGGTGCACATCTGTTTTGCATAGGCATCAGCTTATCTTTTGTAGGTAATGCTCATGAGCAGAAATTGGTGTCCCCCACTTGATAATTGCATGCAGGGCAGCTGTGTTGTTATTCATATAGCCAATGACATGGCAACACACTCCTATCATTGAGCACATCATGTGAGCATTGGCCCTTTTCCTTGCCAGTAAGTAGAATTTCATGGAGGTGTGTGAACAACAGCATCACAGAGGGTATTTGTAAATACCTCTTACAACCAAAACTGTGGAGACAGGTCAACAGAATGGAGGAGAATGTTCCAGACATAGGGACAGAATGTAAGCATTGCTGTTATACATTTGGATTAATGCTAGTCTAACAGGGTTTGTGTGGACATGGAGTTCCTGAGTGACTTTAACTTTGACAGTGTTATGTGTTTGACATAACACTCACCTGTAGGGCTATCTGCAGAATGGCCAGAATTTGAACTCCTATGTTTGGTGTGTTCCTCAGACACCTTTTGTCTTTGGAAAATCAGTAGCATACTCTGGGGATTGCAGTCAGTAACTGCTAACATCCATTTGTGCTTCTGACCTCATATCCCTCAGTAAAGATATGTTACAACTAACCCTGTTACAACAGCAACATTCTCAGTTTATACCAGCAATATTTCAAATATGCCCCCATTTTGGGGACTCTGTCCCACAATTATGTCAGGTTTTGTCCAGATGTCATGCAGTAAGAGGTTGATAGATATGGTACATGATTATTTAGTGCCTACAATCCTGACATTATCCCAGTGATGTATCAGACTGCCAGACATGTTATGCAGAAGAGGCCTTATATATGAGGGGAAAGCCTGGACATTATGTGTGGGACTCTGTAGAGCTGAGAAGTCTGTGTATTTCTGGCAGTTGTTGACAGACTGTCAGGATTGTGTATCAGTGCATTGTGTCAGTGTTATTTGGCCTGTGCAGGGAGGGGCATGGATGTATGTGTTATGGCTCCTTTTCTTTTTTTTTTCAAAAACTTTTTATTGAATTTTCAAACATTGAAATAAAAATACAACAACAACAGAATTAAATACATATTGAAAGAAAAAAATGATAAATTAGGAGATGTATATAATCACACAATTTTGTATGATAAATGTTTATATCTCAATGCAGTCTGAAAACATACAATAAAGTACAGTTTTGTACCTACCATAAATGTAGATGTTCGAAGATCCACATTGCTGCAGTCCTAACACTTGGGTAGTCCGCTGTCCCTCGGTCGGCCCGAATATCAGAGTATAAGGCTGACGTCGGTCAAGGTGCATTTGACTGACATCAGAACGTCAGGGTACAAATGCGCATGACCGACGTCATATCCTCAGTCTTTTCTTGCCCCAGATGTCAGAAGACCCTAAAAAGAAAGGTCCAAACCCAACAACAACAACTAAACAACCAACCAGCCTAATACCAAAAATATATACAATACACACAATATATATACAATATGCACAATATACCTCAGAAGGATAACTCAACCCACACAACCACCTCAAACTACAGAGGGGAAGGAGGGAGGGTAAATTGGACTGCAGCAATGTGGATCTTCGAACATCTACATTTATGGTAGGTACAAAACTGTACTATGTTCTTCATCTCACATTGCTGCAGTCCTAACACTTGGGTAGAATCCCAAAGCAGAGGTAAGGGAGGATGGCTAAATTATATAGAAGCAGGAGCTGCCAAAATGCCCTGCAACACAGCAGTGGCAAAACCAGCCCTGGATCTAGAGTACAGTGGAAGGTGGTAATGCCTAGAAAAGGTATGCACTGAACTCCAAGTGGCTGCCTCCAAAATATCCTTAGTTGCCACCCCCCTCAAAAAAGCTGTTGAAGTGGCAGTAGCCCTAGTGGAATGAGGCCTGATCCCAGCTGGAATCTCTTTGCCATGATGGGAATAACAGAAAGCAATGCAAAATCCAATCCACTTAGAAATAGTTTGTTTTGACACGGGCTTGCCCTGAGAGCACAAAGCAAAAGAAACCAATAACTGCTGAGATTGTCTGAACCCTTTAGTTCTGTCCAAATAATATCGCAACTGCCTGTGTACATCTAAAGTGTGCAAAATCTTTTCCCCTTTATTTTGGGGATTTGCATAAAAGGTAGGCAAATTAATAGTTTGGTTTAAAGCCACACTAGAAACCACTTTAGGCATAAAGGAAGGATTAGTACGTAAAGATACCCTGTCCTTATGAAAAATTAAGAAAGGCTCAACTGCCATAAGGGCCTGCAATTCAGAAACCCTTCTTGCAGAGGTAATGGCCAACAAAAAAGCAGTCTTCCATGACAAATATTTCAACTCAGCAGTAGCTGCAGGCTCAAAAGGTTGTAGAGTGAGTTTCTCCAACACAAAATTGAGATCCCAAGCAGGAGTAGGAGCTCTTCGGGGTCTTATATTCTTTGCCCTCTAAGAAATTGCTTGAACAAAGGATGAGAAAACAATGGTGGGTCACAGTCATAGTGAGCTGAAATTGCTGCAGCATGAATCTTAATAGAAGAGAAGGACAAACCTTTGTCCAATAACTCAGTAAGATATTGAAGAGCCACACTTAAATTAGGCTCAGAAACATCCAAATCCTTAGCTGCACTCCAAAACAAAAATCTCTTCCATTTATCTGTACACCTTCCTTGTACTAGGCCTTCTAGCTTCCAAAATCACATTCAAAACTTGTTGTGGAAGTTGAGACCCTCTATGGTTTAAAACAGAATATGCCAGGCTGTTAGGTGAAGAGAGTGAAGTTTGACATTGAGCAGATGGCTGTCCTCCTGGGACAACAGATGTGGAATCAAAGGCAAAGGCCATGGAGGCTTTCGTACTAGACTTCTCAGTAATGGGTACCAGTGCTGTCGAGGCCAATCTGGAGCTATCAAAATCATCCTTGGCTTGTCCTGTCTGACCTTCAGAAGTACCTTTGGGAGGAGAGGCAGAGGTGGAAAGGCATACACATGAAGATTTTTCCAACTGAAAGAAAGAGCATCCACTTTCCAAGCTGTGGGATGAAACCTTTTCGTGCAAAACGTTGGCAGCTGGTGGTTTAGTGGAGAAGCGAACAGATCTATGTCTGGAGTTCCCCAGGACACTGTCAATTTCTGAAATACATGAAGATCCAGTTTCCACTCGTGGGGATCCATGATTTGTCTGCTTAACACATCTGCTAAGGAGTTCTGTGCTCGGCAGAAACCTTGCCTGAAGACTTAGTTGTAAACTGAGAGCAGTCTCCCACAAAATCATTGCTTGCCTGCATAGAGGATAAGAATGTGTTCCCCCTTGCTTGTTGATATACCACATGACAGTTGTGTTGTCTGTTTGAATCAACACCTGCCCTGGAAGAAGTAAATCCTTGAAAGCTATTAATGCAAACTGGACTGCTAACATCTCCTTCAAATTGATATGTAGATGCAGTAGTCTGACAGGCCACTTGTCTTGTATCCACTTTCCATTTAGATGAGCTCCCCAAGCTTTGTCTGAGGCATCTGTTGTTAGAATCTGACTCGCCTCTGGCCGGGTCACAGAGAGTCCCTTGTTTAGGTGACATTCCTGAGCCCACCACAAAATTCCTTTTGAATGCAAGGTATTATTTGAATGACAGTGTCCAGATCCTGGCAGTGCTGTGTCCATACATTTTTGAGATACCATTGCAACTTCCTCATATGCAGTTTGGCATTGGGAAGCACCAGAATACAAGATGCCATGAACCCTAAGGCTTGAAGGACTGTCCTTGCAGTCAGCCCGGACTGAAGAGAAAGATGATGGAAGTAAAGAGAAAGATTCTTTTGTTTGTCCGGGGTTAGAAAGGCCATCTGGGATGCTGTATTCAGTCTTACACCCAGAAAGCACATGTCTTGAGAGGGTACTAGACTGGACTTTATTTCGTTCACAGAATACCCCAGGCATCTTAGCACTGCTATCACATATTCCAAATGACGAAGAAGCTCTTCCTTTCCTTGAGCCAGAATCAGGCAATCGTCCAAATAAGGATAGATTTGTATTCCTTTTAGCCTGAAGAAAGCTATCACTGGAGCCAGAACTTTCGTAAATACTCTGGGCAGTAGATAAGCCAAAGGGCAATGCAGAGAATTGATAGTGAGTAGTCCCAGTTCTAAAACGCAGAAATTTCCTGCAACTTAGTCTGATAGGAACATGAAGGTAAGCCTCCTTGAGATCCAAAGTCACCATCCAGTGATCCTTGCCCAGCAGAGGTAAAAGTTGTTGTAACGTCAACATTTTGAATTTGGGAATGTCCAGATAAGTGTTGAGGATAGACAAATCCAAAATTGGTCTCCACGTGTTCCCCTTTTTTGGTACAAGGAACAGGCGAGAATAAAATCCTAGGCCCCTTTCTGGTATAGGAACCGCTGTATGGCCCCTATTTGGAGTAACAGAGAAATTTGCTTGTGAGCCTGTATTCTTTGTTGAGGAGGAATGTCTGGCATGCCCTTGAAAGGAGGCAAGGTATGGAAATAAAACCTGTAACCATGATGTATGATATCCAATACCCATCTGTCCTGGGTAATCAAACTCCAATTTTCTTTGAAAAGTGCCAACCTTCCTCCCAAAGGTGCTGCCAGGCGAGAAGGTTCTGGCAGCTGAAAAGGTAGGTCATTGGGTTTGTTTACGAAATGACTGACCCCTGCCCTCACCTGAAGACTGTGCAGGAGAACTCCCTGTTCTAGGCCTGAAAGAGCCCTGACCTCTGCCCCTGCCACGTCTAGATCTACCCCTAGACTGGGAATCATAAGAAGGATACGTCCACCCCTTAGTAGGCCAATTTCTACTAAACTTTGGAGGCTGAACCTGCAAAAATTCTTTAACAGTCTGCATAGACTTAGCCTTGTCTCCCATTTTCTTTAAAACTGCCTCAACAGGGGAACCAAACAAGACATCAGATTGCAAAGGGGCATCCAAAATCCTAGTTTTAACATGGTCAGATAAATTTTGATCCCGCAGCCAGGCATGCCTGCGAAGAACTGACCCAGTGGCAGCCACCCTAGACGAGGCCTGTACAGCATCGAAACCACATTGCAAAGAGTGCTTACCCACCTGTTCAGAAACATGCACTAAATCTTGTAACTCTTTACAATCAATACCTTCCGCCAGAGCATCAACCTTAGATTTCAACTGTGAAAGGAGATAATTTTGATATTTCAACATGTGAAACTGGCAATTCAAAGCTCTCATGGCTAGAGTGGAAGAAGTATAAACTTTCTTTCCCCATCTATCCAAGGCCCTGGCCTCTTTATCTGTAGGAACCGGATTCTTGACAACAGAAGCCTTAACACCCTTAGGCCCCTGGCTAACAGTTTCTGGGTCTGCCCTAGGACTCCTAAAAAGATACTTATGAGCTTCAGGCACCCTGTAATACCTATCAGGTTTAACAGGAACAGGAGGCAAAGAATCAGGATTAAGAGAAGCCTCTGCAAACACATCTTCCACCACATTCAGAACAGGAGGTATAGCCAAAGGCCTATGCTGGGGTAAAAACAAAAATTCCCTAAGCCTTTTCCTGGAATCAGAGAAGTCCTGACCTTCCCATTTAAAATGCTCTCTCATGGAGTGAAGTGTCTCTGAAAAAGAAAAATCCTCAGGAGGAGAAGCAGAAGGAGTAGAATCATCCACATCAGAATCAGAATAATGAGCATACTCCTGTAAGTCTTCAGCCGAAGACTCAGACACATCCGAAGCCTGCTCCCAATCCCCCAACACTGGTTCAATCCTAGGCCTCTTATCAGGAGGGGGCATAGAGCCTCTAATTAAAGTAATTAAATCTTCTGCCATTTTAAGCATGTGCTTCTTGGGCACAGCACCTGAAGAACTAGGAGTGACACCCACAGAAGCTAAACTAGCCCTGCCTCTAGGAGAAGCCTTGGAAGCAGAAAGAGAGGGCCTAGACCCCTTAGGAAGGGAGGGGAGTACAGTTATCTGAGAAGCCCCTACAGCCTGACCTGCCTCCTGGGAGGCCACATCCTGTAAAATCAAAGTTTCTCCGTGGGACTCCAGAGAGGCCTCCGTCGGAACCACCGGTTCCACTGACGCCTCTAAAGAACCGGCGTCCAGTTCGGACGACTCCTCTAACCTAGGTTTAACTGCCTTGTCCTTGCGCTTCTTTGAGGAAGCGGCCGGAGCATCCGACGGCATTTTGTAATTGCACCGCATCCCAAAGACCAACCTGGCACAATCCAACCTCCGCTTTATAGTGCGTTTATTAAACCTAGCACAAAAGCGGCAACCAACAACGTCGTGCTCAGGTCCCAAACAAGGTATACACAAATTATGGTAATCCCTATGCAGTATCTGTTTCCCACAAGAAATACAGTTATTCACTTTTTCTGACATCCGGTAAACCACTGAGGCAAGAAAAAACCAAAATATTCCCCAACGGGGTACTTAACCAACTCTGACTTGGGTCTGAAACTCGATTGAAAAATTTCAGAACGCCGAACGGCACTCGCAACACTGCTTCTGCATCGGACCATGCGGCAAAAAAGACTGAGGATATGACGTCGGTCATGCGCATTTGTACCCTGACGTTCTGATGTCAGTCAAATGCGCCTTGACCGACGTCAGCCTTATACTCTGATATTCGGGCCGACCGAGGGACAGCGGACTACCCAAGTGTTAGGACTGCAGCAATGTGAGATGAAGAACATCTATCTACAACTTATACTAATGTTAACCTAAGAATACTTCAAAATGGATATAGATCTAAAATGAAACAGGTATATAGATATAAGGGAGACTGAGGTCTATGAATTCCACAAGGAGAGTAATCAACTATACACTATAAATAATATGTAACACCTTTTCTATAGCTTTGTTGATTTGTGCTGACTTCTTGGGACTTCTCACTATCATTTTCTGCGCACTAATATATGTACAGGCTAGAGTTTTGAGATTATTCCAATTCAATTTGGTACGATCTAGCCAATTTTGGGTGATATAAAGTTTTATAAGTGAGCATATGTATATTAGTACTTGTGAATCCAATTTGGAAAGATATATATTTGGTATGTGTAGTAATGCAGTCTCCCAGGATAGGGTGGATTTATGATAACCCATTTTCTGTAAACGGACTTTTAGAGAAGTCCAAAGTTTATGTGAGTGATAACAAGACCAAAATATATGTAGAAGATCTGCATTAGGGTGAGAACAACAAGAGCATGAGGCCGATTTATTAGCATCAAATTTGTTAAGTTTAGAAGGAGTGACATATGCATTATTATTAATCATTAGTTGAGTGTAAAAGAGTTTTTTGAAGGGCGAGTATTCTAGTGTATTTTTAATAGCTGAGAGTTTCTGATCTATAGATATATGAGGATTGTATTTGTCCCAATAATTGGAAAAGAGACAGAGTGTATTATGAGTTATCTGATTTATAAGATTATAAGATTTAGATAACATTTTCTCTGGAAGCGTAAGAACTTGTATGACCACTTTATAGTTAATGATATCTGTGTTGTCTACTGTGGTGTATGGGAACTTAGCATTGACAGCATCTCTCATTTGACGTAAAATGGTTAAATAGTTAGTATTGACCTTAAGTATTTTACGTATATTTGTGAGAGTTTCATTTTTGTATTGTATCAGATCCCAAATGGTGAAATCTTTGATCAGGGGAAAGTTTGAAAGATTAAAAGAAATATTATCTAAATTAATATTAGGATTTAAATGGAGAGGTTGCATTAATTGAAAAATATTTTCTAAATTGACAAGTTTTAACAGTTCTTGAAAAGCAAAAATTTTTTGTTTTAAAGAGTTTGATATTTTTAGCCTATTCATGACATCTAAAGAAAGAAAAGGAAGAGCTAATGGATTAATCTTTTTAGTTAAAATGTGTTGATACCACAATTTGTCCAGATAGGGTATTGATTATACTTCTCAGTATCTATATTCAAAATAGATAATAGTTTATTGGCCGAGATGATCAAATAATAAAGATGAAAATTTGGAAGACCAAGTCCTCCCTTATTTTTAGGAGAGATTAATTTACTGTAAGAAATTCTCACTGATTTGGGAAACCATAAAAAACTAGCCAGAACTTTATTAATTTTTAAGAAAAAAGATTTTGGAATCAACTGATCCACAGCATTAAATTGAAATAGCAATCTGGGGAGAATGTTCATTTTTATTATTGCTGTTTTTGATAGAAGTGATAAATTAAGCAATTTCCATCTATTTAAATCAAGTATAATAGACAACCAAATTTTAGCTAGATTATTTTGAAAGGTGGAGAGACCATTATGATTTATAAGAATCCCCAAATATTTAAAGTTCTGAACTATCTGAAAGGTGGAGTCTGGAAACAAATATGATTTGTGAGCAAGTGGATTTATGGGGAGAATCTGTGTTTTTTGAATGTTAATCTGGTATCCCGAGACCTCGGAGAATCTTTCAATAGAACCAATTAGTTTTAAAAGGTCAGAGCAAGGTGTTTGAAAATATATTACAAGATCATCTGCAAAAGCCGACAAACAAACTTTAGTGTTAAGAATTCAGGGATCTTGTGAAAAGTATTTTGAGTTATATATAATAATAAAGGCTCTAGATATAGATTGAATAAAAAAGGAGATAGCGGGCATCCTTGCTTTGTGCCATTAATAATCTTTATGCTTTTGGATACTTTCTTATTAATATAGAGAAAGGTATAAGAATTTTTAAATAAAATTTTAATAAAGTCTAAATAAGAAGATGGTATATTAAAGCAAGACATAATGTGAAAAAGAAAATCCCAATTGACTCTATCAAAAGCCTTAGCAGCGTCAAGGGTCAGTGCATACAATGGGTTTGAATCTTTTTTAGTAAGGCTCCTTTTCTATCTGCCTGTGCATGCTGCTCCTGTTTCTGGTGGTCTATTGGCTATATATGTTTGTAAGGGCAGACTGAGACATGTCCCAAACCACAGTCAGGCATCATACTACACTGTGAATTGTGCCAGTATATGTGGGGGTAGTGTGTGAGTGGCAAACATGTTGAGATGTTTTTGTTAACACAGTTCTTATACTCCACTGTTCCTTTGGCTTACTGGTATGTCACTGTGACTGTGGTTGAATTGGTTGTGGGTATGCACTTTCACATTGGTGTCAATTTTTTAGTGCTGTGACATCCCTGTAGTGCCTGATATATTTGCCAATACATGTGTAATTCCCCCTAGCAGATTTGGGTTAGTGTTGTGTCAGTCTGACTGTAGTTTGGACAGTGCTTTGTGACATGCTTAGCAGCTGAGTTGTAGTTTCCCTAATGTGATGTTATGGTCCAGATATTTGTAGGACATAGTGTTGCCTAGCCCCCATAAGTGTTATGTATTTCTGACACATCAGTGGGCTGATGTGAGGATTTCAGTCACGGACTAGTGTGAAGTAACTGAGTGTTGAACTTGTGCTATTTCAGTCAATATATGTTAGGATAGACATGAGGGTACTACTGAACAACTGTGTCAGCTTATCTACTTCAGTATTTCAGATATGTCCCTATTTCCATGGATTTCTCCCCCCACTTTGTCAGGCCTGGCCCAGGTTCCACTAAGGGGTTCTGAGCCTATCTTGGGACTGTCTGGATTGTTACAGTATGTCCAGGTTAATTGCTCATATTTCTGGTCTGTTCCACAGATGCATTACTTTCATATCCCTGGTAAATCACTGTGATGATCTGAAGATTTCTGACAGTAAATGATGATACACATTTCAGTTTCAGAACTCACATCCATCAGAACATGTATGCTGAAACAAACCTTGTCACTCTGGCAACATTCTACATTTATAAGAGCGATATTTGAAATATGTCCCTAGTTTTGTCCCATTGTCCCTCATTTGGACAGCCTTGGCCAGATTTCTTGCAGTAAGGAGTTGGTAGGTATGGTTCTGAGGTATGATTCTACTACATATTATGAGTATATATATATATATATATATATATATATATATATATATATATATATATATATATATATATAGAGGTTCCCTATGTTAGACCAACAGCACGGAAGATTGACACTCAAAATACCGATGCCAGAAGAACGGCGAAGCAGATGACCAACAAGTCGTAATCCCAACAGCGAAAACACCAACAGGGGTAACTTGTGAGCGTGACCCGGTAAGTGTGCGATAGTGAGGGACTTAGGGTTAGGGTGCAGGTAATGTAAGTGTGCGACAGTGAGGGACTTAGGGTTAGGGTGCGGGTAAGGTAAGTGTGCGATAGTGAGGGACTTAGGATTAGGGTGTGGGTAAGGTTAGTGTGCGATAGTGAGGGACTTAGGGTTAGGATGTGGGTAAGGTAAGTGTGCGATAGTGAGGGACTTAGGGTTAGGGTGTGGGTAAGGTGAGTGTACAATAGTTAGGGACCTTAGGGTTAGGATTTGGGTTAAGGTTAGTGCATAGATAGTTTTGTGTAAGGTGTAATGTAGGTTATTAGGTTGTTGGTGTGCTTGTGTTGTGTGTGTGTTGTGTGTAACAGTGAACTTTTTGTTTTGTTAAGTGTCAGGATTGTGGTGTGTCTAGCATGTGAACTTTCATGTTTTTGAGGCTTCGTTCTTCTGGCGTCAGTGTTTTGAGTGTCGATCTTCTGAGCTGTCGGGTCTAAATGTAGGGAGCCCATCTATATATATATATATATATATATATATATATATATATATATATATATATATTTGTTTTTCTATATCTGTATATTATAGTTTCTTTTATATGTGTGTGTGTGTGTGTGTGTGTGTGTGTGTGTGTCTGTGTGTATATTTTATATGTATATCACTATGTATATTATGTATATATCTGTATATATATATATATATATATATATATATATATATATATATATATGGATCTCCATGCTTACATGTGTATATGTATAAATATGAAACCTGACTGATTCTATGGAATCTTTTCCCTACTTTTGAATGAGCATATATTGGAAAAAGCATCAGCAATCCCTACAGATCAAATGGTGTAGTGGTACATCGCTCTGACTATGGTATACAGGGCCCTGGATTCAAAACTGGTAGGGCTGATAATTTTGTTGCTCTCACTCATGTTTACACCTGCACTAATTCATTAAAAGAAAAGAGAAAGGTGTGATAAGAAAGTGGTGGAGAAGGGACACGCAGAGGGAAGAACAATATGAAAATTAGCTACAAATGTGCAGGATGGGTGTACAGAAGGTACATAGCTTTCCATTTCTTATACAGCAACAGCTGTGCATTTGTACAGAATTTGGAGGTGAATTTGGACACTCAAACCTCAGACAGAGGGGTGAGAACAACAGAAATGTGTTGTTCAACTTGTGAAGCATAGCTGAGCATTGCTAACCATTGCTCACAGTTCATTCTCATAACATACCACACTAATGACTTAATTTAGTAAGTGTATATGATTTCCATTGCATGACATGGCTGTAAGTGCTTTCATTACAGTAGCAAGGGGTGTAACTATACTGCATGGGACACGTGTATACATGGCTGTTTTCACATGTTATATGCACTCACACATCCATTTTACACCAGCTACACTATCATGGGTGACAAAAATAACTTGCCACATATTTTAATATGAATATAGAACTTTTAACACTGCTCTCCCATGTAAATTTGAATTGCCTGTTGTATTACTCAAACCATGTATGCATGCATGCAAAGTTGGGACTCTGACCACTACACTATCTTGGTTTGTGGATTTGAGCTGTCTATTTTTATTTCTCACCTATTAGATAATAATATTCTATCACTATATTAAATAGAGAGTATTGAGGTTTTCGGCCATGTCATTGAGGACTGCTGTCATGACATAATGGCATACATTTCAGTTTCAGACTTGTATCCTTCTGAACATTAATGCTAATGCATAACCTGTTTTCTATCAACTTTCTGTCTGTCCTCTGTGCAGATGGGATGACACCGGTGCTCAGGCTGTGGTTGACTACACTGCAGAATGAGTCTGAGATCCCATGCCTGTGTTCATGTTGGATGCAGCCAGGAATGGTATCAGGCCTATGGAGACCTCCATGTGTTGCCTTTGAGAGGGCATTACAGACCTGCTTCCTGATCATGAGTGGAGGGAGGCAGGTGCTATACATGCACATGTGTACCTATGAGGGGACAGAAGGGTAATGCTTACATTTCTCCTGTCTGCAGCCGGTTGCCTATATCCATGTCATATGTATGTGGTGTTAACTGACCACCACTACAGAGCAGATATGTGTGTTGCCTCTGGAATTGCAGAGACACATCTTGAAGGCCTAGTGATTGGCCTTGGTGGATGTCTCCAGTTTGCACTCAATGACAGCCTTAGGGTACATCACCTGTGACCTTATTTGCTTGTGCAAAACAAGGTGACACGGCTTCCACTGAGGCACCTGTTCCTTCTTGGCCCATCCTGCGATTATTTCCACCTATGCTGGTAGTTGTGTATTGCTGCTGTCCACCACAGGTGTTCAACCTACCTTGAGGGGGTTCATGTTGTCTTGGTGGGTATTACCGAGGCCATAAAGCTATGTAGGTGCCTACACAGTATTGTAGTGTGGGCCTGGACACTGCTGCTAGTTCCAACATATGGGACACACTTCATGTGGGCCTTGCCCATTTTCCTTGCCTGTGCGAGGACATTGCAGAGGTGTGGGGGCTACAGATTCACAGCCAGTAGGTGGAAATACCTCTCAGGACAGGACATGTGGAGACAGCCCAACAATATTGGGGACAAAGCTCCAGAACTGGGCACAGATTGTATGTCATTAGTGTTGTTATACATATGGAGGGTTGCTAGATTAACAGGGTTCATCTGGACCTGCATTTACTGGGTGACTTGACATCTGACAGTGATATGACTCTGACATACCTCGCAACTGGCATGTTGTCCACAGACTGGCCAGATGTTTCCCTGTTATGCTTGGTCTGTTCCTCGAACATCTGTTTTGTGGGGTTGGTAGGATAATGTGAAGATTGTAGTCAGTAACTGTTGACATCCATTGGTGTTCCAGACATCATATCCTTCAGGGATGTTACACGTGTAACACCAGCTACTGTTTCAGTTTGTAACACCATTATATGTGATATGTCCCTCTTTCCAGCCCCCTGTCCCACAAGTATGTCATGTTCTAAACAGACACGAACCACTCCGTGCAAGAATAGCTTTATTCTTGCACGGAGTTTCATGAATCTGGGGAATATTTTTTTCCTGGGTTTATCTAAAAATAATACTTGATCCTCAGAAAAAGATTTTTCACTAGCTGGAACTTCAAAAAATGTCTTAATATCAATACCTTCTCCTGACTGTCTTCCATGCATGCACTCTCCTAATTTTCACCTCCATATGTTTTTCCTTCTTTTACAGCTTCTTCTTCAGATAGTTCACCCTATTCCCCAAGCCTCTTGTTGTCCTTCTTTTTGAACGTTTTCTGATTTTTCCCCTTGTTTTTCATTATTTACTGTTTACTCTTGACAATCCACCCAAAGGTGTCCCTTTTTTTTATACAACCGGCATTCAGGCACAAACCATATTGCTATATGCCCTTTCTCCCCACATTAGTTACATTGTACCTTGTCACTCAATTAAATGAGAAAAGTACCCACACGAGAGATGATTTAGACTGACCAGCTTATCTTAATGTCCCTCTATGACCAGCCACAGAAATAACACTTGGCAAGAGTTTTACCATGTTGTCTTCACATTTCAGAACAGCTTTCAACCTTCACCATCCATTCCATAAGTTTTTCTCATCTCTAACTTTCACAATATTATCAACAGTTTTTCTTAACATAATCTTCTTCCAGTTTATCAGTTCTAAACTGAAAAGTAACATTTTTTTAACATTTAAGGTTCTACCAGAAAACAAATAATTGTTCCATTATATATGTCCTTCTTTTTGTTACAATTTTCCAGAAATTTCATCATCAGTCCATCAGTTTCATATCTGAACTCATAAAAAGTTTCTGTCCCCATATATATATATATATATATATATATATATATATATATATGAAAGATGACATTTCTTAGGCTTTAAAGCACAGAAGAATTATCAGAATGTTCCATACATATCTTTCTACGTGTCCTTTTTTGTTTTTATTCTCACAGTTGGTCTTCTTTTCTTTTTAAAAACAATTTTACTTATGGTTTGTTGCTGCTCTCCTTTTTGCCTGCTGTCACTGCTACATAACCTTTAGTTACTAAACTATCTGCTGCCACAGAACCAAACACCTTCTCAATTTGTTGGCACTTTCTTCTTTTACTTTCTGTCACTGCTGCGTAAGTTTTAACTGCTGCATTCTCTGCTGCAACACCATCTGGTTCCTTTTTCCACATTATCATCCTCACCACTTCTGACAAAGTTATCTGCCATCTCACCCCATGAAGCATCAGAACTGTCACCTGGTTCATCCTGCTTGATTATTTTTAATAGAACATCATCTGCAAGCCCTCCTGACACCAGTTCTGTTACCTGCACCACATCAACAGATTTACTTACTTACTTCTTCATGGATACAGCTAAATACTTCTCATTTGTAAAATCCACCTCACAGGAATCTTTATTTACATTCTGAAGGTCGATATTGAGCAAATATTTCTCCACATTCTTACTTTCCACCTCAAACTCTGCAGAGCTTTACTCTCCTCCTCCATGCTGCTGCTGCTTCCATTAGACCCCTTGCTTGCTGATACAGAGCCCTCCAGCATCATCTAACAGCCCCAAACAGTAGGGCAAGTCCCCTGATGCCCTGACCAGATCTCCTCTAGTAGTATAAATGCCACACCAGGCATCCCCTGAAATGAGGCTACTAGTATAGTGGGAATAACCCAGTCTACCACAGAATGTGGAGTTTGTCAGCTTAATCTTTATTGGTGGGTCTTGAGAGGTTCTGAGAGGCCTTGAGATTGCTACTTACATCTCATTCAATTTACTTTGGTATTACATTTTCTGAACTGTTTAGTCACCTTTAATTTCAGGTGGGTGTTATATATTTTTACTTATATATGCCTTATAGTGACATAATTTGTGAAACTGTCATCTCATAATTGTTTAATATTTTAGAGAACCTATGTGGTATGTTTGCAACTGCTGAACCTTTCACTTTGGATCATGTCAGCCCATAAAACCATTTATATATTTCCAAGCTTCAACTTTACTCTTTTTAATAAGTGTATACATATAATATGTCTTTCCTGTTTCAGGGGCCTTCTGCTAGCTCCCCACCTATTTGTAGGAGACAGGGTGTGGCTTTTGGTGGATTGTAGAATGGACTCATTTCTGAATTATGATTAAGCCCTACCTGGTGGTCAAATGTGGCTGGGACAGGGGTCCATCCTGTCTTGTGGTAATAGCTCAGGACTCAGACTGTTATGTCTAGACTTTAGGCAGGACTTGCCTTAGTTCTGCCATGAAACCCAGTCAAGAACTGTGCTTTTCAATGTCAGATCAATCAGGAATAAGTCAGGAATGGTTTCTGATATATTTCATATGGATGCTTATCAGCTTTCATTCACCCATATCCCACTGTTGTTTAGAGCTCCAGACAGTGTTATACTGATGGTGGCACAGAAATACAGCTTTCATTTGGGAATGGAGATGCTCTGGTTGATTGTGGGAAGCTTAAATACTTTTCAGTACATTCTTTGAGGAGTGAATTGCATATTTCTCGTGGTTTCCCATTTACTTAGTTACCTAGGAAATTTCCTGCAAGGGTTCTTTGACCTCCTCCCAAGTCTGGTGCATAAATGCCATAGTTAGTTGATCGTGGGTGATTTTGATGTCTGAATTGATGACAAGACCAATGAACTTGTCAAGGGACTTCTCAATCTTTCAGAGAGTTTCAGCTTTGTTTGACTGATTATGAATGCTGTCCATAAATTTGGACACTCATTGGACTTGGTCTTCTATATGGATCTAGAGCCATGTGACTTAGTGATGGAACCAGTCCCTTGGTACAGCCACTACCAAATGCATTTCAGGCAAGTTCTATCACCAGTTTTGGCACCTAGTATGTAGCTGGTTCAGTGAAGAGATTTGCATTCATTTTGACAGTACCATTTTGTCTTCTGTACTGGACCTGCCTCATCACTAGTTTCTGCCTACAATACAGCTGTTGCTGGTGTTCTTGCTCCTGTTACCATAGACTATGTACATCATTGCTTTATCACTTTATATGAGGTGTGCTTTCTGTATAAGATCTGTATGATGCAGGCACTGGGACTGCAATTGGAATGAAGACAAACTGAATTTGGCTATGTATTACTCCACAGACCTAATAGAAAATTAATCTGAAAAGGCATTTTGATGTCCTGTGACATTCCTACCACATCAATCCACCACCTGTACTTTCAGAGTGTGCACTTCAAAAGTTTTGGTTGTCCTCTTCTCTGAATTATGAAGCTGTTTGTTTCTTTGTAAATATGACTCTCCAGGTAAGGTGGTCTTTCCCCATGGATTTATCCAAGGAGAATATATTTACATCTGATAAGAATAAAATTATTATGCTGAATTTAAGCTTCTTTTTATAAATAAGGTTACTAAGGAGAAAGTCTATGCCAAAAATACTTCTGACCTAAAATGTCACAGTCTCCTTGATCTGTGTTGTCCTTACTCAGGTGATTAATGACCTTGTGATAGTGAGAGATCCATGGTTATATTCGTGGTCTTCCTTGATACCTCAGCTATATTTGACACCGTCACTCATAGGATCTTTACTGAGAACCTCAAGTCATGTTGTGGTTTAATCTACAGCATCCTAGAGTGGTTCACTTTTTAACTCTTGAGCACAACTAGCTAGTGATATCCAAAGTTAAGATTTATGGTTCCTCCTCTATGGAATGCAGGGAGCCACAGATGTATACTTTGCCCCCCTCCCCCACAGTGCTCATAAAGGTTATACTGCCAGTTAAGGAGTTCATTAGGGGAGATAGCTATTAATCTGATTACTTTTTACCATGAGTCTTACATGGACAACATTCAGCTTTGTCTCTCCTTTATGCAGGAATCAGAGTGAGTTGTTGCTATGCTGGAAGACTGCTTGGATTCTATCCATCAGCATGTGCTGTGAAACTGAATGACATGCACTAACACCACCTTGGGTTTAGTAAGGCTGAGCTCCAAAGTTTGTCCATCAGATCTTCTTCACCCCCCCCCCAACTTTATTATTTACAAAATGGAATTTGTGTCATGTCCATGATCTGTAGGTATTTTTTCATGACAGGCTAACACTAAAAGATTAGGTCTTGGGTGTCGTCAAGACATTACATTTCTGCACTATGAATATTGGGTGGATCAGACAACTTCCTGGGTCATGGCTGAAAAGGGTGTCTCAACCAGTCCACCTACCTGGTTACTAAACAGTATGTAAGTAAAGAAGTAAATAAATAAAGACGATGATCCATGCACTGGCATAATTTCATCTGGATTACTGTAATGCTGTTTTCATCTTGGGCTTTCAGACTGTGGACTATCATCACTACAGCTGGTGCAGAACACAGCAGCTGGGCTACTGACCAGGATGTCTCATACTTGTCACATAATGCCTGTTCTGCATGACCATCAAGAACATTTCCTTTAGTAAGCAGCCCAGTTTATTAAATATAAAGTTTAAATCTGTACTGCTACTTTACCCTTGTCTACTAAGATGACAATATCAATACCTTGTGTTTAGTGATCTAGTTTTGTTTGTGGATACATAATTTAATGTACATTTTTCTTTCATTTTCACACTTATTTCATCTTTGTGTCCCCATTCCCATAAAAGATTTCTTCCTTTTCATGTTCATGTTTATATAAGTGCCCTAGTCTAGGCACTTTATAAATATTTAAAATCACAAACTGTAATAACAAGATAAAAGTACAGAATTAATACTAATTAATAAAAATGAATCCACTTCATGCCACGGTGGTACAGCGGTAGCGTTGTTGCCTCACAGCAAGAGGTTCTCCTGTTCGATTCTCAGCTGGAGTGCCTTCTGTGTGGAGTCTGCATGTCCTCCCCATGGTCGAGTGGCCTCCGAAAGACATGTGTGAATGGGCGTGCCTTCGCTGAAGGTTGGGCGTCGGGCTGGCAACTCAGCACCATAAAAATCTACTGCCAATCATTAGCGGGCCGGAGTTCTGCTGTGGTAACCCCTAACCGGGAAAAGCCGAAAAGACAAACAACAACAATAAAAATGAATCCACATAATAAAAACAAAGGATGAAGCGAGAATTAAACAGTTTCCATCAAGGCTATAACCAAAGCCTAGTCCCTATACACCAACTCAGAAAAGTAAGGGTTGAGGTATCACTTAATTCCACTAAGCATCAGAGACTCCCTCTGCATAGCTGGTTCTAAAGTTGCAATACTTGATAATGAAAGAAGCAAACTCATGAAACTCTTAACCAGAGTTTCATAGCTGTCAGTGACCCCATGGTGGCTGAGCTTATGGAGATACCCGCATTAGTAGTGGGGCAGCAGAGTTCTGCCCTAGCTGTGGGCAAGAGTCCATCAACCCCACATACAGGCCACTTCAGTAATACAATAAAGAAACTAGGACTTGCAACAAGAGGTCCCTATGGAAAGAATGAGGACTACAAATGCGATCCTTGGAACAGTGAGCCTAATTGTCATTATATATATATGAAGTCTGAGATAGCAGTACCACAGAGTACTCCCTTTACTGCAGTCTTGGAGTCACTATACGATCTGGCAGTACCACAGAGAACTCCCCTTACTGCAGTGTTGGAGTGACTATATGAGATGGCAGTACCACAGAGTACTCCCCTTACTGCAGTCTTGGAGTGACTATATATAAGTAACAGAGTCTGCGAACAGAACCCTGACATCACAGGATGCCAGAGATACTTTAATAGCAGTAGAGTGAGTTTTCACATTCACTATTTTGTTTGTAAATCATAGTATACTTTTCATAATTACAGGACTTGCAGTTAGGATATGCATACATGCATCATCATTGAGAGGTCTGCAGGCAGTGTGGTTTATAGTGCTTAATGAGTTCTGTTTTCCTAAGATGGAGACAGGACAATTAGTAACTGAGATCTGGTCTGTCACTGTCAGCCTATCAGTGGAAGTTATGCACCTTCGATGTAAGTTCCAGTATATTAACACAAAGGGTGTCATCTGGGGGCAAAAGAGGTGCTGCAAATCTCATAAAATCATGTGAGCAGCTACATCAAATATCATGGAAATAGTGAGTTTCAACAGACTGCAAATCATTCAGTTGTGGATGTTTTTGCTATTAACCTACTTAGAGCAGCATAGTGTCTCATAAGAGTTAGAGGCAGAGATACATGTTGTCAGCACAGCAATGGCATTGCAGACCTGTCTCCCAAATAATGTCTCCTAGTAGAAACATAAATGACAAGCAAAAAGGAGCCCTGCAGTAATATAGTATGGTGAAGGGGAGTTAACCCCTGACATATGTTCATCTGGTGAGACAGGAGGCAATCAATTTCAGCACAACTCCTGTGGTGCCACAGTAATGTTGCAAATGTTCCAGTATGATCACTTGGCCAACCTTGTAAAGTACAAACAGATCTCACAGGACCAGAATGAAATATAAACAATGACCCCCCTGCTCACTAGGTGATCATTAAAGGCACTGTTGAGGACTGTCTCTATACTCTATTATACAGAGACTAAAAAACATATTGTAATGCAGCACTGATGTAGTTGTACCTGAATTATAAATCCAGTTGCATGTACAAGACCTCGCCAAGAATCTTACCAAAATGGAATGTTTGAAATAGGTCTTTCATTACCCAGGACATTGGGGTCTAAACCAGCCTTCTTAAAGAAAGGGAATAATCAGGGTCTACTTCATAAATGATAGAAATACTCCAGCCCTAAGTGAGGACACAATCACCTGGCAAAGGACTGTGCCCAGAGACACCTGACAAGATATCACAAGCTGACAGAGCAAGTATGTAGTCTACAAGGCAGCTGCATGCATAATGTAAACAAGAGGAACACATTTATCATACTCTGGAATGGCAAACTTACACCCATTACAGGGTGGGGTAAACCCCCAGGACAACACAGAGACTCTGTGACTGCAGCTAGTGAAACAGTTAATCTGATTGAGTCATACTTTGAGGAGAAATACAGTGGGGTTTGTTCATATTCATCAGCAGATCAAGCTTTCTCATAAGGTACACTGGGATACACAGCTTCCCCTTGACCCTGGAAAGAGCAGCTGCCTGATTTGCCACTGCAGAGATGCTCCAGAGCAAGTACAAAGACTTCTCCTAAGAAATCTCTGGTATTCAGAAAAATGCTTATCCAGCAAAAGTCTGTCCTCCAAAAACTCACTATGGTGCAATATATGCTCTAACCTTCAACAAGCCCCTTAATAAATTCACAGATTTCAGGATCATACAATGCCTAAAACAGTGCAGTCAGTTAGACATACATACATACATGACATGAAAGATACATGAAATCTGAATAACAGGAACTACACTACTGCAGGTAATGATGCAAGACAGAAACTAAAAGGCATTAGGTGAACAGACTCAAATTCCTACAATGCACCCATCCCTGTTCAGGCGGTTTGACCCAGGGGTACTCAACCATAAACTAGACTTAGCAATGGCCCGACTAATTGAAACGTTTCATCACCAAATCAGAGGTCATTATATCATACTGGAAAATCAAGAACTGATTGTGTCGGTATCTATGATTAGCAGTGAAAACTACCTGACACACCTGAACCATGTTATAATACAAAGGAATTATTTTACAAGAGCTACAAACTAAAACATTTTAACATTAAACTCACCTAATAGCATCCACTTCAGTGAAATCAGCATGTTGGAGATGAGAAAAATATGTGACAACCTGAAATTAAACAATCATACTTCCTGTTGTAAGGTGGATGAAGAAATACCAACAGTTTGTTCCTGTACCCATGATAAACTCAAAAGAGATGGTGCCTCTAGGTTTAATGGTCTTCACTTCAATAGCTGAGTGATACAAAGCAGCAACCACCTATGCCTGATTTGGCTCAGAGTGATGCATAAGACAAGTCAGTCAGAATTATGGCCACCAAAGTTGTTATCTAACAAGGCCTTGGTTTCAAACAGCATTTTTGAAGAACATAGCAAGATTAACATGATTCCAGATATACTTGTTATTAATTGACCTGACAATGGAGTAAAATACCCTCACTGGACCTGATGACCAGGTGCTACCTATCTGCCTCACATAACTAGGGGGATCTGTGAGTGCATAACGCAGAACAGTATTACATTTGCATGATATTTGGCCCCACAGCAGAGGTCACAATGCATTTGGTATGGGCAATGGACCTGAGCTGTAGAAGCTACAAGGAAACTAGGAACATATACAGCTTACATCACCTGAGTTGAACTTACGTTAAAAAATACTGAGCTGTATGTTAAATTATAGATACCACCTTGCTTCAAACAAAGGCACTCCTGATCTATTAGCACATTAAAACCTCCACCTTGCATCTGCAAAATATGCACAAGCCACCAATTACTATCATCTAATGGCACCCTCCATCCATTAATGTTATTGTAGTTGCTAGCACTGATGCAATTTAAAATTTCCCACACTGTATTATCAAAGGCTCTGCTGAAAATACTATACAGTGTCACAGGAGAAATTTCCAGACATATCACTGTTTAGCCAGACCACGGTGTGTTTACTTCATACCTCTCAAGTGTACCTCATTACGAGGAACTTACCTCATTTGGGGTCTTAAAAAGTTCATGTTCCTCGAAGTTCCTCAAAGTTCATACTGAAAGACTCTGTCACACATTCAGTGTTAGAAACTTTTTTAAGTGACATCCATTGTAAATAGAAATGAATCATATTAATTCATTAAACAATCTTCTTTATAAGTAAAACCAGCATATTTTAACCATCCTATACCTTCCTAGTTGATGTTGTTAGTAAGCCATTAATATGTGTTCCACATTTTGCCCATTTGTTCCACGTTATGAGGGCGAGTGTTCCTCATTTTGGAGATGGAAGGTTGAGAGCTATGGTTTACTTTTATTCTTGCATTTGAGCCTTTATGAATATTTTGTATAAGTTGTATAAATTGAACTGAGGAGCAGTCTTTTTTAGAATGGAACATAACACCCCCATGTACTCAATCAAGTGTCCCACACCAAGGAGCCTTAAATACCATTTTCTGGGATTCTGGTTATCCTGTTTCAATAACAACAGTCTAATAATGTTATTAAACATTTGTTGCAATCTGCACCATTTCACACTGAATCCTATGAATACGTCTCAGGATTACCTTTGCAGGTCTGTTTGTCAACAGAAACATAAATATTTTGCAGGATTCACCTGCTCCTACTGCTTAATGACCTCTAGCTCAATTTATCATTAGAATGACGGCTCTAAAGCATTAAGCCATGATACTAAATGCAAACCCTTCTGATGTCAAGCTAGTAGGCAGTTAGTACTGCAAGTACATCAAAATATGAAATCTAGGGTAACACGCTAAATGTGACAAAGTACGCTGGGAACGTCCATCCCACAAAGTGATCAGTGACTATGTGAGCCACCCCACAAAGTGATCAGTGACTATATGAGCCGTCCCACAAAGTGATCAGTGACTATGTGAGCCGTCCCACAAAGTGATCAGTGACTATGTGAGCCGTCCCACAAAGTGATCAGTGACTATGTGAGCCACCCCACAAAGTGATCAGTGACTATATGAGCCGTCCCACAAAGTGATCAGTGACTATATGAGCCGTCCCACAAAGTGATCAGTGACTATGTGAGCCATCCCACAAAGTGATCAGTGACTATGTGAGCCGTCCCACAAAGTGATCAGTGACTATATGAGCCATCCCACAAAGTGATCAGTGACTATGTGAGCCATCCCACAAAGTGATCAGTGACTATGTGAGCCGTCCCACAAAGTGATCAGTGACTATATGAGCCGTCCCACAAAGTGATCAGTGACTATGTGAGCCATCCCACAAAGTGATCAGTGACTATGTGAGCCGTCCCACAAAGTGATCAGTGACTATGTGAGCCGTCCCACAAAGTGATCAGTGACTATGTGAGCCGTCCCACAAAGTGATCAGTGACTATGTGAGCCGCCCCACAAAGTGATCAGTGACTATATGAGCCGTCCCACAAAGTGATCAGTGACTATGTGAGCTGTGCCACAAAGTGATCAATGACTATATGAGCCATCCCACAAAGTGATCAGTGACTATGTGAGCCGTCCCACAAAGTGATCAGTGACTATATGAGCCATCCCACAAAGTGATCAGTGACTATGTGAGCTGCCCCACAAAGTGATCAGTGACTATATGAGCCATCTCACAAAGTGATCAGTGACTATGTGAGCCGCTCCACAAAGTGATCAGTGACTATATGAGCTGTCTCAGAAAGTGATCAGTGACTATATGAGCCGCCCCACAAAGTGATCAGTGACTATATGAGCTGTCCCAGAAAGTAATCAGTGACTATATGAGCTGTCCCACAAAGTGATCAGTGACTATGTGAGCCATCCCACAAAATTAACTCCTGAATATTAGCACTTGTCATCTACCCAGCTTTCATCTGTGAATCCAAACAATAATCTGAGATACCCTTACCCATATTTAACAGAAATATATGGCTGCTATAAATACACATACAGAAAGTGAAAATTAGCTCATTTATCTTAAAAGGATGCTTATTATTTTCTGATACCAATCCTGATTATCCTCAACAGAATTTCTAGTAAAACTATGGAAGAAAACAATCCAAAACATTTATAGTTTTAGAAAGCAGTTTTATTTGCCAATATATATATTTGTTCATAATTAGATTACTATATACACATATATATTTCACAGTATTGTACACCTAGAACCCTTTATCTTTTAAATATTATAAATACAATACTTTTTTGATTTTCAACAGCTAAGTGATACAGGATTCCAAGATCAGATATGGATCACAATATACAAAAAGTACAATAGTAAGAAAAATACTGTCCTTATATAAAATGCTCTCATATACAAAAAAAAATCACCCAGTTAGATAAATGTCTCAGTTTTTTTTCAGTTTTATACAGATATAAGGTATACATAGTAACCCATAATATCTAAAATTAAGTAACTGGGATGATATATCCCATTATCAAGCAAAAGGAAATTTTTATCTGTCATAAAAAAGAAAAAAAAAATCACTAAATATTACTTTGAAAAAATTTGAATCTTCCAAGAACAACAAAAGTGGATAAATACATACTGTGCTATGCTGGTGTGTGTGTGTGTGTGTGTGTGTGTGTGTGTGTGTGTGTGTGTGTGTGTGTGTGTGTGTGTGTGTGTGTGTGTGTGTGTACACACACACACACACACACACACACACACACACACACACACACATATATATGTATATATAAATATATATACTGTCAGTATTCATGTGTGTGCATATGTATATGCATGTATGTGTGTGTGCACATACACACACATACAACACACACACACATGCATACTCTTTCTGGTTTCTATATGAGCACAATATATATGACAATTCATTCTGATTTTCTCATAGGCACACTCCAACTTAAAGAAAATAAGCATATAAATAAAATATTTAATTAATCTATCATTTAAACCCTGCTGGCTAAAAAGTAGGCATTATGTAATAATCAACATCAAATATAAAATTACATAAAAAACAAAATGTACAAAAATAGACGAACACTTACATCGCAGAAATCATGTTACTGAGTTGCCTGTCATCGAAAATGCATTCTGTGTTAGCACTTAATGACATTTGTTATATATATCACTTGGAAATCACATTTCAGGTTAATCATCTATGCTATTCACATTAGGAGTACCCTTGTGCTGAGTACGTACCATATATGTACCTCTGATGTAATTTTAAAGCATCATTAATTGGCTGCAGGTACTTTTTGTTAACAGAGTTGTATTATCCAGTGTTTGTTGACTTTTGTTTTTCACTGTAAGACTGTTTAGTAACTTTTCCTTATTAAATAAGTAGAAATAGAGCAGTTTATTCCTCTGGAAGGTATCCCCTCACATGCAGCAGTTTCATGCAGACATACATTGCAGGTTCACTTATGTTTTAAACTGTAACTTATTTCTTTGGTAAGGAATTCTTTTTAATAACAGTAACTCTTTCTGCAAAGCATGCCAGCTAACTCAGAAGCAAGCATGACACTGAGTTAACGTTCCTGGGTATAAAACAACATTTCATTGCGTGTTTCATGTCCCAGACATGAATTAATTCATGTTAGCAAGCTTCCAGTTACAAAGTATTGCTAATATGTATTACACTTGTGAAAGTTTTCCTTTGTCACATAATGGTTACCAAATGAATGTGAATGGTTATATTTTATCAGAGTAATTCAAACAAATCAGAGAAGCTAAAAACACTTTTTTTGCAATAACTGCAAAAATACAAGTGAACAAATACCAAACATTTTGCATCTGATGTGGCTGAATTTTCCTTCCGTTTCTAACATGAGAATGGTATAAACTAGTTTTCCTTCTGTGAAATTATTTTATTAACAACAAGTAAACAGACTATTAAAATTTGAAAACTATGATTCACCGATATTTTGATGGTTTCTTAGAATTCTGTTCTGGTGAAAATTTGAAATTACACAAACCAGAAGCGGCTATAAGGAAAGTGCATAACTGAATATAATCAAACACAATGTCCATTATAGAAAAAATATAAAGCATTCAAAGATACTCTAGTTCCCCCCATGAAATATTGTCATCGGTGAGAAGTCTGCTTAATTATGAGGTATTTGTTCTTGAAGTCATGACATTAAACTTTCAAAGATCATTATGGGAGCTAATGTAACAAGTTTGAAAAAAAAAAAACAAGTATTATTTCTTACACAAATGGATGTCTGAGAAATATAACGAAGCTGTTAATCTTTAATTTATAATCAGATGAACTATACTCTAAAATGGAAATAAATAAAATACACATAAATATGCCTGAAAAAACTGCAGTCTAGGCTATTTAACCTTTGTGCACACTCTAAATGGAAATAATGCCCTAAAAACTGATATTCTTATGAGTACTTTGTTAGTCTTTGGTGCCTAACTGATATGTATTGTAAAGAAAAAATAGCTCTGACATATGTTTAAATTTATTCTAAAACTATGCTATAACTATCAACATGTTTACAATCAACTGACACTTTAAAGTGTAATTCTATCTCCATTAAACTGCAAAAAAAAAAAAAAAGAAAAGCTAAACATAAATCATTTCTCATTCTAAAGAGATGACCTTTGTATCTTTTGAGAGTGGGATCACATATCCTCAGTGAAAATGAAAAGTGCACATCAGAATCTTGTTCAAAGTTATGAACAGCTTAATATGACCGATAGAGGTTTTTCATTTATTGCCCATTTAAAGATTCAATGATGAAAGGAAGACCTTAAAACAACCAATACAGACACTCACACTAATCATTTACTCACACTTAAACGTAAACAGTTTGATTAAGCATATCACATTATAACTTTCATAGCATGACACTTAAGGATACCTATGCATTATCACCTCATACAAGAAAAAACTTTTTTTTAAATCTTATCGTCCTATGAAATATATTTAGTTTCCTTAAGCATCCTGCCAAAAAAATGTATATAAATAGATAACACACATCAAGAAAGGCTTCTGTCTGAGGTGAAATAAATTCCTTGAAGATGAAGTGCTTCAGCTTCTCTCCTGTTGCCTTACAAATTGATATGCCCACAATTTTTCATTACAAACATGACTCCTACATCAGTCAGGAAACTATTTTGCAGTACACATGCTCCTTCTCAGTATCATTTATTTGCTCATCTTATACTCTTTTGACTTTTTCCAGGAATCATTTCAGCCACACCTGTGACCCATTGCTTGCTATAAAGGTGCAAGTCTTACAGCTGAAGAGTACCTCTCAGCGAGGTGCTGTTTTCAGTATTGTTACATTCAGCAGGGTGGTTGCTTTTCAAAACGCAGTGATTACTCTGCCGCCAAAGTACCCAAAAATATAAGCTATATATATATATATATATATATATATATATAGAGAGAGAGAGAGAGAGAGAGAGATAAAACATTCCTACAGTTTTAGCAGTGATTCACATTTCAGCAGTATTTTAGACATTCATACAATGTGTTCTGTACTTTAAATTACGATCATAAAATATTACAAAAGCAGGCACAAAAATATTGTTTGTGCATTTTCCTGTGCTTGTACACAACAGTGCCAGAGGAAAAATTTTAGATAGTGACATGATGCGTAATCCAAACAAACAAATCCAAACTGCAACTCAGGAAACAAATGAAGGCTCAAAGACACAAAGTCTCCAAAGCGGAATAAAAGTAAAAACAGTTTTATTACTTTGCAACTAAACAGTATTATACAAAAATAAATGGTTAAGAGCTTTTCATCTTAATTTAGAAGACTTCTTCAGACCTACAACAGTAGCCCCTAAAATAAAATAAGAGACTGCAATTTCAACTTTAATCAGTGTTGATCGACTCAACTGTAATGCTTTCACAAATCAACAAGGGTGAAGCAAGCGTAGATGTAAAATGAGAAATATCTTTAAAAGATTTAAAACATGAAGTGAAAAACCTGCATTCTTTTATTCAACTACAAATAGAGTTGTTTAAAAGACAGTTAGACAAAAGACTTGTCTAGTGCATTAAGCTCTTTAATTTCAGAATACAGGAAATGGAAGTGACTTCATTCAAACCTGGGGGGGTTATAAGAGTTGAGATGCAGTTGCCAAATCAACTCCTGTCTTTCCAAAATTAGATGATAAGGACCCCCTTTTAGATTAACAATAACGTGACAAATCACTCTAAAGTGAAAGTGGTGTTTTGGGAGTTCAGCACAATGCCTTGCCAATGCGTTAGAAGGTGACTTTTTTCTAATATAGTATGTGTGCTCATAAATCCTCTCTCTTAGTTTTCTGTCCATCTTACCAACATAATATGCTGGACAGGCTACATAACTAGCCAGGCAGACAACATATTTAGAGTTACAGTTAAATCTACCCTTAGTTTTTACCTTAAAGGAACCTGCTGTGAATTCTGTCCATGTTGCTATATATCTGCAATAGTTACAGCTACTGTTGTAGGTCTGAAGAAGTCTTCTAAATTAAGATGAAAAGCGCTTAACCGTTTTTGTATCATACTGTTTAGTTGCAAAGTAATAAAGCTGTTTTTACTTTTTTTCCACTTTGGAGACTTTGTGTCCTTGAGCCTTTGTTTGTTTCCTGACATAATGCGTATCGGCAATGTCATCATACAAATATTTATACATAATAAAGATTATGGGTCCCAACAAACGTTTTCCACTCTGTAAAAAGAAAAGGTCTGCAACAATCTAATATCTGTGGGAAATCTGTTGTGGTATGCACCCCCTACCACACACTGACAACTGGAATAGTAAGCCATCTGTCTTAAAGAATTACAAATAACAATCACTTCTGCATCATGTAGAGGCTGCAAACATATTACTGTTTTAGTACAGTAGATTTTGCAAGGCTTCTGGCCATGTTTTCTGTCAGTGTGAGCTCGATTACCATCACCAAATATTGTTTAACCAACAGGATTTTGGTTCTAGAGGCCATTTTGTGTTGTAGATATGAAAGTCTTGGATACATTCTGGTTTTTGCTAATCATGTCTGGAGATATGCTAGCAAATGTAGTGTAGATTCCAGTTTAATATGTTATACCTCTGCAGCTTCTATAGTGTTTTATTCTATTTACAAAAATGGTATTTTCAAAGCAATCTGGTGTATATGTGGTATTTTGTGAATCATCCAACTACAGAGGCTTCTTAACACTTTCCTAAAAAGCTTTTATACTCCATAAAAGTGGTCAAGTAAAAATTAACAGCTAAACTAGCTATGTAGTGAACATACAGATATTAGCCTGGGTTTGTTTATACAACAAAAGAGTTCAAACAATACAAACACAGTTCAAGCCAGCAGGGTTTTGTCTGTGCATAACAGCAAGCAATTTTACATAATGCCTATATACCGTTAACAATGTTCCAGCAATGAGGATTGTGTAAAGAGCATTTAAAAAAAAGCATTCCTATATCTCAGGCAATATTCATCAAGTAGTGCTGAAATGGTAATTACTAATGCAATCGATTTTAATACTAGAACAAAATCCACTACTCTTATTGATACTTTAGGATACTGTATCAGATTCAAAATGCTTTCATAATTAAGGATGGAAACAAAATATCCAGGCAAATCTAACTTTGTGAGTTTATATGCTTTCAGCGTATGCCTGTATGCCTCTGGAATGAGAAAATAAGCAATTGGATTAACACCTTTCATCACTTAATATAATTGAGGAGCTTGTAAACATAAGATGAAGAGGTGAAATTAAGTAAAACGAGACTGTAGCACAAATGAACAGCAGAGGGCAGTAGTGTGTGAAAATGCAGCACATAGTCATATTAAACACTACAAAACACCAAGACATCTAACAAATTTTCCCTAGTACAAATAATAGCTACTTGGAAGTACAATGCAGCTTGTGATCACATACTTGTAATAAAATTTAAAGTTTTTAATCCCCACATAGATAAAATAATATGTTTTAAAATTCCCGCATCACAAGGAAGTCAAGAGTGAACCTCCTGACATTCACTCTTTTGGGAGGGATGTTCATTGCATGTTAATGATGTTTTGGGGGCTTACAAAAACTAGTGATCATTTCTGTTAATGATAAACATAAGCATTATTATTTTGTTTTTGTTTAATTTTGAAACAGGTGCATGTGTGTGGAAGTTCCCAAACAATTGTAAATCAGTTAGTTTCTTTTATACAACTAATTGCTTACAATTGTTTATCAATTCACATATTAACTACTCAGTAGTTTTCTCCCTGAATGAAGTCAGTACATCCAAGCAGGAACTACTGACTGAGACAAGATAATCACAGCTGATTTAGTGATACTTCGGTGAAGTGCAGGAATTTTTAAATTTCTTATTTTATCTCAGCCTGGATTATAAATGCTTCATTTTCTTACAAGTAGGTACAAGTATGAAGATATATTGTGCTTCCTGGTAAGCATTTTTGTACTGAGGAAATAACATTAAACGATATTTAAGTCAGACTATAAATGCAATTGTCTGACATTTTCTTGCCCATTAAGAAGGTATATCTTTTTTAATAGATCTGTCATGCGTCAATAAGTGAAGTACATTTAGAACTGTAAAGAACTAGGCTTTCTTCCCTTGAGTACAAAATGGACAATTCAGATTTCCATAATTTAACTACCTGGTCACTGCATTCCATAGGCTAATGCTGCTAATGCAGTTTTTAATTGTACTTCTGTACTGGTTTATATGTTTTCACAGATTTCCCTCTTCTTTGTGTTAATACGAGTATGGAGTTGTTATAGATAACCTTTGGTGGGAGTGGCTGATGCCCTCCACCACAAATGGGGGTTGCAGGGGGGCTTACCACCTGCAAAAATGCTTACATTTAATTGTTTTCATCAGACTGAATCCCTAAACATGGTAATGTAAAAAACACCAAATTCACAAAAACCAGGATGAACTCCAGAACAAACACGAAAACCAGGATAAACTTCAGAACAAACACGAAAACCAGGATGAGCTTCTGAACAAACACGAGAAGTTCGTTGTGATTAAAACGAAAGAAAGCGCTTAACTTTTTATCTGTGTGGACAGTCATCATTTTGTCTTTTTTTCATGGTTTTGTTCTGAATCCCTAAACAGTTGTACTGTGCGTGTTAGTTCCTTGCCAAGTTTTAACTATTTGAATCATAGTGGCAACATAGTATTATGTATGCTTCTTTTTGGATTTTTTCCTTTCTAATCAGAATCTTTTCTAATGTAACTTTCTTACTCCATATTAATTTTAATTGCTTCAGAGTTTCCTAAAGTATTCATGAGTGACGTCAACATGAACCTTTACTCAAGTCTGCTCACTTGGAGCACAAATATAAATAAAGTTAAATAAGCAGGATTTACCAAGGGATTGTAGATAATGGTTCCACTTAGAATGGCTGCCACATAAGTGGCCAACATATCACTGGCAGGTCACGTGAATGCTGTTTTTATGACCATATTTGGGCAAAAGTCAGCATTCATACACAAAATGCTGATTTTTAAAGAGATTAAAAAAATGCATTTGCAACAGTAATGAACAAACTCAGATGTGACCTAGCCTCAATGTATCTATCGCTCTATTTATCTGTCTATCTCTGTATATGTAGGAAGCATGCATGGAAATTTTTTACAATATTCTGTTTTAGCCATTTGTTTTGGTTTTACCATATTTCATCTGGGCTGGGCAGGTTCAAGGAAACATCAACATAAAATGTTTTGCTGCTGAGAAATGTAATTCATTGTCAGACTTGTCCTGGATGACCTGACAAATGTCATTCTATAGGTGAATTTTAGTTTGCATGTTTACCTGAGTTATTAGCTGGGACTGCCTTCTGTGCTCTTTCTGGCTGAGAACATGTTATTTTCCAGTGAAACTTCCATTAACTTTAACTTTGGGCATATTCTCTGTCACAGTACTTCAGCTGGTGGTCACTTATGAAAGAAAATGCAATCCTCTGCTACTACTATAATGTATCATGGGCGTGGAAATACAGTGACCTGAAAGGAGATTAAATGATGATGTGTGGTACAGCTCCCTACAAGGTAGTTTCAGGACTTTCAGAACAGTTGTTAAGTGACTGCTCACCCACAACCACAACAGTGCCAACCAGTCACTTGTAAATCAAGCCAGGTTTTGCCATAAATAAGGACACACTGGGGCATCAAAGGAGATGAATAACATAAACCACAACACAATTTCCCTTAATTAGTTTATCTATTTAGTGGATAAGTGAATTTGCCCACTGCAGATACTCTTTGGCCATAATCTTGGGCATGGCAGTAAGGATACATTATAGATTAGTTCATAGATTAGTATTAGGCTAACTGCCCTTGTGGGCCATTTTAAGCCTAGCCAATTACCCCATGTGAGAATCAAACCCTGCACCTTGCGCCTGCAAGGAAACACCTTAACCATTACATCATCCTCCCACCCATCTTCCCACGGATAACTTTAACTTATGTGGATAGATCACAGAGTAGCCAGTTCAACCAACATGTTCTGCTAGACGGACATAACCAGATTACCTGGAGAAAATGAATGTAGGCAATGGAAGAATATTAAAGTTCAACAAAGGTGGCAGCCAGAAATTCATGACTTCCAACCATGAAAGTGTAAGAAAAACATTAAGCACTGCAACACTGTACCAACTAATGTACAGTTCCTTTTAAATGTGTACTACTTAATGCTCATTTGTTTTTCTTTCGGCTTTTTCAGGTTAGGGGTCACCACAGCGGAACTCCGGTCCGCTAATGACTGGCAGTTGATTTTTATGATGCCGAGGTTCCAGCCTGACACCCAACCTTCAGCAAAGGCATGCCCATTCACACGTCTTTCGGAGGCCACTCGACCGCGGGGAGGACATGCAGACTCCACACAGAAGGCGCACCAGCCAAGAACCGAACGGGAGAACCTCTTGCTGTGAGGCGACAACGCTATTGCTGCATCACCGCGGCTTCTAATACTGTAATAAATATTTACTCTCCTTGTGCCCTATGTGTCTGTATTCTGTAACATTCAGTGGATATTTTCCTACATTCAGTATCTCACAAAATTAGTATCCAGTTAGACCCTACCCTTCCATATATCTTTTTGATTTATGTGTGCTAATTTACGTAATAAATCATTTTTATCCTCTCCCTGGCTTGACCCCTGACCCTTAGTTCCTGATCTATTAGAGTCTTGTGAGTTGAGGAATGGATGTCATTATGAAGGCAGTATTTTTTTCTTGTTAATTTTGCAAGGGAATCAAAACTTGAAAAGTGTATTAACATCTCCAATGGGAGTGGGTCTGGGGGCTATGGATCTAACATGCAATAACGGCTTATGTACATTCCACATGTGGTCCCATGCCTGTGACAATAAGGTGTCTGCTCACAACTTCATCGATGCACTCCCCTCCCATCCACTGGTTGCTGACACTAATTAAAGTGCTTGTAGCCAAAACAACATTCTTCAATCTGTGTTAGTGGGTGTCTGGTTATGGCAAAGAAGAATTACACTCCCCCTGAGGAAAAATGCCTCTGCATGTTTAGTTCTGAACACATACCTTTTGGGCTTAACAATTACTGTAATAAACCCATTGCAGAAGACAAATTTCAGTACAGCATGAGCTATTTAAACCACTGATGACATACTCTTTGACTTGAAGTACTCTACAGGTATTCGGGAATTACATGGGGAGGAGAAAGTGCAACACTCCTTAGTCTCGGCAAGTTAACTTCTGTTTGCAGTACAAAAAGTATTTGGCAAACAGTTTTAGAAATTTAGCAAAGCAAGTCACAGTGCTATATCAAACAAGCTGTGGGGGTATTTTCTTTAAAAATGCATTCATATCATTTTGTCCCTCATGACTTTTAAGATTTGTTCTTCACTGGGCCAGTTTCTTCATCTTACATAGTATTGCAGGACATCAGGAGGGACAGACATCATCAGAAAAGGGGCCTAGAAAATCTTTAATGTTGCAACAGCCCCAAAACTCCTCCTAAGCGATCCATAATGTTCCTACAGGCCAACCTCTCCTCAATATCCAGGGATTAGGCATCAGTATATTGGCACATTGACTGTTAATGACATACATACACACACACACACATTCCAAACAAAGAGTAACAAGAGGTTAATACTGGATACTGAATGCTAAAGCCTGGAGCTGAGAAAGAAAAAAAAACCTTAAAACTTAAACACCAAAACTCTTCTTCCTTAAAAGTGAATGTTACTTCCAATCATAAGACAGGCACAGCTTAAATGGAAGCTGTGTTGAGAGCCCATAAAAGCTTGCTTATCACTGGTATGCTTATATTTACAACCTGCTTGTCTGTGCTGAGTATATGAATCCTAATGAAGACTATTAAAGCCTCAATTATACAGTTTTCAAGTATCAAAAAAGCTTCTCTGTGCTGGGTATGTGAATCCTAATGAAGACTATTAAAGCCTCAATTATCTAATTTTCATGTATCTAAAAACTGCTTAAAGGTTTCTGCTTTACACATTCATTTATTCATTCCTTTACCAGGTAAGTGAACTTGTCCTCCACAAATCCTTTAAGCCAAGACCCAAGCCACAACAGGAGGGGTAAATGCAGTGTGAATGTAGAATTTAAAGAAACCAGTCAGCATGTTGTCAGCAGGTGGAAGAAAACAAAAAAAAAAAAAAAAAAACTTAAGCAAACTCAGGGACTGCAGGAAAACTCCACACAGGTGACCTGACCATGGACCTGTAAGGCAGAAACCCTAACACAAGAGCCAACATTTTGGTTTTCTAGAGCTGTATTATCAAAACATGACTTATGACTCTGTAAACAAAACAAATATTTGTTTTTAAGTCAAGGACACATTAGGAAGAATGGGCAGTTGATGACACAAATTAATTCAGTAGTCCTGGGTTTGATTCCCTCATTCTCTATTTCTGAGCAAGTCACTTAACCAGGCAGTCCTCCAATGTCACCCCTAAAAAAGATACTTGTTCCTAGTAGGTTTACCTACTTAACAAATAAAGAAAATTAAAAAGTGACTTTAGAAGCTGACTTCTGCAGCACCAAGAAGTCCGTTAAGCTAATTCTGTGAGATGAAACTAGGCATGTTTTTTACAGGAAACCTACTTTAAATCAGGAACAGATTAAGTAGATAAAAGTATAATTTAGAATTCATCTGAAACTATAAGGATTCTACACACAATCATCCGATATTCACAGTATGCTACTGATCGCTTCCTATCCCAAGGATCTTTTAGCTAAAATGGTATAGCCCTGTACTAGTGCATAACTGAAAATAAGGCATGTTGATATGGTGCCTTAGTTTATTTTTTTGACCCCTACTTCTGCTCCTGACTTTAGGCCCTTCCACATATCTCACAGATGGAAAATGAAAGGATTATGTAGCAACCTGGCAGTAGCTTTTTTTTCTTTATGCAAATGACCAAGCATTTGGAAGGGGCAGTGTCGTAATGTTTCAAATGTATCCCGCTGAGCACTTGCCATCCCTATTGACACTTGGTGTAGTGTGCATGTTTGTGACATTTCACACACAATGGCTGTTACAGGGTACTCCAGGAGTGGCAAAACCAACTCTCCCTCCCTCAAGAAAAGACAGTCAACATCAGCCAGTTGATCCGACTTCCCACCCCAGTTGTCTTTTCCATTGACTGGGCCTGCTGCTTGAACCTGAACCATCTGGGTCAATGTTAGAGCCTTGTGTCAACATTTTATGCTACACACACTTCATGATGAAGCTGGGCAGGTCTTTGCTTCATCCCACATGCAGCTGGTTGCAGGGGACTAAATCAGCATCCCTTCTCTCTCTGCAAGGACTGCTGTGACTTCAGAATTTATTCCAACCTTTCCTGACACTAAATGCCACTAACAGGCACTTTTGTAGTCCCCTTGACCCAGTTTACATAACTTCATTCAAACCTAGATGATTACTGTACAACCCAAATGCATAACCAGTTAAGCAATCATGGAATAGCCATTAAACGTCTTTGAATAAATCACCCCGCTACAGCTCTTACATCACAGCAGGCACACACTTTCTTCCTTACCTAACTTCAGTAGTGTTTTTGCATTTTCATTAGCGTGTACAAGGTAAGAGTTATCCATTTCAAAGATATTTAATGTTTCACGCTCTTTTTAGCCCTTGTTTCAACGTGTTCAGAGTGTGTGCCATTTCCTGACTCTTCCATCTCCCATTTGAAATTTAAACAGGCAGGGACAGATAATTTCTAATACATAGATTAAAAGTATGTTTTTTTCTGTGTATTCTTGGGCAACAGAATATAACTATATCCTTCAAACTTCAGTAAATCCACAAATATGAAATAAAGACAGAAGATGCTTGGATTAGCCATTAGACCTCCCAATTATATAAAAGTGTATAAAAGACTTCATAGTCCACCTTTTAGCTTTATAACATGAGTCTTACTAGTTACACAGTATGTGGCTGATGGCAATTACTGGTCTGCTGAAAGGCCAGGGAATTGTGCAAAAAAGTAAGAAAGGTATGTACAAAAAGGCTTCCCCTGATGACATTAACTGTCCCTCTCAATAACTCTGGAACAAACAACTGTGCCTTCCAGAATCCATCAGACATGCAAAACTGTGATATGTGGACACATTATACTAAGCGATGAATCCACATGGAATACTGACAGTTTACACAAACGTCACACCTAAAAGAAAGTGTACGCTTTTCAGAATGCGGATTGTGAAAGAGGTTTAGATCCAAAGTAAGAAATGGGTTATGAGTCAACATTAATGCTGTTATTCTAACTTCACACACTAAACAAAAATATAAAGGCAAAATAAGGACAACAATGACTTAATAATATTACAAAAAATGTCTGCAGTCTTCATGCCCAGTGATCCTGTAGCAGTGACTTTTGCAGCAGTTTTAAGACATGCACAAAGGAAAATGAAAAAGAACGGATGTTTTCTGGTTAAAGAAAATCAGACACTTTAGGAGTCCTTCACACTGCTGTGATGGTTAATGTATCATGACTAACTGTTTTTTGGATTAAATTATTAGCTGTTTTCATTTTAGAAAATACAGTTCTATATATGTGTCTAGCACTCATGAAATTAATCTCGCATGACTGACATTTCTTTGGTCTGATAAGTACCAATTATAGGGTTAAAGTAAAAATGCTGGATACTGATTGCTTTTAAATTCATCACTGAAGCATTAAATTACAAGACACTGTTTAAAATATTGTTTGGTGAATTAATGCCTGAGAAAGAGGAATATAACTTTAAATGCCCTCTTGTACGAAAAGGAAAAAAAAAGGAATGTCTAGAGTGAATTTTAAAGTGTTATCACTGTTCCATCCTCTCGCATACTGTCCTGGTGTATACTAACTTTGCTAGGACTTTCGCCATGAGTGTTCAATGAATTTACAGAACCCTTTCTCTCCAGTAATGAATTGTGAAATGCCAGGCTTTGCTGGAACCTTTTTTCTAGTTCACCATTAACAAAATTGTGATTTAAACTCCTAGGGATGTACTGTGGCACACTGTCATTTTCGATGATAATGTCCCCTTCATCATCACTCTCTCCTTCCGCGGTGCTGTAGTTACTGATGTAATGTGAGGCTGGGCTTGGTGTCTGCTGACTAGGGGTACTGTCCGTTGACATTCCTGAGCTACCCGATGCCTTACTGCTGCGGATGACGTTGTTTCTCTGGTTGGCCGGTTTGACGGTGATGATCAGGTTATGACTGTTGGCAACCATCATATCTGTCACCTGGTCAAGTGACTTTCCTGCGACATCAATTCCGTTTACTTCCAGGATCTCGTCATTTACTGCAAGAAGGCCTGTGCTTTCAGCAAGGCCTCCTTTGACAAGGCGAGAGATGAAAACTCCTGGGACCTTCTCAACTCCTTGAGGGGTCACACGCACACTGACACCATCCCGGATGTAAAATCCTAGAGGTTTGTCTGAGCCATGTTTATGAAGTCGCACTCGCCTGTGTGTCTCAGGAAGGATATCTACATCAATGATGGAGGAGATCTGTCTGAAGTCTTGAGGCATACCGATCAGGATATGAGGCTTTGACTTATGATGAGCTGGCCGGAGAAGCCCTTTCTTTTTCCTCTGTAGAGAGTTGGTGGCAAAAACACCTGTGTCAGCTTCTGCTGTGAAGAAAAAAAAACAGTAGTTCAGATCCTTAAATATGAATAGTCTCTAATAATATAAGAAAGCTTAACGCCTTTTGTTAAATAGAGATAATGGCAGTACGGTGACTTTATCATCTTCAGCATATTTTGTACACCTTTTAAAGTAGTTCGATAAAAACCTTGATTTTTAACTAACAAATATATATTTAACTTTCAATTATTACTAATGAATAAAAATCCAGTATAAAGTAAAATAAATGAATTATTTTGTATGAATAATTTATGAAACAACTGTGCTACAATCCTTCTTAACATCTTATCGGCCATGTATATGTGTTAAACAATGGCTGACTTTGCAGACAGCTGCTACTTTTGTAAATATGACGGAGTTTTGGAGTTCATCCAGGTTATATTTTGCAAAAGCTAAACAATGCTGGGCTCTATTAAGCACTTTTGACTTGTGCACTAACTAAATTTGCCAATGACTGTTAAATTAGGTGTTAATTACTATCCCCCAGATGTAAAATCAATGCAGGTAGAATTTATCCTTACACATGAATAATCTACAAAAAAGGGCTTTTAACTGAATGCAACAAAGTACAGTAGTGTCACTTGGTAAAAAAAAAAAAACTTGCCTACAATTTCAAATATAACCAGAACCCCTCTCCACAATAGTCAGGAACTTTGACACCTGGGTCAACAACTCCCTCTGCTTTGACCAGCACACAACTACAGCAAACAAGATATGCTGCTATCTTGTCCAACTGATTTCCAAAGGCATATCATCCACATCAAAAGAAATGGTCATCCTTTTGTATTCAACTCAACTTAGACCAATGACAGAGTACACTGGCCCTTTTGGCATGTACCTAGCTAACCATATCATGCAACAAGAAAAGCCCCAAAGATTCCTAAGTAATATGACTACTGGCCCAAAAAAGGCCCCAAAGACTCCTAAGTAATATGACTACTGGCCCAAAATAGGCCCCAAAGACTCCTAAGTAATATGACTACTGGCCCAAAAAAGGCCCCAAAGATTCCTAAGTAATGACTACTGGCCCAAAAATGGCCCCAAAGATTCCTAAGTAATATGACTACTGGACAAAAACTCTTAGCTACCAGGAGAGGCTTGAATTTCTAGCCCTATACTCGTGTGTCTTATAGACTCCTATGAGAAGATTTAGGTCTTGTATTCCATGTCATCAAATACCCCCCCCCCCCCGTTACAAAGACATGTTTCTGGAGCATTTCTCGCCGGGCCTCTGCTGAAAATTGGCTTTGTTCCAAGTCACACTTTCCTGGTAAACAAATGTTAAATAAATAAAATAAATATTGGATCTTTTGTACCTCTATAAGCAAACATTTCCACTAACACTTGAATTAACACATAAATAAAATGTGTTGGAGAGACAGGTATCTTGCTAAGAGGTTGCCCCATTATAAGAAAGCACTACTTTGATATGTTATACAGAGTGAGACTCTTACGTCATTCAAGAAGAACCAGGATGATTGGGTAGCATCTTCAAATTCATCCCATGCCTAAACTATTTTACTCTCCTGAAATTACAGCTCTTGTGATTCATTGTGTATGTTAACTGAATGTGAAGCTTTTCTCCCAAGGCCGCCACTTTAAAGGGGCTTTTATGAACTCAGTTAGATGACTTCTTTCAGCTTTTCCCAGTTAGGGGTCACCACAGCAGATCACCTGTCCACTCATGATTGGCAGTAGAGTTTTACGGTGTCAAGTTGTCAGCCCCGTGCCCAGCCTTCCATGGAAGGCATACAGATGCATGCACTCATTCATGCCTAGGGCCAATTTAGAGTGTCCAATCCACCTACAGTATGTCTTTGGGATGTGGGAGGAAACCGGAGCACCCGGAGGAAACCCATGCGACCACAGGGAGGACATGCAGACTCCACACAGAAGGAACTCCAGCTGAAGATCGAACCGGAGAACCTCTTGCTATGAGGTGACAATGCTAACTGCTACACCACCGTGGCTGCCCTATGAACTCAGTTAGACTATCTCAGTTAAATGAAAATAAATATATGTATGTACACATACAGACAGATAAATATAAATACATGTATAAAGCAATAAAATAATTTTAAAAATGTACCTTTAGAAATAATCATCAATACTTGAGCACACATTTGCAAAATTGTGTCTGATCCTAAGCACACCCATAAAACTGCATAACATAGAAACTAAGAGAAAAATATAATGGACTCTGTCATGGTTCAAAGTGTAAAGCAGCAATGGCCAAACCATGGAATAAGGAGTCCATAACAGAAAACAGTAATTATATATGACCGTGTATAACAAGGGTCACTGAATATGAGTACAGAAGGCAAAGCAGCCTGATGACCTCATCAGCCCAGAATCACACAGCTCTGCAACAGGTAAGGGCCTAAAACATTTCATAGAACCTGACGGTGTAAAATTATGCATTATTTAAGAAGCCTGTTTTGTAAACACAATAGAGCACTCTAGGTATGTGCACTCTGTTCAGCATGTGCTCAGGGGAATAATGTCACTCAGCTTCTTATAATGTCATACCTTTTATGTCCCTAGCTGTGATGTCACTCAGCTTCTTATAACTTAATACCTAGTAAGTCCCTATCTATGATGTCACTCAGCTTTTTACTGCTTCCTACCTAATATGTCCCCAGCTATGATCTTACTTAGTTTTTTACTGCTTCACACCTAATAAGTCCTTAGCTAGGATCTTACTTAGTTTTTTACTGCTTCATATCAGAGCTGTCAGGTAAGAGGAAAAGAGGAAAGCCGAAGATAAGGTTTATGGATGTGGTGAGAGAGGATATGCAGGTGGTTGGTGTGACAGAGCAATAGAGCAATATGCAGAGGACAGGAAGAAATGGAAAGAGATGATCCGCTGTGGCGACCCCTAACGGGAACAGCCAAAAGAGAAGAAAAGATATGTAATATGTCGTCATTCAGCTTTTTACTGTGTCATACCTAATGTGTCCCTAGCTATGATGTCACTCAGCTGTTTACAGCTGCAAACCTAACATGTCTTTAGCTATGATGCCACTATCTATGATGTCACTCAGCTTTTTACTGCTTCGTACCTAATATGTGTTATGGGACAAGACCAGCTTATTAAAATGTATATTAATTTCAGTTTATTAATGATGCTCTAATATGACTGTTAAAAAAAGCAAATATAATTTGCTTGCAGGGCTGGGAAAAATACAGCTTCATAAGCTACAGTATTACTGTTCTTTTTAAAGTGCATTCTTTTAGTATGTAATAATAGAGAATAGTACGTGCTGCATGAAGTGAGGGATGTAGTTATTACAAAAAGGAATTTGTTAGCTTGACTCCTCCAGGCTAGGAGTGCGTTGTTGCTAGGGCAGGTTTGAAACATCCAAGGTCAGAAACACGACCCCTTGGAAGCAGGTGAATCATGTATAGGAAGGTGTTCACCTGAAGTCTGAGGCGAAAATCGCGAGGGATGAGGACATTTGCAAAGTTTTGTATAGGACACAGTCATTATAACATAATGAAATTGCATAAGCAGTTTGATAAGAAAATGTATAAAAATACAGTTTTGTATGTAAAGTGAGAATGTTTCATCAAGTGCTATGAAGACTAACTCCCAGCGCTGTAAGAATAAAATTTCTGTTTGCACATCCTGAAGTGTTGTTCCTGACTAAAGGCATATAAGGTAAATTCTTAATGTTATTTATTTATGACTATAACATATGTCCCTAGCTATGATGTCACTCAGCTTCTTACAGCTTCATATCTAGTATGTCCCTAGTTTTGAGGTCACTCAGCTTCTTACAGCTTCATATCTAGTATGCTTCTAGTTATCCAATGTAAACATTGCATGATCATGCACACACATGCAAATTCACAATTTTTCTTTTTGTTAACACATAAGAAAAAGAATTTTGCCTTTGTATGTGATGACTACACACATTTTGATTTGTCTTAGCAATATATATATATATATATATATAAATATATATATATATGTTGTTTTTTTTTTTGCTTCATATTTGAAAAAGGTGATGCAGACCTTTTTACTAAGGTATAACTGCACAGTATGACACCCGTTTGTATTGCATGTGTTTTGCTGATAAAACCTTGGGCTTTTAAAGTTCTAGCTTACAGTTATTATTGTTGCATTCTGTCAACCCCAGCTACAATGTTAGTTGGAGTAAGGCTAGAATTCATAACATTTCAACTCCTAACACAAATGAATTCCCTGCTAAACAGCTGACATTACTGAAAAACATTTTGCACTGTACTGTATGTTTGTATTATTTTTTCAGCCAGACCCACTCTGTGGTAGTCAAACGTTGACTTACTTTCATGCATAACCCCCAAAGGCATTACATGTGTTAATTAGATGTGTGCTCCATGGGTGGTAAAATGTGACTTTAGAGACCTTTTTTAAAAGGTCTACAGTGCCAGCTGAGAGGAACTCCAGCACTGGGCTCATGAACAAGTACCACAGGGAGAAGTAGTTGCTAATGACAGGTTCGTTTATCACCAGTAGGCCCTTTCATCTGTGATGGAGCCTTTTCCCAGGTCTGTGTCAGTGTAAGAACTCTTTGTTAAAAATTCCATAAACTGGGACGATCCGACAGCTCCCCAGGAAGCTCTCACCACTTTACCCATTTCCCTTACCTGTGATGACATAATGCATCAACTCCTTATGAGAATATTTCATCAACGGCACAGGCTGCCCTCCCACTGTGCAGTTTAATAGCTAAATATGACTTCAGTGCCAGGCAGTCTGAAGTTAGCACAGCTAGATCCCTGTTTGTGAAGGAATGAACATCACAGCTTTCTACAGTTTCCTGAAGTCTACGGAATGAGTTACATTTCTTATCAGACCGTTATTTTCAACCTACTTAATCTACCGGAGATGAAAGTTTCTCCTTCAAAACACGCTCTTTGTTTAAAAAGAGGGAAAAATGCACATTAGCAGACTGTTTCAACAGTCATGCCTTATCCTTTGCTGTGGGATTTTTACCTAATGAATACATGTTTTGTTTATTTGGAAAGGCAGGTAGTTCGGTATGCTTTGCAACCCTGGTGTACAGGAATAGCCCACAGAGATGTTATATATTACTGACTTATCTCCTGAGTTTAGCCATTGTTTATTTATACTGATTAATGGATGGATGTTCCTCATAAATATCACAGCTTATAGGACACACAACATTCATTAAAAATAAAGCTGCTACACAAGCAAAGTGTTATTTACTAAGTAAAACTCCTATGCTGCAAAGAGAGAGAGACTACATAATGCCTCTAGATCATATTGATAACATGAAGTTCTTTAACATTCTTGGATCAATAAATACCATTAAATACCATTTCCTGTGTCATTCCCTACTGTCTATTTCTTAATGGTTTACTACCTTTGTTTTTGATAACCATAGAGTACTGTGTGTGTGTGTGTGTGTGTGTGTGTGTGTGTGTGTGTGTGTGTGTGTGTGTGTGTGTGTGTGTGTGTGTGTGTGTGTGTAATAAACATGTTGGGTATGAAACGGTAATATGTTTTTACAGGACAACTTCTTTGCCAGCTTTTCAAACCATTGTGTGCTGTGAATTATTGAATCACTGAGCATGTGCAATAAGCTGAAAATTCAGTCTGTAGTGGCCTAAAATGAAAAAATAAGGTCTGTAATGGGCTACTCCAAGCAGATGATCCTCTATAAATATAAGTATTCATCTGATCAGCTTTCTAGTATTTTCTCTTCCCAGCAATCAGACAGTGCAGTAGTGTGTGTGTGTGTGTGTGTGTGTGTGTGTGTGTGTAATAAACATGTTGGGTATGAAACGGTAATATGTTTTTACAGGACAACGTCTTTGCCAGCTTTTCAAACCATTGTGTGCTGTGAATTAGTGAATCACTGAGCATGTGCAATAAGCTGAAAATTCAGTCTGTAGTGGCCTAAAATGAAAAAATAAGGTCTGTAATGGGCTACTCCAAGCAGATGATCCTCTATAAATATAAGTATTCATCTGATCAGCTTTCTAGTACTTTCTCTTCCCAGCAATCAGACAGTGCAGTAGTGTGTGTGTGTGTGTGTGTGTGTGTGTGTGTGTGTGTGTGTGTGTGTGTGTGTGTGTGTGTGTGTGTGTGTGTGTGTTAGACCCATACCTGTATTAGGTGTACTAGAACAGGTATCCTATCATGATGATATCAGCATCTTTAGTGGTCTGTTACGACACTCTTTTCACATATTCCTTCACCACTTATCCACGGATTGCAGTCTACCAACAGTTAAGTTAAAATGAGCCGGCATGGCTCTGTTCCTTAACATTTCCCAGAACTGAAAAGGCAGGTTACCCAACACATTGGAATCTGTTCCTAAAATGATGCCTTTTATAATGAGCATAGCAAGATTTTTTTTTCTTAATTTGGTTTAAAAAAAAACTCTTCCATGCACTTGTTGACTAAATTGGCTAAATTCCAACCCTAGCCCGTACCCACATAAAATACCACAGATGTGCTGCATCTTATATCCAAACTGCCAAGTAACACACACCAGGGTTCCAGTGTGGATTTAGCTTAATCTTTGACAGAGTTATCAGCATGTGCCTTTGGGGTGGGTCAGTACATTTGTATACAGTGCAATTGCAGCCATAAACCTTAACATTAGCCACAGGGTTGAGGGTGATGTAATGTTTGAGTTGTTTACCTCGCAGTTGCAAAGTACAGGGTTTGATTCTCTCCTTAGGAAAGGAAATTGGCTAGTCTCAAAATGGTCCACAGGGACAGCTATCCTAGTACTCGACTATGATCTATGAATGGCACCTGCATTTATTAACTAGATGAATATGTGGAATTTCACTGATGTGGCTGAGATATATGGGGACATGTATGAAACATGTGAACTACATGGTTGTTGTGCTGACACCATGTAAGATCTCAGTATTTTCACACACTATTTGGCAATTCCCAAAATTGTATCCCTTCCTATTCTCAGATGTTTGGACTGTGAGCCAGGTCAAACCTTTATTTTGTTTTGTTTTGTTATTTATTAACAGGTGTTCAGTCATATGCACCTTAGTACCTCATGCAGAAGAGTAATGTCATATAAAGTATACATGGCCTTATCTCTCTCTTTGTAGTACTCAAGGAAACCATACATGCTCCTTCAAATGTAGCAGCACTGTGTTGAGGAACTTGTTGAGTATTCTTGAGATGGAGGACGCTGAAATATGCAGTGTTCCCAGTTGGTCTCTGAAAGTCCCATGCAAAGGGAATACAACAACCTATACATATTATGATGTCCCCACACTGGGCCAATAATCAATGAGCCTGACTCCTGACACAGGAGAGGGACGTGCATTTAGAATACAAATGGATATACTTGGTATTTCCAGATGTAGACCTACCTGCATCAAGCACAATTTCCCTTAAGAGTACCCAGGATACACACTCACCCCAGGGTCTGTGTGTCTCCATCTACCACTCCCCAGCTCCCCAATAAGTCTCCACATTGGGACTGTGAAAACAGTGCTTCCTGTCCCTGCCCCAAATAGCTGACGCACACACTCTTTGAGATTTAATTTTCACACACACACACACACATACACACCTGGGAAAGGCTGACACAAATTACCCGCTCTATGAACTTTGCCCACACTATAAGATAGAGTCATTGCCACCAGTCAGTTACTATAAGTCTCTTAAAAGGGTATTCAGTTATGCTGGGTGAAGTTAATATTAATACAAATGGTAATGCTGACCAAACAGCAAGGCTTTCAGGAGTGGCCTGAGTTATCACCAAATAAATATGTGCAAATAGTCTCAAAGCTGGAATATTTTCTAAAAAGGACCAGCCACAATGACAATTTTAAATATATTTAATAATAAATAATAAAAGAACAAGAAAATACTAAATGTATATTTACAGTAAATGAAAAGGATGCACCAAAGACTCAGCAGCAAGTGCCACAATTAGGGCTATAAAAATAAGTAATCCAACTCGGAGTATGTTCCAAATGAACAGCAGCAGTTTAATGAAAGTCCAAAATGAACAGCAGCAGTTTAATGAATACGTAGCAACCAATACACCTCACGTTTCGTCAAAAACTTCATCAGATAAACTACACACCCTAAAACAACAATTAAATACTCCAATTTGATTCAAACTAACCAATAAGAAGTTGCCTGTCATGAATATGTAAACAGTAATACAAATGTTAAAATAGTTGATACAACTGTTAAAAACATTTCAATTTATACAACACACAATAAATACATTTGTTTTATTATTATAAGTACATAAGAATTTATTTAAATAAATAATTAAATATATTTGTAAAATGTTAAAATAAAATGTTGTACTGAAAGAACATTTTATATAATCTAGTCTTTCGATGCCCTCTAGTGGAAAAAATAGGTATATATGTATGAATACATGTATAAAAGGTGAAGGACCAAGGTGTTTTATGTAAATAATTTAAATAAAACATATCAAATAGAAAGTTTGTGAGAACAAGTGGACACTAGTAAATGTTTATTCTTTAAAGTTTCACTGATCTCATTTTTAATATCGGAGCCAAGGTAATCATGTCATTGATACCCGGGAATTTATTTGACTCTAGCACTATTTGCCAGTAGAGTTCCCTGTATGCAACTAACGTTTCCCAACTACCTCCCCGAGGGTCAAGTGGTACAACTTCTAAAACAAAAAAGTTAAAATAAGCACCATCACAGACCAAAGTATGCTTGTATAGAGAATTAGTGTCTCGCTTGGTCCTGATGTCGTACAGGTGCTCATAAATTCTTTGTTTCATTTTTCTTTCGCTCTTACCAACATAAAAAGCTTCACATTGACCACATAATGCAATATAAATAATGCCCTTAGTGTTACAGTTAACAAAGGAGTCTAAAATAAGTGTCCTGTTGCGGGCTGCCAAATAGTGTGTATCACCAACTTTTAAATTGTTGCAGTAACATAAGCTCCACATTTAAAAACACCATGTTTTTTCTTTTTGTTTTCTTCACTTCTCCTTGTATGACTAACATTTTCTAAGATTCCTTTTATGTTCATACCTCTTTTGTAAGTATACTTTATTTCTTTGTCAAAGATATGTCCCAAGTCAGATACTTTTGCAAAATTTTCCCATTCCCTTTCTATAATTTTTCTAATCCTACTGGCCTGTCCGTCATAGGTTAGAGTTAGACTCGAATCGTATCTCTCCTTAACAATGGTCTTATTTATAGTTGTAACAGAAATTGCATTAAAGTCTTGGCCTAGTATAGGTGCAAATCTGCCCTTTCTTCCTTCAATTACCTCCTGCAATGTCTGGTCAATTAATTCTCTAGGATAACCTCTATCCAAAAACATAGACTTCAAGTTTTCACATTCATTGATAAATAAAATTTCATCTGAAGTCATTCTACAAATTCTCACCATTTGTCCCTTCAAAACACTTTTTTTCTGAAAAAATGGGTGAGAACTTGAAAAGTGTAAGTATGTGTTTGAAAAGGTTTTCTTCCTATACACACTTGACACAAAACATTGACCATTTTTCTCCAAATAAACATCTAAATAATTTATCTTGGTAGTAGTAAAAAACTTGGTAAATTTTAAAAAATTAGCAGTGCTGTTTAAATACTCAACAAACACGTCAAACTCATCAGAGGTACCCTTCCACAAGAAACATAAGTCCAAGAATCTTACATATAATGCCCACTTGTTTTTAAAAATAGATGTCAAAACATATTTTTTCTCCCAATATGCCATTATAATGTTGGCGTATGTAGGTGCACAATGTGCTCCCATCGCCACCCCCTTGGTTTGCCTGTAGTATTCACCCTCAAAGAATAAGAAGTTATTTTTCAATATTATCTCCATTAGAACTAAAATAGTTCTGAATTCATTATGAGAAATTCCTTTGAGTGGTAATAACATTTCTTCAAACCAGACCAAACCGGTGTCGTGGGGTATACTGGTGAATAAGTCTGTAACATCTAGTGTGCCAAAGCCAGTGGTCTCATCATACAAGTTTGGTTTTATTTTACTAAGAAAATGCCAAGAATCTTTTAAAATGTTTTCGTATTCATCAACTATATGCTTGATTTTAAAGTCTATATACTTGGCAATTGGTGCCGTAACAGATCCATCAGCAGCAACAATAAGTCTAAGGGGAGGGTCTGTATGATTTTTATGCACCTTCGGGATTCCAAAAACAGTTGGAATCCTGGGCTTTTCCACATACAAATACTTATAAGTTTTTAAATCAATTGAACCTTCAACTAATAAGTCATTTAGGAGAACATTTATTCTTTTATGCATACATTAATTTCATTTATGGAAATAGCACTGTACTTTTCCACATCGTTCAATAAATTCAACATCTTTCCTTCATACATGATTCTATCCATGAAAACCACACCCCCTCCCTTGTCCGGTTTCATGACACGAACCCCTGTATCATTGCTTAGGGCCACTAAAATGTCATTTTCACATTTTGTAAGATTAGGACTTATATAATTCTTTCTCAAACCTTTTCTCAGTTCTCTTTCTAATGATAATTCGAAATTCTTTAATTGGGGGTGTAGGGGAGGGTTAAAGTTACTTTTGCGTACAGGTTCATTAATGGTCGGAGGCAATTGTTTTCCCTTAAAGAATATTTCCAGGTTTTTCTTCCTAATAAACATTTTGACATCAACAAGCAGTCTAAAAATGTTTGTTTTACTTTGTGGAATAAAACCAAAGCCCTTTGAAAATAAGTCAAAGTGCACTTTGCTGAGTGTAATATGTGAATAATTGAAAATGTTAAAATTATCTAAAGTAAATTTGTTTCCTTCACTTATGATTTGTTTTAAACATCCATGTGATTGTCCCTCCAGGAGGGTAACCCCTTCCCCCTGTAGTTTTTTGGATTGTAGTTTACAGGGTTTTTATACATCAGTCTCTCTGACCTACGTAATGGAGGAAATTTGTCATTGTCCACAAGATTTTCACTATGGGTGTCAACTTCTTCGATTATTGTACCTCCATTGCCTCTATCACAATTATTTACCATCTGTTTACCCCAAAACCTAGGTTTGGGGTAATGGGTGTGTGTTTTGTACTCGTGTATATCTCTGTCTATTTTGGAAAGTTTTCTATTTTGAACATCAATACAATGCCTTTCCACATCTTTTAATAAATTTTTATAGTGACCTCTCTGTTCAGAAATAGAAAACATCAAATCATTAACTATAGCCTTGTTAGTCTCGTCTATAAGGTTATATAGTTTCTCCATTTCATGTTCGTTGTTTACAATTATAGCACGCATAATAGAGAAGCCACAATCATCAAATATCTGAATTAAGTTTTTATAAAAGTCAGTACCTTCATAAACATTGTTTGGAAATTTTGTAACCCTTAACCCCTTCGGCACAATTTTTAATCCAATACAATGTTTGAGATAAGCATTGTCCAACTCCAGCATTTTATACTTTTTAAGATAAAAGTGTAAGTCATCCAGAGTTTGTTTGTAAGAACCAGTAGCTTTTTTCAAAGTTTTACCATTAGCAAAATCAAATTTAGTGTTCACAATGTCCTTAAATAACTGTTCAGTACCTTGTGTTGTTCTCAGTACATGAATGGAATCATTAAGTCCTGTTTCAGTACGAGGTGGTCGGCCTGTGCGTCTCTCCCTTGCTTCGTTAAAAGAAAAATGCGGTAATTCGTTTAAAATGTCCATGTCCGAGTTAATGCTTGTACTAGCTCCATTACGAACCCGTCCTTTGTCCCTTGGTGTCCCTTCATGCGAAGCTGACCTCCGAAGGGCTTCCTGGTTCCCTGGTAGGGAGAGACAAGTGCACGCAGTTGCGATAGATTGACTTAAGGGAGTCAACAAAGACACTAACTGCGTAAGCTGCCCAATAAGCTTACGCAATTCTCCGGTTTCATTTTTCCTGCCCTCAGTGTCAGAGGCACTATTTGCAGAGTGCTCCATAGTAGAAACTAGTAAAAAAAGGATGGCCGGTGCAAAAAACAAAACTTGTAAATGAAAAGGATGCACCAAAGACTCAGCAGCAAGTGCCACAATTAGGGCTATAAAAATAAGTAATCCAACTCGGAGTATGTTCCAAATGAACAGCAGCAGTTTAATGAAAGTCCAAAATGAACAGCAGCAGTTTAATGAATACGTAGCAACCAATACACCTCACGTTTCGTCAAAAACTTCATCAGATAAACTACACACCCTAAAACAACAATTAAATACTCCAATTTGACTCCTTTGTTAACTGTATGCTCTTATGTCTGCCCTTTCAATGATGATGAAGGAATTCATGTTGGTAGTATATTGACTGCAGCTGTCGAATCAAATATGGAAAAGTACTTCTGACAATCAGCAGTGGTTTGCATTTCTAGTTTTGTATGTGTAGTCACTGCCTAAATGCTCAGTACGTCTTATAGGACACCGTGATAAATTGCCACTGATTCTGGCTGCAGCATCTAACTCTGTGGCACAAAGCAACACAATTTTCTCATCTAGCATCCAAAAGGCCATGCAGAAGCTAAGGTTAATGGGTTCACACAATAAAATAATGCACCAGAGAACCAAATGAAAGGTGAACTAATTGTTTCAGTTTGCCACTCAGACTACTGCCATGAGTAGGATGTGTCATAACAGGCTAGTAAAGGTTTAGTTGCCCATTTAGTAGGGAATATAAATTTCATTCCAGTGGAATGCTTATAGGGCAGCACAGCGGCATAGACTGTAGCTTAGTTGCCTCACAGCAAGTGGTTTGATACTCAACTGGGGTACTTTCTGTGAAATGTTTGTATGCCCTTCCTGTGTTCACATGGGTATTCTCTTAGTGTGTGTGTGTGTGTGTGTGTGTGTGTGTGTGTGTGTGTGTGTGTGTGTGTGTGTGTGTGTGTGTGTCTGTGTACGGGTTGGAAGAATGGCCTGGCACTTTTCTTCTGATCCATACTTGCTTACCAAACTCTCTGGATGCCAGCAGTTGTTCATGGGGTTGCTACAGGAGTCAGAAGCAGCAGAACAGCATTAGATGAATGTAATGCTTAAAGCACCAATACAAGGGATAAAAACTGAGGTAAGAAATGTGAAGAAGATATCAGGCTACTATCAATATAAAAATTAATACATATAACTTGGTTATGTGATTATGTTAAATAAAAACATCACAGATATAGTGGCAAAAGCTGGGAAGTATAAATGTTGTGCCTAAAGAATGGAAGAGGACAGATTCAGAAATTATGTGCTGGGACATAAGGAAGATACAGAAATAGACACAACTGACAATTACATCCCACACAGTTGTCAGTCATAAGCAGAGATGTAGCTAGATATTCTGGTGCCCGAGACTGTCTCTTGATCTGGAACCCCTTCAACTTTAAGCAGTCAACCACTAGTATTGCACTAATCACCAACTGGCTCCTACAGATAGCACCCCTAACACTTTGTGCCCACTTTTTATCCCACCCTTGCTATAACTCTGGTGGTAAAATGCATACCTCTCAGCTTTTTAGCACAAGAATTCTAGACAAAAGCTAAACATAATGTGGGACAAGTGCCCAAAATTTGGGACAGATTTTAAATATTGCTCTTGTAAACTTAGAAAGTTTCTACAATATCAGGTTTTGCATTGGCATGCATTTTAACATTGTTAAGGCTATGAAGTCTGAAACTCAAATATCGCTAATTATTTAGGGACTTCAGTCCTCAATGATTTGTCAGAAAAAAACAAATTTTATAAAAAAGAGACAAAAATCTAGACAAACTGCAAAGTTCTGGACAGTTGAGAGACATGGCAGCTTACTTGCTACTTGCACATACTGTTTGTAACAGAAGGTTGTATGTAACAACAGGAGCAGAGAAAAACTGATGCACTTTAGCTCTTAGAAACCTAAGCTTCAAAGACGCCTTTCTTCTATCAGAAACACCCTCCCTTTCAATGCAGTGTCTTCCTAAATGGATTCCATGGGAAGCAAGAGCAGATATTTTAAAAATATCTGGCTTCAGTCTAAGAAGGCCTAAGAAATTTAAAGAGTTCATGCTTTATTTTATTTTGCCTGATGAATCAAGCAATGGTCAGGCTGATTACCTGGTAAAGAATTCCAGGTATAACAGGCTAGAGTTATACCATCAGTTAATATGTTTGGGCATTTGATACCATAGTGATTAAGTAATTATCCAGTGGTATATATCTGGTGAAGAAAAGGCTCACATTCTTGATTTGCAATCAAACACGAGTTGTGTGAAACCACTGCTTTTGAGCTGCTAAAAATTGACTCACCCTCATTAAAACTCACTCCTTGAATTTAGCTAGTTAAGATGGTATTATTTCTGTTTTAGTCAGACATGCTCTCCACGATGAATGGAATAATAAATCCCATAAAAGTGAATGCACAAGCGCAACATTGCTTTCAGTCTGCATACCTTTGTAGCTATTGGTGCGGTTATCATGAAAGCTGGGCTGAACTATAATCTCCATAAAAATCCTAGAGACTTTCACAGTGATCAGACAAATGGCACAAAAGAGATGCAGTTGCAAATGTTTACGGTGACGGAGAGCTGACAGCTGTTCTCTAATAATGGTGCAGTACCAACGGGTTAAGATGTAAATACACAGACATAAATGCACATACACACCGATTAATTACAAAGAATTATAACACTTTATTTTGGAGTTTAATTCATATTTCATTCATTTCATAATGCATCTGCTCTATTTCCAACAATTTTGATATGGAAAGTCCTTCTGGTACTTCTGTCTAACAGGAAACAGATATCCTAAATGTATTTTACAGCAAAAAAAAAAAAAAAAAAATCCCACTTATATACCACACTACAGTAACATCTCCATTTTGCTGCTAGTTTACAGACGTCTGTGCTTTCATTGTTAGTTAAAACTAGAATAATTAGTTATAAACTGAAAGAAATCTAATTATTTTACTTGCATTTGCTACTGGAAAACAGAAAAATGCACATATGTAATGCCTGTTTTGCGGCATAGTTATAAACAAAGGATTAACACTGACCTAACCAACTTTGATTTGAACAGCGGCCAAGACTCTGAAGCATCCAGCTAAGAAGGATAATGAATGATGAAGAAAGATGAGGCATAAACCTGCCCTCCTTTTCCTGGGATGAAGGTTATGGAAGTGTGTCAAGGGAGCCCAGTTCCTGTCTCAACCCCTTCTGGAGACCAAAAACAATATGGGCATGGCTGCTTTCAAGAGGGTTAGGGTTTCTTAGAGGACTTGTCACCTGTGTAAGAGTAAGTGAACACCCTTAAATTTTCACTGCATAGTGAATGCCCATCCCTTGAGTGCAGGAGCATCAGCAGAGCCATAAAGAGAGCTCCCACAAAAGATGAATTGATGATAGCCACTCCAAGGCCAGACTCTCTCCCCTGTGTGGAAAGAGTCAGCATAGTCTAGGTATAGATATAGCTTAGATGGTCATCAGCTACAGAAACACACACACACACCCACACACACACACACACACACACACACACACACACACACACACACACACACACACACCCACACACACACACACACACACACACACACACACACACACACACACACACACACACACACACACACACAAAAATCCATATATGTTTGGTAGCATACACATATACGAGGTTGAAAACAATATTTCATTTTATAGCTTAAATTCTCTACTGCTGTAGCTTGTAAGAGCACAATCTGTATTAAGGGCTCACTGATTAGTTTGAAAAAAAAATGCATACAACAGTGCCTACTTGTAATAGGATATGAAAGTCATTTTGCATGCTTTTTAATGAAGTATTTCTGGGAAGCTTGCAGAGAAAATTTGATTTATGAGGTCATTTGATCAGATGCAAAAATTTCAACTGCAGATAACTTGCCAGGAAGGTAGGCCATGAGAGTTGAAAGAAATACAAGATATACCGTCTTACAGTTAGGCATTTCATGTAGAAGAAAAAAAAGGAAGCCCTCTAGTAAGTCAGAAATAAATCCTGGGCTACTATAAAAGCTCTCAAGCACTTCATTAGACTGTTAATGCATCTATGTGTGCATATGTGTGTGTGTGTGTGTGTGTGTGTGTGTGTGTGTGTGTGTGTGTGTGTGTGTGTGTGTGTGTGTTTGTGTGTGTATGCTGGTGAGGTACTAGTGCAAGGCACTGCATCATGGCATCAGCTAGAGTCCATTTCCACAATCATCAGGTATGTAAATATAGCATTATTACATTAAGGGGAAATCCAAAACTATACATCCCTTCACAACAGTATCGCATTGAAAGAGGCATGTATGTAAAATGAGACATAAAGGTAAAGCATGTATACAGGTACGACTGACAACAAAAGTATGAATATACAGTGACCATGATGTAAGAAAATAATTTTGGCAACTACAGAAAGCAGTGCAGTTTTCTGGTATGTTAACAGAAAATGAAATGAGCTCTCATTGTTATCAGTTCCAATTTGAATTGTACATAATGCCTTTTCTCAAAGCACTTTACAAAAGTTATGCTAGCTATAAGATATCATATATATAGTACATCATCTTTCTGACACAGAGGGATGTAGCACTGACCGCATCCTAGGTGACTAGGGAGAGACAGGGAGTCTGCAAGGAAGAAGGGGAGTGCGATGCCAATGCTGGCTCACCCATCCTATGCCAAGAGAGGTAATCAGACTCCCCTGCTGTACTGTCACCCATCAGAGATGGTGTCTACAGTAAAAGGGATGTGCAAACCACACAATGCACGTAACTGGTGTTGGTCATGTGATGTAGCATGCATGTCCAGGAGGCCTCTATTGCTCTCCGATCCCAATGGCTATCACTGAGGATTGGGGTTAGGACTCAGGGAGGAAATCCTAATGATGGCCTGGATGACAAAGGGGCTGATAGAGGCACAAGAGGACTAATAGGTGGGCAGGCTGCAGGGATGAAAGGACAAAAATGAATCATCCATGTAGTTGAAAATAAATAAAACCAAAGAAAAATATTACTCAAACTTTGGTACTATCACAAACTAGTGTAGATTCATGTTTTTTTAGGTTACTACTTGGCAGTTAATCAGGTATATCATTTGTAACCTAGCCACTGAATTTCACACTCTTTGCTACCTCCTCTCCATAAGGGATTGTGGACCCAAACTCTGTTTGAAAATGGTTAGGCAGCCAGACTGTTTAATATTAAGGGGAAGTCTGTTCCAGAGGGCAGGGATTCTTTGCCAGGAGGTACCTTCCCACTAGCAGGTTCTCTACATGTCTTGTTATGGGTTTAAGTTGGTTGAACAGGTCCTCACAATGTTACAGGCTTTGTGGACATGTGGGAGATTGCACGCAGATTACGCACCGATTCATTTGAGGTGTTGTAAACTAGACAGAGCTCACTTTTCAGAAGTCTGTGTGATACAGAAAGCATATTAAATAATATAGCAATAACCGAAGATGTTGGTGTGATATAGTGAAGATTTACCCATGGTCGGTGTGGTTTAATCATGAAGGTGTAGCCGGAGTGATTAAATAAAGCTAACCGTGGGTAAATCTTCAATATACCACACCATGAAGTCAGTTATTGCTATTATACAATGACAAATAAGAAAAAAAAAATATCCACTTTTCTTAAATAATGTCTTTGCATAATGCCTTCATGGTACCCTTCCATGTTTTCTCCGGTATCCTGGGGCTTTCCTGATGTACTGTGCATGCATATGGGACTTGTATTTTCACTCTTATGCAGTACATCAGTGCTGTGTAAAGGAAGCAATGGAGAAAGGAAGATCTCCGTTGTTTTTTTTTTAGAATTTATTTATTAAGAAAAAAGAAACTGGGAGACTTTTAACATTCAGGAGAGACAGTACAGAAAACATAAAAGGACAATCAGGTGCATTTCTTTAGTTTTGCAGAACATACTTAATTATCCTCTTCTTTTTCCCTGTGCTGTCTCCCTCGTTCATTTGAGGTCTTCAGTTTTGTAAATTTATTTAAAAAAAAGAAAGAAAAGTAAAAATGTTATGAGATATACTAATGGAAAAAAATCTGGGCAACCGGACCTTTTTCCATTGGTATATTCTTGGATTTACAATGGGCACGCTGGATGGGCTGTCCAATCAGCATGCTCCTTTTTGAATATTACTGGCCAGTCATTGTATAATACTCAATAAATATCACTTTGTGCACTCAACCTCCACTATGAAAGTAAAGTACAAATAACACTGTAAATAAATTCAATTAGAATCGTCTTTGAAAACTGCTGCACTTTATGAAAGTTATTGTTGCTATAGAGGAAATGATTGTGCATGACCACCACACTGTACAGAAATATAACATTTTAATATTAAGCAATAATAAAATATATTACAAACTGAGTAAATAAATTACAGAATTTCTAAAATATGCACTTACAATAAATGTCTTAATTAATGTTTATACTGACATCTGCTAATTTAAACTGCAAAAAAGAATGCAATAAAAAAAAAACACTAGCACATGTACTCTATGGACCAGTACAACATTTTGCATTAAAGTTGATCACAATCAAAACATGTGACCTCATGTCTTTGTGAGTTACTTATTCATTTGTTTGCTAATTGATTAAGTGGATATTGTCTAAGGAAAAACTATTTCTCAGCTGTCAATATCTTCACAGCATATCCAGATTTTTACCTTATATTTTTTGTCTGAGTCTCATAAAGTTTGTGATTTTCTGGCAACTCACTGAAGACTGCAGTCAATAAATAATGACATACATTTCTTTTTCAGACATCATATCCTTCAGAAAGTGCATGCTAATACAAACCTGTTATTCTATCAACTCTCAAGTTTATAAGAGCAATATTTAAATTCTGTCCCCAACTTAGCCTTATTATTTTTGGCTTTGTCCATATTTCTTGCAAATAAAGGTTGAGAGGTGTGCACCAAATACAGACACTTCACAAGTGTAAACTGAAACATTGCCAGCATGACAAAAAATTGTACATCAATATAAAATAAACATTAATAGAATCAGAGGACTAGCTAGGGTGGAGCAAAGGGGGCAACGACCATGGGTGTAAAATGTTAGGAAACAAGATCTGTGGGTGCCTATCAGTCTTCGGTGTATTTTGGTACTACTACTGTGGTCAGAACTGAAATGGTATAAAACTTCCATGTGGGGTACAAACTGTGGCAGATGCTGATTACAAAAGTAGCAAGCAACTTGCTGCAATTTAAAAGGAAAGGACTCTGAGGACAGGAGCTTTATTTAAAATTTAAGGGGAGTGCCACATGAGGGACAGCACAGACTGACAGAATAGCTAGTTTACACCTCTTACCTCTGAGTATATTACGGAAAAGACACTACATTTATATGAAAAAAAATAGTGGAAAGAAAAAAAAAGTGCACTGGTTAAACATACAGGTGAAGCAGATCATATGGTACACACACACACACACACACACACACACACACACACACACACACACACACACACACACACACACACACACACACACACACACAAAACCATCATTTGCAGAAATGCAGCCTCTTGTGTTTCTGGTCAAAAGAATGAAAAAAGTCATAAATAATGAACTAGAAAGTATTTCAGTTCTCTGCTGTGAAATCCATACATAGCAGCTCATTGCAATCCCTCTCTGCCCTCTTAATGTCTTTGCTGAAGTCAATTGAAGCTGTCGATTTTTAGGGATGACACAGGAAGGATCCAAAATGGGAAAAATATATTTTTATTTTTTAAGGTGTTAACTGGGTAAGCCAACTGGACCAGGTATGCTTTTTTAGGGTATGGTGTAACTTTGAGCAAATGGAGGTGGAAGGAATCAAACCTTGCACTTTTGACTAGAAGAAGCAATGGTTTAACAACTCAGAGACTTAGTCCTTTGTGCTGACAGACAATTTTCATTCACTTAATAAGTTAAAAGAACAGATTCTGCATCTATATGCATTTTTCAGAACAACCAGAAATATGAAAGTCTAAGACTGGCGTTATTGACTGACTTTAGTCCTCAGTGATCTACCAGAAAATGAAGAATTTAATGAGGGAAACTGCAAAAATATGAGGAAAAAATGTTGAGAGGCACAGCTATGTGAGTGCGCACACACACACACACACACACACACACACACACACACACACACACACACACACACACACACACACACACACACACACACACACACACTCCTCAACTTCTTTACTAAGAATTATGGACAAAGCGAAAGTAAAATTAGGGAAACTAAAACATTTTTAAATATTACTCCAATTATCCCCCAAAAATTATAGAACAAACCATTTTCCTTCAAAAACTTCCCTTTTCAGAAAAATAAGTATGAAACTAATGTCTTGCATAATTTTCTAATATTACATGAGGGACAGGGCAAAAGTATGAGGCAAAATCAGCAACAGAGATTAGGTTCGCTCCCTTCTACCTTGCTCATCTGTTGCCAAATGTCATTTGTCCGAGTCAGGAAATGCTGAACTGACTGATATTTTGTACAACTGCTAGAGACACCCCACTGACACACTGTACTAACATCTTTCTTTTTTTTTTTAAATATACACAAAACACAAATACATAAAATCTGGCCTGCCACTGGTTTCCCTTCGATTATGACTATTTCCAGGAAACTGCTCTCTCACTGGCTGTAAAACTTAGAAATAAAAGAATAAAATTTCAAGCAATGTGCAGTCAAAGCAGAGCAGGTGATCTTTCAAAGGCTGAAAACTCACATTTTGCCAACATAAGTATTAGGGTTGGGAGTGTGTGTGTGTGGGGGGGTCTATATCATTATGTCAAAAACACTAAACAGTGAATCCCTATTCATCAAACTTAATACATTGAAAACCAAATTCAGTGAGTGATCACTTCCACCATTTTTTTCCCAGGGAAACTAACTGGTTGGCCATCATCGTGAATTTGCCCTTTTCCCCACTGTAGTGAGATCTCGGAATAGGTATATTTAGTTGGAGGGGAGCAGTCCCCCACTTGGGTGGGTTTTAAATTATGTGATTCTTGTGATGGTCACTGGGTTGATCCACCAGTTAGTTTCCCTGGGAAAAAAATTTGTGTAAGCGGTCGTTCGCTAAATGTAGCTTTTGATTAATTAAGTTTGATGAAAAGGGATTCACTGTTTAGTGTTTTTGACATAATGATATAGACCCGTGTTTGTGTGTGTGTGTGTGTGTGTGTGTGTGTGTGTGTGTGTGTGTGTGTGTGTGTGTGTGTGTGTGTGTGTGTGCGCAGTGTAGTTTAGTGTGGTATAGCTGACTGTTTTGTGTAGTGGTACTGTTAGACAATGGGTTTTTTGGAAGCTGAGGAGTAGGGTTAGGTTTAGGGGCAGAAGCAGGGGCAGGGTTGGCACACTTGAGTAAGGTGGTGTATGGAGCCATTCCCTTATGTGGCAAATTTGGTGATTTCTGAAGACTTCAAGACCCTTATCAGTCATGGCTTCTGTTGCACCTACAAGAGCACACTGGAGGAAGGACTTGGAACATTTACTAGTTTGTTTACTTCCCCTCGCATATGAACTGCTGACTGAGTTATGCCCCATTTCTATGACCCTCTACCAGACATGCATTTCTTTCCTGTACAGAGAGTGCAACCTTGTGAACCCTCTCTTTTTTAGGTGCTATAAGATGGACTGGTTTCTGGTCAGATGAGCAGGTGGGGTCCAAAAGCAACTTCCTCTTCAAGACTTGTAATTAGAAGTACTGTCCTCAGCTGCAGAGGGCTGGTGAAATGCACCTTCTCCAGGCTGGATCTCAGCATCACAGTTGACAATACATGTACCCACACATCTTTTGCTCAATGTCAGTCAAACAGTGAATGCACCACTATATATTTTGCTGGATGGCAGTTGAGTAATACATGCACCCACACATCTTTTGATTCATGTCAGTCGGACAGTGCATGCAACCACACATCTTGTTGTCAGTGTCAGTCAGACAATGAATGTACCCACACATCTTGTGCTGTATGTCAGTCAGATCATTTATGTGCCTACACATTTTATGCTTGATGTCAGTTGGACAGTGCATGCAACTACACATCTTTTGCTTGATGTCAGACAATGCATGCAACCACATCTTGTGTTGGATGTCAGCTGGACAGTGCATGTACCCACACATCTTGTGCTGCATGTCATTCGGACAATGCGCACACACACATTTTGTGCTGGATGCCAGTTGAACAGTGCATGAACCCACACATCTTGTACTGGATGTCAGTCGGATAATGCATGCACCCACATACTTTGTGCTGGATGTCACTCAGACAGTGCAAGAACCCGCACATCTTGTGGTGGATGTTAGTCAGATAATGTATGTACCCCCACATCTTGTGCAGGATGTTAGTCGGACAATGCATGTACCCACACATCTTGTACCAGTCATCAGTCACACAATGCATGCAGCCACACTATGGATGCAGGCACATGTCAGTTGAACAAAGCATCTTGCACTGGATATCAGTCACTCCTTTTTCATAACTTGATACAGTGTGCAAGGTCCTTTTCTCCACCAGAGGCCATGTGGGTAACAAAAAATCCCTGTGTCCTCGCCCTCGGATATGAGACATAGCTGTCAGCCACTGAATGAGCAGGAAGCTTTCCATGTTCCATTTAAATATTTCTGTTAACAGGAACATCGTTATATAAATAAGTAATTTGTCTTTATAGCAGAAACTACAAAGAAATTAAATGATCCTTAAACTGACTGAATAAGGTGTCTGAATGATAATTCCTTTGCAGGCAGGAAGACACATTAAGGAGTGGACAAGGGAAGTGGCTCGTTATGAAAGGACCGGTAATCCTACAATGTTTTTAAATCAAGAACACCCAAAATAGTACATATTCTGAATATCAAAGAAAACATTAGAAAACAGTAAACAGACAATCTCACACACACACACACACCTCTCTTCATGGTGAAAGTGAGACAGATGTTAGACCATGACCCTTTATTTTACAGTTCTGTCAGCTTAATGACTAAGTGCACGCTATTGCGGTCTGCCTTCACTGGTCTAGTTGTTCAAAATAAAATATCCAGAATCTCTGCAAACAGTTACGTAGAAGATATAAAAGTACAGCAGGCTGCAGAAGTAATGATAGAGTTAAAGTGAAGCTGATCTTCATTTATTTTATAAACAAACTCCCATTCAGCACAGCTGTCGCTCCTTAACCTCCTCTTATTAGAAAATGAGTTCTGTGCAGTCATGCACTAATGTTGCTTAGCAACCAGATGCAAACCTCTTCACGTACAGTGAAGAACATATGTGTATGGAGCCTGGAAAACTGGCAGTGCAGAGACAAGCAAGTTGTACTCTCCCTCATAATACAGCCATTTTTACTAGGGTCTTCTAGATAGCAGCCAGCAGCCTTGATTGTCTGTCATTCTATCACTGAGCTCCTCCCTTGTTTCACTATGTGAATCATTTGGATATCACAGCCACCAGATACTTTTGGAAGAAGCTGTCCCCATCATTAACGTCTGCTCATACATGAAATAGCCACAGAGGTCATGCATTTCTCCCTTCCACCAAGTACTGACCCTGAGGAAATGGTATATTCTGATATGACCCTCTGACAAAGGGTTTAACAGTTGTCCATAACATTAATAGCAACAACTAATACATCCCAGACTTGCAAATAATTTTTGCTAACTGATTACTTTGTGAGGATAATGTGATTACTGTGACATTTAATATGTCACCACATAATGCAGACAAATATTGGACTAACCACATTACTACTGTGCTTTGCCAAAATTGTTTTCCAGTAAAATTTCATGCAGTATGTTTGCTCACATTTCTGTTTGTCAATATACCCTTTTTCAGAGTTAAGACAAGTGCAATCAGTATTTATCAGTTTACAATGAACTGTTGCTTATTGTATGGAAACAGACTGTATACTGTAATAAAATGAGGCCTATACAAATTTAAGAGATCTGATTGGTTACTGGGCCACAGACGCTGTGGCTCAATAACCAATCAGAGCCACAGATACTGTGACTGCAGTACAGAATATTGCTGAAATAGCCACAAAGGGAAAACCAATACAGTTATCAGAAATGAGCCATTATACAACGACAACAGATATCAGGGCTGCGTGTTATTACTGTGTATAGAATGGCCTTTGATAATGAAAAACCCCATTAGATAATCAATGCACCAAAGGATATCTAGGGGACATTTTATTGCACTGTGGCAGCCAAGTAAAAAAAAAAATAATAACTTACTGCAGCAAATCTGTTCATTGTAAAGGAAACCAGTTTGTGAAGCTGCCATTTGGTGTCCTCCCGCTAACCAGTTATGCTTAGGACATGCTCTATAGATGTGTGTTTATTGTGTATTTTAAATAACTGACTTGGAAAATGTCCTTCATTTTTCTGGCAATATTGTGCATCAAAAATATGAAAATAAAAAAACAGCTTAACAGAGCCCATTTTCTAAGCATAGTGTTGCCCTCCAGGGTGAGTGTTACAGAGAAATAATGGACCTTCTCTGGCGGGGAGGCCCTCTGCCAAATTTTGGGTGGTCCGTTATTCACAGTAACAACACCAACTTTGTCAGGCATTATTGTCTGCACAATAACTACTAAAAAGGTCAAAACTCTTGATTTTACCTTGAACCTAAACACACTGCAGGAGTGATATTATCACACATTAGCATTCACTGTTATGCCTTCCTGCTTTTTTAAATTCCGGGTTTGACTGGAAGGATATAGTGACAAGTACTTTAAAGTAATATTTTGGGATGATTCAAAAGGGATGCTACTTTTCATGTGTCTTGTGTAAAATGCTCACAGTTACTCCTGCAAGAGTGAAACATCAGTCTCCAAAGTGAAATAAGAACCATTTTATTTATTTACTTATTACATATTGACATTTTTTACTGGGAAAGTCCTAATGAGCAATAACACCTTTTCCGAGGAGGCCCGGGACAAAAGCTCCACAGTATACATATTATCATATGATGACAAAGGCAAACAATGTTTACAATGGAAATCCAAAGCAGAAGAACTTTCAGAAAACAGTAATTACAATAAGAAGCAAAAAACAAGGAAATTAAACAACTGCTTAGAGCAGTATACATACCGCTAATAGAAATGAAGGATACAGTACATGTGTGTTTAATATGTATTAATAGACTGTAAATTAGTTACTTATAGGAATGGTAAATGTCATCAGTTGTAAGCAGTTCACAGCAGAAGCAGCCTTGCCAAAAGCAAGACTGCTTCAGCAAAACAGTGAAGAAAGCATTTTTATGGGGAACAAAGACTCTACAACTTCATGTAGGTAATTGTGCCTGGTGCTCTGCCTACTGTGGTTTTAATGTTTTTTGCCCTCCTACTCTCCTACTGTCTACTGCTGTCTGCTGATCATTAGTCTTCAGTGTAATCAGCCCATCTGTTCTCCACATGGTGAAACCCGATCATAGGGATAATCATTCACATAACTATTGGGAGTTCACATGTGTACCCTCATTATCACAAGGCCCTACACTGTCCTCCTCCAGCATGGTTTGACACTCGAAGCCCATTTCTCTAGTTAAGCTCGTCACTTGTATGCACTAAAACGGTCACTGGACAAACAATCTCTTCCCCACATTGTAGGCAAACCACTACTGGCCATTCACTCCTACCCTCTCCTGCTAAACTCTACCAAAATTCAAGTCAATAATTAAACTTAGACTGTGTGGGAAATAGGCATGACCCCAGAATTCCCTAATTCATGTAAACATCTCTGTTTAATGAAACTAAAGTCAAAAGCCCATTTCTTCAATATGCAGTACAGTTCCAGGTGGTATAGAAGATCCTCATACAAACTAAATCCAGTTTATTTTATCTCACTCACTAACAGCTTGTAGTTTCACTACTGAGCCTGCAATGAAACTAGACTTGAAAAACATCTGTTCCGCAAAGCAATGTGCCACCAATATATCCAGAGAACAGAGAACAAAGCTAATGATTTGGGAGCTATGAACTGAATCCAAGGATTCATTTACCAGTTACGTTATCGAGAACAGTTTCTCTGTTTGATTTTACCCCAACCCCTAAAATCAATGGTTTTAAAAGCTGTGTCTATGAAACAACTAGCTTCCTTTATATAAGCTTTATTTTCCTCTCTTTCTCTACATCTTTTGGACTCATTTTTTAGTCAGTAATGCTAGATTTCTTGTCATTTTAAGACAATTTAGTGGAATTAGTATTTTTATAATTGAATAATAAAGGTTAGTTACTTTTATGTCACCTATTTAGACTTCAGAGTGATTTTTATTGTGAATTAATTTAATATTCTTCACAAATGTTATGGTGTTCCCTAGTATATTTAAAATTCATGTACATTTTATTTGGAATCCATGTATATTTTACATTCCTTTTGGCCAGTCTCGTAGCTAAAACTGGTGCATTTTTTGGGGCCCCTGGCATACAATGCCTATACAATTTTTATGTAAAACATACTATAAAACAAAGTTCAACAGTGATATGTTTAACTTGCAAAATCCTCGTGAAGAGCCAGACAGGTGTCATCAATGATTTCAAAAATGCCGGCTACCTGAGTCACAACATACTCAGAAAAAAAGAATGCAACACATCTTTTGAACCTGACAGAATGGAGGTATTCATAGTAAATGGTGTTGTGGTGCAATTCTCACTGCATCAGTGAGTTGAGTTGCGCTGTAGTGCCATATACTGATTCATAGATACTCGCACTGTCAAAACTCCAACATGTCATTAGCCACGAATTTGCCTGACTATGACTCACTCCACTGTGCAGCTGAAACAACTACATAGTGGAGCATGTAATATCTTCAAACTACTATGCCTACTAAGAGGACCATACATAAACACTGACCCTCCACTCCAGGGACACATATTTACATACACACACACACACACACACACACACACACACACACACACACACACACACACACACACTCACACACACACACACTTTAGGTCCATCCTCTACCCAGTACTTATATAAGTCAAACATTTACAAGTCCTGTACTTACACGTCCTCTAACTGGGCAGTGTGCTGAGATGGTCATCTATGCTAACCCCTACCATGGACTAACACATTATCATGTCAGACTCCGAACCTCACTGCCTAAAGCTCACAATGGCTATTCTAGGCAACAAGGGGGTCTATGAATTAAAATGATCTCACAAAGTATGCAGGATAGATTGTGCTCATCTTATATACTTCAAAACTGACTATTTATGCTGGCCAATGTCTTTAGCAGACAAAGTAATCCCTTACAGCTTAGATGTCTGCAACATTGTATCCCTACTGCTGCTAAAAATAAACTGCAGTTACAAATATGTGAAAATAATTCTTGCAATGCATTTGCCAAACTAAACACTGGCTTATAAATCTGGTAGGTGAGTAAGTCCTGTGGCAAACTTTTAACATATTCTTATGATGCTGTTTCATTAATTTTTTTTATTTATAACTTAATTATTTCATAATGAGACAGGCATGCTTATCAACTGAGACTTAGAATTTGGGATCAGAAGTGCTACTTTCAGCGAATGGTTGAAAACTGGTCCTCCTCTCTTTCCACTGCACAAGATGGAAAGGAGAAAGGTGCTGTATCAGTACATGTTTTGCCTGCTGACCTCTTTGCAGATGGACCGGGTGTGTCAAAGACAGCTCATCCCATACAGCATTTTTTATGGAGAGCCAGGAGCTTAATGGGAATTGCCTGTTCCTAAGGAGAAGGACTGCCTGAGGGACTATACTGCTTACAAGTGATATCTCAATTGTGTGTGTGTGTGTCGAGCGCTACAGCACAACTCAAGGTACACAAAGGGGAATTACAGGCTCATGACAAAACATCCTCTGGGATGGGGTCTTCACACAGAAGGTAGACAGTTTGTTTTCATAATAACCTGAGCTACAGATAATGGGTTCTATTACTTCCAAAGCTCCGCAGCAGCAGCAAACAGTACTTAGGGCTCTAGACACAAGTTTTTTATTAAAAAAAAAAAAAAACGGAAAATGGGATTCTAAACTGCAGTATGCTAATATACACATAATGCCCTCAAGTTATAACTTTTAAAAATGAGTGTTTATCCACCATATGAGCTTTACAAAGTTGCCTGTAAACCAAACTACAGGATGAATGTGTCTTTTTTGGCTTTACTCCCAGATGATCCTTTTATAATTTACTAAATTAGATAACATTGTCAATTTACAAAATACAAGGCCTGACAAACTTAGTCTTGATCACTGCTTTGTAGTACACACATAACTTTACATAGATATATATTTATCTATATATATTTTATGCATGTTGCAGTTTCCTGCATAAGTCATTTGTTGATTTATGTCTCAGGTGAATGAAAATACACCTATTTTTAGCTTTATGTCTTACAGTTCTGTGGAAAACTTTTGTCTATAATGACTCTGGTAGTTAAACAGAGGAACAGGAAATGCTTTTTGACAATCACTATAATTAAATTACGCAACCCACCCAGTAATGTATTACAGTTCTATTTCAGAATGAATGAGCAAGTGTCAAAGACTTCTTTTAAAGAAGAAATATGTTTTTTATTACACGTTTATGTTGCTATTATTATCAGAATTTTTTTGACTAATGTTAGCATTTGAGAGCCCTACAGAAACTCATCATTATTTAATGTTTTGGTTAGCATTACTGCATGAAGCATATTTACAGTGGGGGAGGGGGGGGGGGGCAGTGGTGAGAGAAGCGACTTCCACATAGCTTGAACATTTAATCATGCATCATGGATACCTAGGAATAGTTCCACTCACATATACAGATTTGAATGCAGTCAATATTCTGTAATGTGCACAGTAACATCAGACCACACTGCTCCCTTTTAAGATCTGACCATCTTATGGAGCACACTGACTCATACATTTCCTAACAACGATTAAACACTTAATAATTTTGTAAGAGTAACAGACAGTACGAGTTTTAATCTTTGAAGCAAGATGGTGATTAATCTTTTACAAAGTCGCCAGTTTATGGTTTGCCTGTTTCTCTCACAGCCCCAAGCATCATTCCCTAGGTTAACTGGCAATCCTCCAGCTGTACATGCCACATGTGTGAGAGTGCACGTGTGTGTGTTGTGTGTGTATCTTGCAACAGCAAAGCATTCTATCCAGAATTAGTTTCTCTGCCTTGTGTCTCCATAGTGCCGTGGCAGACTCAAGCTCCCCAATGACCCTGAAGAAGATTAAGGGATTACTGGAGAATGAATGATGAATTCAGTGTTTAGTTTCTACATAGGTTTGGAAGGACTGCTTACTGAAAGTTGCAGTACCTAAATACTTTACGGTTCTCTACAGTTCCCAATGGCACATCTGTAGTGGGCTGGCAATAATGTAATGCGAAACTTCACTATGACATCTGTGGAACAGTAAACCAAATAAAAGATGTCTGGTTTTATAAGAAGTCTGCTGTTATCAAACCATTGACAAAAAGAGTTGAAACATGACTGAAAGATGTGGATGAAGTATGTAGCAAGATTTACACTCCACGAGAAATGATTAGTGTGTTGTATGAGACAGACATTACAATGCCTTTAACTGCAGCTGTGGTATCTGTACAATGGCACCTTAGAAACTGTTCCACAACAAAATGTTGACCCCCAACCTGCCAAACAAAAACTTTTTGATCCTAACGGATTAAAAAACAATATCCCAAATCAGCACACTGCAACAAAGAAATGTCTTGCTTCTACACCACTGTCACTGTAGGAGGACCTTATTCCCCCTTACACATCCACGGTATTAGTGCATACCCCCCTTACTTATATATCCATTGCATTAGTGTATATATAACTAAATCCCCCCAATGAAGAATACAGCTGCCACTATAAACTACAGTCTTGTAGTACAACATAAGTAAGGGAAGATACGATTGATGGTTGGGGAGGGTACACTTGGGGAAATGATAACGGGCCAATAATAATTAGCTGGTTAGAAAGTAAACTCTTGTGAGGTAATCCTTACAAATGCATTCTCTTTCTTTATTTGTGGATTTGAGGGGGAGCATGGAAATAAAACACTTCATATTTAAAGGCTTTGATAATGTATCATCATGTACCTAATAAACAAGGATATAGAGAATCTCCAAACTCTGCATCCTACACACTTTGGTTCTGTGAAGGGTAGATCATGTCTGCTCAACTTGGTCAACTTCTTTGAGCCAGTCACCAGAGCTGTGGATAAAGGCAAGGTGGTACCGTAATCTGGCTAAGGCCTTTGATACCATTCCCCACACAGGAATCATAGAAAAACTCACTAAGCTAGGCATCAACCCCTATATCTCTAGGAGGGTTGCAAATTGGCTCACAGATAGAACCCACAGTGTGAAAGTAGCTGACTCCAAGTCAGACTGCACACCAGTCACGAGTGGAGTCCCACAGGGTTCGGTCCTGGGTCTTCTCCTGTTTGGTATCTACTTCTCTGAAGTCCAGGCCAACACGAAGGGACTCTGGCTGACAAAGTTCGCAGACAATTGCAAGTTGGGAGCTATTATTAACTCACCAAGTGATGTCAACATCCTACAGAAAGGCCTCACTGAGACCACCGATTGGTGTCAGAACCATGACCTTAAGCTCAATGCCAAAAAATGTGTTGTCATCCCAATTGGGAAAAAACAGGTTTCCTTGAATTACCATATCTATGGTAGTCCACTGAACACAGAAGATGTTATAAGAGATCTGGGAACACAGGTTGACAGTAACCTTTCTTTTGACCACCACATTGCCACTGTGGTCAGAAAGTCCTTCTATGTGTCATATCTCATTACTAAGGGTTTTGCATCCAGGAAGAAAGAGGTCATTGTCTCCCTCTACTCTTCCCTCATTAGGCCAATCATTGAGTACAATGCCCCATTTGCCATGTACCTCACTAGATACCTGCAACAACTGCAGAGGCCATAAAAGTACCTCACAAAGAGGATCCTCGGCCTTAAACACTTGTCCTATATGGACAGACTCAAAAAAATCTCCAACTATTCTCTGTCTCATATCGCCTACTTAGAGGCAATCTCTGCTTGACTTACAAAGCCATGTCTGACCCAGCTCTGTTTGAAATGCTACATCTAAAGAAATCTGAATCCTTCCGCACCACATGCTTCAGAGACCTCAACCTCATTACTACAATCAACAGAACATGCTGGAGGGACAGGTTCATAATCCACAGACTGCCCATGCTCTGGAATAGATTTCCTATACATGTTAGGCAGAGCACCTCACTAGACCTTTTCAAGAGAAATCTTGATGAGTGGACGGGGAATAGAAAATTCACCCCAGGGGCTCTACTCGACAGAGGCACTGGGAACTAAGATTGGGTAGCACAATGCCAAGGCAATCCTATGGGCTAGGCTTGTAAAGGCTCCAGGGCCATTAGCCTTGTACACACCTATGAACTTATGAACCTATGTGCAAAAGTCCAGATATGGGATTTAATACTCAACAATTTTCATAGCAAACACTTTAATATTGTACACTGTTGGTACTGTGTAAAATAAATATTAAAAGTTTGGGGAAGTGACTAATGATCATTGGTGGAGAATGCAAAGAGGTTTTGTGGGTGGTAGGCATAGTGTGGCTGGGAGAAGTGCAACATATAAGTCATTTGAGTTAAACTCTTCTGCATCTCAGTGCTGCAGAGTTAGCGTACATCACATAACCAGCACAGTCGAGCAAGATAGCGGACTGAGCAGATCAACTTACTTAAGAGTAAGAGGATACTAAATAGTCACTGATGTGCAGAGTGAGACACCTTTTGAGTGGGTAAACTACTATTATTGCCACCAGTGTGGAAGTGTTTTTAGGAAGGTGCAGGTGTGATCATTTCTGGGATATGCAATGAGGGTTTTCTGTGACCATTAGGACTGAGGGTATGGTGACTGCATGGATTGTTGACTGTGTGTATTGAATGTGTGTGTGTGGGGGGGGGTGGAATCTCCAATCTCTTATACATATATATATATATATATATATATATATATATATATATATATATATATATATATAAATAATATTTTTTTGTGAGAAAAGATCAGGAACTCTGACCAATGTCAATCTGAAAGTGAGACTGGAGGATTTAGTCAATGGCAATGGGAATGAGAAGGAAGCAGACCCTGATCACTGACCGCAACAGGGAGGAAAAGTTGCAAACACCTGTTAACTGATGTAGCATGGAAACTGGCAATGAGCTGAGCACATTATTGACAAAAGACAGCAGGGGATGAAGCACTTAGGGAACAAAGGCTAATGATGATTGGGAAGAAGGCTGATCACATGACCTTCTGGATGCATAAACTCCTGTGGGGGGCACCAGTGGTCCTCACCCTAGGGAGGGTGTACACTTCACCAGGTTTACTACACATGCTCATGTGCTCCTGTATCAGATTTGGGGAACGCTGTCTGCCCCTAACTGCAATGGCTAAACACCCACTCCCGTCCCCCGAGTGTAGTACTTGCCTTGGTCAAACTCTGATTCCTGTTCAAGTGATTGCCAATGTGAGCTTCCTCAAAAATGAATACCCATATGTAACGCTATAATCTATGAGCACTGAGGACTTTACTAAGTGAAGGAAAACTCAGTTTAACAGTAACGCTATGGCAGGCAGGTGGAGAAGATGAAAACACCAACCTCTGTTACAAAGATGGATAACTAACAGCCAGGAATCTGATCAATCCCAGGAAAATAAGAAATGTCTGTGTAACTTGTATCCAGTGTGGAGGACTTCAGAATATTTTTAGTGTCAATGAAGACTCCCTACATAAGTTTTTTACCCCTCTGTATTTCACTAGACCCTATACCAGTAGTGGTAGGGTCTAAGTTTTTAAATAGCACCTGGAGATGTCTCTGTAAATCCGCAGTGGTGCAGCGGTAGCATTGTCATCTCACAGCAAGAGGTTCTCCTGTTCAATTCTCAGCTGGAGCGCCTTCTGTGTGGAGTCTGCATGTCCGCCCTCACGGTCGAGTGGTGTTCAAAAGACATGCATAAATGGACATGCCTTCATTGAAGGTTGGGCACTGAGCTGGCACCTCGGCACCGTAAAAATCTACTGCCAATCATTAGCAGACTGGAGTTCCGCTGTGGCAACCCCTAACCAAGAAAAGCCGAAAGAACAACAACTTAGAGATGTCTCTGCAATCATCCCACTTGAAATCTTCCTCTTTCCTACTTTATTCCTCTCCCTCCCCCTCTTCTTCCCACTTCTACAAACCTAGATTAATTCTCTATCTCTTCTAACTTCCTGTGCTCTGCTTTGACTATCAATTACTTCTCTCTGTTCCCCTCTTAATTTCTTGCTCCTAGATAACTGACACTACCACCTTTCTTTGCTCTACCCCCTTCTCTCATTTCCCCTCATACTCTAACTCATCAAACTAACTTCCACAATGACCTGTCTAGACCTATATTAGGAACTCTCCAGCATTTTCACTCTATTTTTACCCACCTTCCTATTGCTCAACTCCTATAAGAATTGCCTCATTTGCCAAATTATCCCTTTCTTGTACAGTAATGCTCATCTATTTGGCCTTATTTTATATTCACTTTTATGTGTATTATAATTTTTCTTGCATAACCAAACGAAGAATTAATTACCTGCTCGTTATTTTCTTGTGACTTGTATAACTTGCACAGTGAATGTATTACTTGCTTAGTTTGTGCTGTGACGTTTCTTACTATATACTCTGTTGTGTGGACTCTTCTGAAAAAAGGCGCAAGCTCAGAAGGACTATCTCGGTCAACAAATGTCAAATAAATAAATAAATAAAAATCCATAAATCTAGTTGAAGAACAGGGAATACTGTAATTTAGAGTCTCTAAGATCCAGCCCTAATCATTATTAGAAGGTTTTGTGCTGTTTCTTGAAACTCTGTTACATTAGATTATTCTGAATCAAGAACCACTCCACCCTTATCATACAATCTGCTTGTTCAGAGACTTTAATGAAGTAGAAGAGCAAAGAATTTCTGAAGGCAGGAGGTATGGATCAAATGGCCTGTAGAAAGCAGACAAATATCTACGGTTACCTTGACTAGAACTGTTTTTTTGATTCATGTCACCAGATCATAACAAATGTCATTGCAAAAAGCACATCAGGAATAAATCTTATCATAAAAGTGTTTTAATATGGAGAAATGCAATTTTTAAGTAAGTAAAGCTATACAGGAGACCAACTTATTTTGTGAGGGTAACCCCCCCACCCCGCACCAATATACCCTCTTACTAAAGAAATACTAACTCATTGCTCCAGATAGACAGGAAGCACACTTTTCAGTGAAAGTCATCCCTGCTGCACTGTTCCTATAAATACTGATCATTAAAAATGATGCAAATATACCAATAAACACAGTATGTACACACACACACACACACACACACACACACACATTCCAAAACATGTTAAATTTGTACACATACATCACAAGCTATGTTAAAAAGGCAATGGGCAGGATTCACAAAGCCTCCGTGTAAGAGTTATAACTCTTACACGGAGGCTGCAGTTAAACGGAGTGATGTCAGCATACTCTGCATATCCATGAGAGCATGCTGAATCACACCTAAGGCTAACACAGTCCGTGTAAGTCAGTAGGGGGCATGTCCGTAGGCCGAGCCCTGCAAGCGGACACGCCCCCCAGAAGAGTAAAAGTGCCCAAAGTAAACACCCATGACAGAGTCCATGGAAATGTGAATAAACACAACACAACACATGCCCCCACAGACTACGAACATAAAATGTACAAATGAACATCTCATAATTTTTTTTAAATTGCAAAGATGTTTGCCCGTGAGTGCGCTCGTTTGCGTGGGCGTGCCCGTAGCGCAGCCACAGTTAGCAGTCAGTGGGAAAGCATCTAAGAACTAAATATGCAAAGTAAGCCAAGAAGCAATAGCGTAGCAGTAGAGACGTCGGCTGAAGAGCAGGCATCCATGGTTCGAGCCCCCACAACATCAATTTTTTTTTTAGTAAAATAAGCACGAATCAAGTCCCTGACAAATATGTACACATATAAAATCACAATTTATGTAAAATGTAATGAAATAGTCCATTTATTTTGAAGAAATGTGAGGTAACAAAACAATAGAAAATGCCAGATGTGCCTATAGCTGAGCTACAGTTTAACAAGGTGAGTGTATCTGCCCGTAGCTGAGCAGTGGTTTAACAGATGGAAAATGTGTGCCCGTAGCTGAGCAGTGGTTTAACAGGTGCAAAATGAGTGCCCTTAGCTGAGCAGTGGTTTCACACGCTGAAACTGTGTGACCCTAGCTGAGCTGAGTGTAATATGTGTGCTGACAGCCAAATGAAGTGTAAACCAGCGTAACTAATTTGCGCGGGGCTGCGCACCGCGCAAACAAGCTAACCGATGGGCAACGTTGAGCAAGCTGTAACAAAACTGCCTTTACACAGACACACCCCCTAGCCTGTCTGGACAGTCATAAAATATAAAAAGCAGTGGCCAGGTTCAAACCCAGGATACCATGCACCATAGTCAAGGTACTGAACCACTAAACCACGACAGCTGTACTCAGAAATGCAGTAATAGCAAATATATAGGAATGAATAGAAAGTGGAGCATGACAAAGCAGGTTTTGTGAAGTGGATACAATTCCAAAATGGCCAATCACAGATAAGTGCGGGAAAAACGGCATATATAAGCCCCATAGGCGGGAATACACTGCATAAACGATTGCAGAACTGACTTGCAGCCAGAATGTCAGGTGTAGGTGAGGGTAGTTGCTTTTGAGCACAGAGGTGGGGCATTGAGGAGTCCAGATACATGGTCTGGCTCCTAGTCCACAATCATGAGGCCCAACTCATGCAGGGCCAGGTCCTGTGGGGAGCATATAGGGCTGAGGCATGGGACCGGTTGGCTCATGATCTCACCAGTGCCACAGGGATTCCAAGGACTGGTGAGCAGGTCCGTCACCACCATGCGGACCTGAAGAGATGCAAGCAGGACCAATTGAACCTTTGGATACAGGAGGCCCGGCAAATTCCCAACGCCCCACTACTGAGTAAGTTACATTTAATTATGTATGTAAGAAATTAAATTAGCTGATATTATGGAGATGTGAATTCCAATATTACTTAATTTATATTACAGCTGCAGGTGTCCGTTCTGTGAACCGCAGAGCCTATGGCGATAGGCTGGTGCGGTTGCGCCACCAGGCAGGTCAGTAATCCACTCCCAGTAACTGTAAAGAAATATCAAAGTATGACAGTTAGCAAGAGTGCAGTGTAGTCACTAAGTAATAAAATGTGCAAGTAGCAGTGTAAAAGTGTTTGCAAGTATTGCTTGATTACAAAAGTGTGTTGCAGTCTGTAATCCAAACAGAAAAATGAAAATGTCTGAAATAAAGTCTGAAATAAAGATGCCCCACCTGTAACATAATAGTACACAACCTGCAGCAGGCTGAAATGTACAGCTGCAGAAGATGAGCAAATCACATGTGTGAAATATATCCCTGTTGAAATACTGAAACATGACAGAAGTGAGACTGCTGGAAAGGATTGTAATAACTACAGGTAAAACATGTCAATAAAGCCTAGAAGTAAGTACCATCCTGAATAGTAAAATGAAAACAAGTGAGAGAGTGTGAGAAAGAGTTATGAATCCACCAATAAAGTGGTAATAACCCCTGAATAAAGTATACTGCAGTCAGTACAGAATGAAATGAATGTGACAAGTAGAACCAAACTGCGAAATGTGTCCAAAGTGTTGCTGCAGCTGGAATGTGTATCCCAAAATCTGGATATGTTGCTCTCAGTCTGCAATATGCAGATAGTATGATTGTCTGAAATATCAAACATCCACAGTTGTCTATAGCTATATAAAGCAAATGTAGCAGGATGATGTAGCTGAACAAAGCCAGATATGAACGTGTATGAATAACAATAAAATGTATATTGATGTAGCAGTAACAGTCCTATCACCAAATTGAAGTAGTTATCATATAGGAAACTATAGTTAGAACAGTAGTGTGTATATATCTGTAGCTATTAGAAATGTACAGCATATGTATTGGTATTTGAAGGTGTTAACAATATTTTCTTCACCCCACCCTATAACCACATATAATCCATTCCACGTGAAATTGGTATGTGCAATCACAATTAACACCCCTGGACATTTGTCCTGTTGGGTCATAAATATTTGCATGTCCGTTGATGCATCTGCCCTGTTCATACATCCAAACCTGATGGCCTGTTGCCATCAATCAACACTGCATGTTGTTGGACTGTGTATTGCTGTTCAAATTATGCATGTGTTATGCTCGCTGTTCAATGGTGTGAATATCTGGGTGTTTGGTTAATGGGAATACTAATGCATGCTGTTACAACTAATTGTGAATGGTATTGTATGTTACTAACCCAAACTGTCATGACATAATGCAAAACATAGGACGACAGGGAAGGAGGGTTCCAGCGGACCCACCTCTCCCACCTCAGCTGGCGAGTGCACCTGGCACTAGTGCCCAGTCTGGACCCTCCTCCGGTGGCCCTGTGCCACCTGCAGGTGGAAGCGATGCAGGGGATGGAGCCCGTCCCCCCTCTGCAAGCATGGCCAGAGGAGAACCACCACTCACCCTCCGTAGCGTCCGGACTGTGGTGCGTAGGGAGATCCGGGACTCTGTTCTTGGGCCCCTATGCCAGCTTGAGGCACAGGTGGCACAACTTACGGGCATGCCTGTTGCCCGGCCTACACAGCCCCCAGCACAGCCCCGTCCTGGGCAGTGAAGGAACGGTGGCAACTGCCCATGGGTGGGGATATCAGTTCCACTGTTGCCATCTGTGGGCTCATGGGCTCTGGATATCCAAACCTCTGTCCCCGTCAATTGTGTAACCTCCCCACATGTGTCATACACCACCCCTGTATGCGTCTTGTTTGTCTTGTCTGATGACCTACCAAGCCTACCTCCCCAGCTATACCGACTTCCTTCACCTGACATACCACTCTCACCTGAAAAAAAAAAAAAAGGGCACTCTGTACCCACAAAAAAAATACGCCCCATACATAGCTGCCCATTCCGCATACAAGTCTGCTGGACATGGAAACTATCAATTACAATTGGCTGTACAACAAGTATTATTGTTGTCCTGACACCTCTCTCAGGGGTGGAAGGTTTCAAATGTCACACCAAATTACATACATATGCACAGCTGTTGCTGATGAAGAAATGGGCAGCTATGGGTCTTACCTACATCCCTCCTGCAAATCCCAAGCTTGTTTCCCTACTGTCTTATCCTCTTTGTGACCCCTTTTTCACCACTTTCCTGTCTCCCCATTTTCATTTCTTTCAAAGAAAATAGCGCGGGTGTGCGCCAGAGTAAGCACTGTTAAGCGGTTGTAAGTGGGTGTGCACGTGTGTGCACGGAGCTAAACGCCAGTGCGCATGCGTGAGCTCCACGCAAACCAGCGCTAACCCAGTTACAACTGCTTAAAAGTGCCTTAGTCACTGTGATTGACAGGTCCTGTAGTCAGTTTAAAAGCAAAATAAAATCCCACTCTCAGTCCCGAACCCAGGACCTTGGAAACAGTAGTCTGTATGACCTACCACTAAGCCATGACTCTTATACAAGAACATTGTGCTAAAATAAATATATCATGTAATAGTAGAAATGAATGTAAAGGGAATATAGGATGTGTAGTACACAAAGCATGTCATTTAGAATTACTGTCAAAACTAGTGGATTTCCATAATAGTAGTATGTGAACAGAAACAGCCATGCTAGTTGGTAGCTAGTAGGTAATAATGTCAGTTAATGTACATATATAAATGTATGTATATTTATATTTATATATATATATATATATATATATATATATATATAGATATATATATAGATATATATATAGATATATATATCTATATATATATATATATATGAATATATACTTGTAGGTGTCATTGTGCATAAACACTTACTACAGGGAACAGGAGAGAGGAATGGAGAAATGTGAATCTACAACACAGCTTGAATAATGAGAGAGATACTAATCTTTACACTCACAGAACAGTGTCCACAGCATACCAGCATGGTCCCTGCCCTTACAATCTGAAAAGGCAATGCCTATCTCACATACCCTTTTATAGCACTGTCCTGAAATCACAGTGAGAACTGCAATCAGTACACAACTGGCTGCATGCAATTAGCAAATGTTGGCTTACAATTGGTGCAGAGGCCATCACATGGACCTATGCAGATACCTACAAAAGCATCCTGTACTAACACTCCACACATGCAATACGTTCATTGCACTGTCTGGAAGCAGACAGAGGGAGAGAGACAGACCGAGACAGAGACAGAGAGTAAGATAAAAAAAAAAAAAATACACACGCTACACACTGAGCCTAAGCTGTCAGCAGTGACAGTAGCAAGCCGTGCCAGCAGCAGTAGGAAGCAGAAGTAGTGGTAATGCAACCAGCTGCAACAAACACAGGTAATGTAAAGTAGCAGGTTAATAGTCTGCATACTGTGAACACTCCAAAGTGTCATAGGTATGTATCTATAGGTATGTCCATGTGATATGTTGTGTGTACGTAGTTCCACCAAAAGGGGATGACTATACATTACACGTCAGTCAGTGTTAGGCCATGATCCTGGCAGCAGTTGTCTGTGCGTTGCCCTCAGCAATGGCTGTAGTGACTGTTTTGAAAGGTCAGCCAGGTTCAAAAGGCAGGATCAGCCCATCACAAAGGCAAACTGGCCGGGAACAAGTATCTGCAGGTACCCGATATCGCTGTATATGCGTCCCATACTGAATAATTCCATAGCTTGGGAGACCAGACCGGTTATGCTTATGATGTGGTAGTTCCCAGGGTCAGTAGAGGTGCCTCCTTAGTGGTGTGGGACCACTGTTGCTGTATGCCAGTGTCCAGGTACATATCCTGTAGTATGGCCAAGGTTAAATATCAGTCTTATATGCGGCTGTATGTCCTCCTGGAGTGCACGTAGCACACATCCAGGGATACCATCAGGTCACAGTGATGCTGTGTGTTCTGCTTTGCTGAGGGCGGCCCTCACCTGGACATGTGAGATGATAGGGAGGTTACATTCAGCTGTGATAAGTATTTCAACTTGTGGGGGAGAAGGAGGGGGGATACGTGCACCGAACCTGTCTGCAAGAATGTTGCCAATATCTGTGTGTTCGGTGACTGTTAAGTAGGTTTGTATTAACTCAGAGCATATCTGAGGCATTTGGTCCATATGTGTAACATAACTGAAGAAGGCCTTGTGGTCATCTATAGTGTTTGTGGCCATTTCCCTCCCACAGTAGGCCGTGGCCGTTGTTATGAGAGACTGTAGCGTATTACCAGTGCTAACCACAGGTGCCTTCCCTTAATGTGAATCTGCTCTGTCCTGCAGTAGCCTCCTGCTATTGTTATACAATCTGCCTCTGGCTGGGGTCAACCGGACAGGATGCCTAACCTTTGTGCATAGGGTCTGGGTTAGAAATGTGTGTGCAAGTTCCATGCAATCTGTGGGATGTCCATGGCAAGCATTCGCAAAGGGGTCAGCAATGTGGGTTGTGGCTTCCACTGGCCCAGTGGGCTGCATGCATACCATCTCAGTCCTAACAAGTGAATAGCTGTCTAATCACATACATATCAAAGTAGTCTACTGTGCTGTTGGTGGTGGTGGGATATGTATATCCAGGCCGAGTAACTTCTGTCCACAACACACTAGTGGATGGCGTTGGACATACAGTACCTTGGTATGAACCCCCAGAGTGAGGTTGTGCATTGGACCTGTCGCAGTGTGCTGACCGATGGGGCATGCTACTATGTTGTATGGGATGTGGCAGGTATTGTTGCACAGGTGTTGGCTGAGCACTGATATCTGGCCATGTACTTGTGTATCCACCACGAGACACACACATGCAACATATGGGAGTGGTAGTATATCACTACACTTGAGTATCATGTATAGTATGTGTGCCATATATTGCTAACATAGTCTGCTGATATCCTGTTTGTGTTCTCTTCCAGGGAGATGGCGTGTCAGCGTAATACCGCCTACTCTGCAGCAGAAGATGAGGAGATACACTAGAGCCTGGTGCGGGAGTATGACATACTGTTTTCCCGCACCAGCCAGAATCAGCAGGAGAGGGCTGCACTGTGGCAAAACCTTGTCCGTAGGGTAAACGACATTGGCACGCATAATAGGACATATGAGCAGGTACGACATCACTGCAGTGATTTAATCAGAAATGTCCGTCAGCGTGCGTCAGATATCCACAGGTAACAGGTTGCCACAGGAGGTGGGGTGGCCACACATCCCCCCCTCACCAGACTGGAGGGGCTACTCCTAAGTGTTGTGGCTCCAGCCCCGGAACAGCAACAGCAATACACCTGCATCATGATGGAGGCTGGATCCACACAGCAGCACGACATGGAGCGTGCATGTAATATGCCATATGTACACTTGACTGTTCTGTACACTGTTAGTTTATGCATGTGTAAGGTGTGTCCGTGGTATGTAGCAGTCAACATAGTATGTAATTGTGCATGTGTGATATTGGCAATATCAGCAGCTGACGTGTGAAAGGCAACTGGTGTACTACTGCACTGTATCATATGCAGTATCAATGGCACAGTTGTGCCCATTGACATTAATCTCCTCATTTCTGCAGGTCCCTCCAGGGTTACAGCAAGGCAGGCCATCCATGCTGGTGAGTGTGTTTAACAATACCTATAAAAGTCCTGATAGTGCTAGTAATACTAGTGTAACTCAGTAGTGCTATGTGTGTATACTGCGGGGTGTGCATGTGTGCATGTGTGCAGGTGTGCCTGTGTCCATGTGTGCATGTGTGCATGTGTGCATGTGTGCCTGTGTCCACGTGTGCATGTGTGCATGTGTGCATGTGTGCCTGTGTCCACGTGTGCATGTGTCCACGTGTGCATGTGTACATGTGACCATGTGTGCATGTGTGCATGTGTCCACGTGTGCATGTGTGCATGTATGCATGTGTGCCTGTATGCATGTGTGCATGTGTCCACGTGTGCATGTCTGCATGTGTGCCTGTGTCCATGTGTGCATGTCTGCATGTGTGCCTGTGTCCATGTGTGCATGTGTCCATGTGTGCATGTGTGCATAAGTGCATTACTGGTAACATTGTGTGGACACTGTAAACTGTGTTTCCTGTCTTCCTCCCACAGGTTCTGGTGCTGCTCTGGTGTCCTGCAGCAGGGAACCTGAATCTGGTGCCATAGGTACTGGTAATCATGATATCTGTGTAATGGTACAGGAAGGTGTGTCAGGGTCTGCCATTGGTCAGCCAATTGACAGTACACAGCTGTCAACCCCATCATTGCGCACAGTCATCCTGTCAGTACATCCTTTGTCACCATTGTCCCTAGGTGATGGACAGGATACAGTGGGCATTGACCAGGGTAATGTGGTATCTGTGGCACATGCTTCCCCAAACAGTAGCCATGGGCAGGGTCCTGCGATGGTACCACACAGACAGTTGCCCATGGGTTCTCGTGGGAGCATCCGTGGGTGTACTGCCTCTGGCAGATGTGCCCAAAGAGGTCTGTCAACCTCAGTTATGTTTCGGGCTGTCATGCAGGCACAGTCACGTTATGGAAAGGTACACCAGACAGGGTCTGAGGGAGCTGAGAGCATGTCGCAGAGCCATGACTGACAGTATGCGTGACATCGCAGATGCTATCCGTAATTCCACCGATGTCATAGACAGACGTTGTGGGGACATATTACAGCAGTTCCACAACCAAATGTCCATGAGCCAGGGCAATGGTGGGCGGTTGCGGCATCGACGTGGCCGTATGCCAGCAACAGCAGCAGCTGGCAGTCGGCGCGGACGACAATAGGCCCGCGCATGCCCCCATAGTGCCAGCAGCAGCCCCAGCAATGCTGGGTCTGTGCTGTCATTGGAATGCCCCAGGAGACCATGTGCACGTGGCTCTGGACAGTCCCAACAGGGACCTGTGTCCAGTCAACACACTCCCGCTTCTGATGACAGTACCCAGTCTGGCTTAGTACTGCATACGGTCCATAGCACCCCTGCGAGGCACAGGTACCATGTCCATGCCCACAGACACTGATCTGTATGACCTGCCAGGTGCAGTCTGTGGCTGTCCACAAACCCCTGTATATGGCAGCCATGAGGTGGAACTGTGTGCGTGCATACACACATGTGAAATGTTAACACCTAGGGCTACCACATACACGCACACACTGCACCAACAGTGCCCCACCCTGTACTGCTGTCCCTCACCAACACACATACACACACGTCAATTGATGGTATCAGTGGCAGACTCAGGCATACCTAATTCACCCCCTGTGTATATGATGACATTGTGCCTCCTCCTGCAATCTCCAACATCATTGCGGGAACAGGTAAACACGTTGCTGATGCACAGGGTGACTACATAGAAGTGTATTACTAGTATCATGTTGGTAACAGTACAGTGTGCTGATATGACTGTGTGTATATCCCAGCATGCCTGATGCAGTAACCGTATGACTGTCCTGAATTGTTATCTGCACCCATAATACGTACCAAAGTGTAAGCTGCACATTATTGCATGCCAGTGGTAAGGATGTCAACAGATAGCCACATACATGGGTAGCACAGGGGGGAAGCTAATGCAAGTAGTGATATGCAATGATGGACATGTACAGTAATGGTGTCAAGTTGCCCACAATGACTATGCAATGTGGATGTTTGCGCATGTTGATATGTGTGCAGTACCAATGTAATCCAAATCACAATTAACTATGACATAATATCAGTTCTACCATGGGCATCTGCGCTGTGCATTCCTGGGTACATGCTGATAGTGCCTACATATTTGCACTGTTACCTACTGTTAGTGTTACCCCTTCTTTGTTGTGCAATGAACTACTTCCAGCCCTGCTTATTGTAGCTTTGTTTGCATGCATGTTCGCTTGGGGTTCCCTAGAACACTGCTTCCACCTGCAATGCAGAGTTACAGTGCTTCTGTGGACTCTAGTGACATTTGCATAGCGTACGATACGTATGTCAAGTTTACACATGACAGAACGTCACTGTCCGTCCTGTTTGCATGCACTTTGCCTGTGACACATTGCACATGTCTTACCTGGCATTTACCCACGTGTGCAGTCATATATGCCAGTGCTATGAAACAGTAGCAGTACACCCACACATACACACCTTCAGTATGTTGTTCCCCATTGGCCCTATGTGTTGGTACTCACCATGGCAATCACACTACTAGGGTAGCATGTGCAAAGGTAACCTGTGAATCACCTCTATGGTCCACTTGTGGTTTATGTGAGTCATGTGGCAATGTCACAGCTGCCACATGTATGCAGTCAACCATCACCCTTGGCCAGGAATGTACAACACGTGTGGGATGCCACCACATAGCCAATCTGGGGACTGAGCTCTCTGAACCCAGTAATGCCATACCCTGTCAGGTGGCATGTCATACTACAGTGACTACAATACAAGTCAGACATAGACACGCACTGACAGCATGCCGAACACACTGGGGCATACGTGGGGACTCAGAATAGCATCCTGCCTGAGCATCACACACCTCCGCAGCTGGCACACAGACATATGTTACGTTGGAAGAGAGCACATGGCACACACATCCCATGTGTCACACACTCACAGCCTGTAGGGCTACACAACACACCCGCTACAGATGTGTCAGGTACCTGTCTTGGGTGCTGCAGTGGGGTCCCACTCAACAGGCTGTATATGGTGAAGGTCACAGTGATATGCCTCAGGGGCACTATGGTCCACCACAAAACACATGCATACAGGTCAGTCAGAGGCATGGACACATATGACTCAGTCATTGACCATGCCACTATGGATGACCTGAGACATACCTCCCTGGACTACATAATAGGGAATATAGAAGGGATCTCTCAGCATGTGGCACGGGCCAGTATGAGCCTGATCTTGGTTGCCAACATACCCTCACCAGGTATGCTACCACTATATGTAGGAAGGGTGTTGTATGTCTACATTCTGCTCAGTCTCCAATGTCATTCATAGGGTATCCGCTGGCTGTCAACGTGTGCTTACATGCTAGGGAAGCCACAATGATGTGCAAGGGGCAGCTTGCATGTGACACCCATGGCCCAATGTATATTGGCGAAGCTCCTTGATACACACATACTGCCTTATGCTGCAGGACATGGATTACATAGCCACCTCCATGGGTATCACACAGGTTAGGACACTAACAGTGCTGCTACACAACACCAGCAGTGTACACCGCAAGATGCATGCACTGGACACTGTCCTCAGCATGGTGAACTGCAATGTCTGTGCAGTACCAGAGTCCTGATTCATGGCTCACAGGTGCAACCCATCACTGCCAGGTTATGCCTCATACCATGCCTGTCGTCCCCTACACATGTAACACACATGGACAGGGGGGGTGGTGTCCCAAGGCACCACAGATACACACACCTCCAGGTTGTTGGCACAGCACAAAGCATCAGGGCCTATTCATGTGCAGCTAACAGTGTGTCGGACTGCCATCTGGTTCATAGCTTGGCACACACAACCCTCCCATACACAGGAAAACCACCTATCCTCCATAACAACACTGGCAATATGACAGTCTCAAGAACTGTCTTTATATGGCTGGACTGCATCCAGCCAAACATTGTGCGTGAGCATTACTGTAGCTACAACACATTAGTTGAAGGGTTCCCAGCATGTGGTCACTGAATTGCAGGGGAATGACATGTTACCACTCCCACAACAGGTGGGAACATGCAGCACCTGTACATCGACTACATGTAGACTATATGGCCCAGACCAGATGTGTACCCTGCTGTAGGTATTTTACCATATACACCCACACTGTATAGACACATACCACGTGCGGCCCATGCACAGTAAGACACAGTCATATTGTTATGCATTGCAAATACCATTTATCCACTTTAGGCATGTTTCAGACATGGTAACTACTGCAGGTCACAGGTATTTATGTGTATGTGTCACACACATACATCATGTGTGCAATGCCATTGCTGGTTTAGGCAATGGCATGCATTGTTATGCACAAAGACCCACACAAGGTCATAATGTGTGACACAACCACATGTGGCAGTTGTGGGTTACCAAAACATACCTATCTGTACTCTGACAATGGTAATAGACCCAGTAGCAGAGCGCACTAGTGGCATTACTGGCCAACTAGCCCTGTTTGGCTGTGCTGATAGTGTGGTAACATCCCCTGTGTTTACTGGGGGAATATGCAGCATCTGGTGTATTGTAGTATTTGTCAAAGGGATCTGTTCTCTCACACTTGCATTTACACACACCCTACTACCCCCCCATACACACACACACACTTGCCATTTGCAGGATTCATACTCCTACCTAACTAAGTCACGACACATGAGAGAGACGCATTAGCAAAGCGCACTATTCGGATTACTAGATGGTTCCTCTTCTCTGGCTATACTCATAGGGTGCTGACATCATCAGTGTTTTGAAAGGGTAATGTGCATCAGGTAGTGTGCTCTCCTGATTGCCAAAACTAACATGTTTTTCATACAGAATTGCACACACACAAACTCCCCACATCCAAACACACACACATGCCATTTGCAGGTTTCAAACTCCTACCTAACTATATTATGACACTCGAGAGAGACGCATCAGCAGAACGCGCTATTCGAATTACTGTGAGGTTTCTCTTCTCCTGCTGTACTTATAGGGTGCTGACATCATCCGTGCTGAGATAGGGGAATGTGCATCCTGTAGAGTGCTTTCACAGTTGCCAAAAGGGACATCTCCCTCACGCAGACTTGCACACACACTAACCCCCCTCCACACACACACACACTGGGCAGTTGCAGGATTCAAACCCCTACCTAACTATGTTATGACACTCAAGACGGACGCATTAGCAGAGCGCGCTATTCGCATTACTGGGAGATTTCCCTTCTCCTGCTGTACTTATAGGGTGCTGACATCATCAGTATTTAGAAAGGGGAATGTGCATCCTGTAGTGTGTTCTCCTAGTTGCCAAAAGGGATATTTCTTTCATACAGACTTGCACACACACTAAACCCCTCCACACACACTGAGCATTTGCAGGATTCAAACCCCTACCTAACTATGTCATGAAACTCGTGACAGATGCATTAGCAGAGCACGCTATTCGAATTACTGGGAGGTTTCTCTTCTCCTGCTGTACTTATAGGGTGCTGACATCATCCGTGCTGAGATAGAGGAATGTGCAACCTGTAGAGTGCTTTCACAGTTGCCAAAAGGGACATCTCCCTCACACAGACTTGCACACACACTAACTCCCCTCCACACACACTGGGCAGTTGCAGCATTCAAACCCCTACCTAACTATGTTATGACACTCAAGACAGATGCATTAGCGGAGCGTGCTATTCGCATTACTGGGAGGTTTCCCTTCTCCTGCTGTACTTATAGGGTGCTGACATCATCAGTGTTTAGAAAGGGGAATGTGCATCCTGTAGTGTGTTTTCCCAGTTGCCAAAAGGGACATTTCCCTCACACAGACTTTCACACACACAAACCCCACTCACCCCCACACACACACACACTGAGCATTTGCAGGATTCAAACCCCTACCTAACTATATTATGGCACTTGAGGGAGATGCATTAGCAGAGCGCACTATCCAAATTACTGGGCATCTGTTCTACACCTGCAGTATTTATAGGGTGCTGACATCTTTATTTCTACAGAGGTATGTACATGTAGTACTACCTGTCAGGTGGGGGATAGCATATATATGCATTTGCAGCCACCTACGTCACGGTCAGATATGCACATCGCACTGGCAGGTTATGTTCTATACCATGCTTTGTGACCACAGGACCTGTAACACACAACACAACCAGTCCAGAACACCACACCCACATCCTGGACACACACTTAGCTTCCCTGGGAACAGTGCCGGGATATGCATGTGTTCACATACACCATTCCAGTTGTTAACATCAGGTACAGGCATATTGTGTGTGAGAACTACTCAGGCCTCTACCACTTTATCCTACAGCCACTACAATTTGTGGATCCATGTGCTATGGCAGAACCACACACCACAGCCACATGGGGGAATACATATTGCACCTGTCCATCTGCAACATGGGCACTCACTGTTCTACACCAGAGGTAGACCACCATTGTTGATATCTGACCATACCCACCTTTCCCTGGATATCCATATCCCATCTCCACCCCCAGGCAAGGTTGCCACTGCACACAAACTGTATTTAGCACAAGCAGACTCTACACTTGTGAAGACTGGGGTGGACAACTTCAGAGGACCCATGCTGGGAGACTATACTGGCCACTCAGCATAATCCTTGACAATTGCATTCTATGAGCATGTGTATGGTTTGCATTGATCATGCTATCCCACATATACCCATGACTGTTCCACAACAAGACACCTGTCAGGTGTACACCAGCCATATATGAGCCATACAACAGACAGAGTGAGCTAATACATTGCAGAGCTGTTGCCCACAGAGGGAGGACATCTGTGAACAGTTCCGGCACGGCACTTCATTCACACATAATCATCACAACACAGTGTTGACAGTGGAATTGTCCAGATAATGCAGATAGGGCTCCCCTCAGTCTGTTATTGACAGCCACTTACTGTTAGAAACCCTCAGCAACCCTCTTCCAGCACACACCGACAACATGGCTGTGGCTTAGCACATTCAAACCCTGGGATCTCCACTGTGCCCCTGCTTGACAGAGGCACAGCTCACTAGCCTCACACGTTGCCTTCTGTGACCTACTTTACAGTGGCACAGTAGCCTACTGTACTGGGGATGCAGATGCCAAGCACACTCTGGCTGAGCTGTCATTCCCTAGGGCAACAAGCCTAGTATTGACCTCTACACCCATATGTTCAGTTGTCAAATGCACAATATTTGTTGTGCTGTTCTACTGTTTGCAGGTCTTTATTGCCATAGCATTCCCTGTTCCTATGACCAACTTGTGTATCTGTGGAAGATGTTTGCATATGACAGCTATCCACTATATCACATATGTCTCTGTAGTCATTTACTGTGTGCACTGGGCAGATTGCTGTGTTGTGGTTGGTTCCTGGAATGACACGTACAAATACCAGATATGTGTGGCCAACTGCTAAACAGAGATATGGCCTATGTGTGTGAGCATGCCCAGTTCAGCCTTTCCATGGCATGTTGTCTGACATGTGCCTCATTTATTAAAGTGTGCGAGCATGCCCAGTGTGAGCTTTCCATATGTTGCACTCTGAAGTCCACCACATATTTGGGTGTGTGTGAACTTCAACAATATCTCACATTTATGGTTGTGTGTTGGGTGTCATGTTGTATACTAACTGGCCAACTGCTTCGTGTCTGCCACAACAGGGATTATACTGTGCCTGCAGGGATTGCATGGGATACTTTGCAGACAGTTGTCAACATACTTTCATAATGACCTAACACTGTAGTACCGTATAGTGTACTGGTTCAGTACTTTCACTGTGGTGGACAGTATCATGGGCTTTAGTCCTATCACTGCTTGACATCTTCATAGTGAGCACAACAGACTGTGTAGGGGCCAGTTGTGCACATATGACCATGTTGCATTATGTTCAGATATGGACTACCTACACCAGGCTCGTCCAACATTGGTAGTGTATTCCACAACATGGGTGGACATTGGCAAACACTAGCGATGTTCCCTAGGCCATTTCTGATGCTAGTCACAGGGTGTGTTTGTCCTTCGACACACATTGTAACTGGAGTTTGCCATGACATATGTCATGGTTAGTATACTGTGCCTCCGTCTACCTCTGACATAACAGTGATACCCAGGGTTAACCTACCATCTCCCATCCACTCATCAGGATTCCTCTTGAGGGTTGTTGATAGGTGACTCTCTGGCTAACCTGTACCGGGAGTTTACTGAAGAGTGGGGGTGCCTTCTGTGTTATGGATCATTCTGTACAGCTTGTCCTATGTATGTCAGTGCTGGGGTTCAGGTCTCTCATGTGCATAGCTCACTGCCATTCAGATTGTACAAGGTGCAGCATGTTCATTGATTCCAGGTTGGACATGGCTTCATACATCAGGCACAGCTTGCCTGTAGCTGGTCAGTATGGCAGTGTGTGGGGCTGCAGTTTGTTTACTCAGGCAACACATGGCATCTGTTCATACTCTTTGCTACTCCTGGTGGGGTACTGTCGTGGACTTTACAGTTGATGGAGGTGTCTGCTGAGGTATATCCCACAGGGACTATTGTAGTCAATTGTGACGCTGATGAAGGATGACTGCAGAGCCACAGTGACCTCCCCTTATCTACATCTGACAACCTTCATGATTGGGTGGGTATATAGTATGTTTCTGCGAACACTACAGCCACATGTTTGTCCAGTGCAGGATATCTATCACCTTTTGTCCCCAGGTCTCTCATTACATGTTAGGTACGTAATGGGTTAACACCTGTGTGGTAATTTGTGGGCACTTACTGTATATACATGGTGGTTGTCTATACACAGTTCTGCAATTAGCTTGCTGACATGGCTATGGCTCCAGTTGTCTGTTTGTAGGTGGTCCTTTTGTGGGTTGCTTGTGTCAGCTGGGGGCCGGATATTGTGGGCTGTTTGTACTCCTCTGCATACATGTTCAGTCACAGTCCTTCCATGTTGGCCTATACCTATGGGACATACATACAGAATGGGGGGGGGGCAGGACCAGGCCTTGTGGGATGCCACTCATATCTGCTTTGTAGTCTGACATGGATGCAGCATGTCTGACCATGTCAGTTCTGTCCTTGGTCTGGTTTGCAACCCCTCTACTGACATAGGGGTATATATTTAAGCTGGTGAACATATTCATACTGAACTCATAGGGTATTGTCTAGAAGCATATGCACGGTCCAGCTACGCTATGTGGACCACATTGCCCTCATCAGTGACCTTAATGACTGCTTCAAATGGGTCAAACATGTTTAGGGGCAGGATCTGCAGTTACGACAGCCACACTGTGTAGGGTCCAGTATCAGTAGGTCCACAATAGCTTTATGTCTGCGGTACATACTGATCCTTTCCATAGCTGTGCAGACCAAGCTTATCAGGATCCTGGGGTGGTAGTTTGCAGTATCCATTCAGGCAACACCTTTGTTGTGAAGGACCACTGTTGTTGTACACTGCTCTTTGGGTACATATCCTGTGGTAAGGCTGACATTGGGAAGTAGTGTGATTTGGCATTCCATTATTCTTGGAGTCCATGTTGGCCTCAGCCCAGGACACCATCACATACCTTTGCTGCTGTGTGTTTTGCTTTGCAGATGATGGCTGTTACCTCAGCATCTGCAATGTCAGGGAACCAGCAGTCTGCTGGGATAGATATTTTGCATTCTGCGGAGTGGGGGGTTTGCACTGCACCTGTCAGGTTGTATGTTAGCAATATGTGTGTGTGTTTGGTATGTTGTTTGTAATATCTGTGTGATTCGGTGCATATCTGTGGATGCCCAACATGGTTCCTACCATCAGTTAAGTAAGCCTTGTGATTATCCTTAGTGTCCTGTACAATTTGTATCTTCATAGGTTCATGGGTTCATACTAGGCTATCCACCCTAGGGCATTAGTAAGCCTAGCCAGAGTGTGTGTGTCTTTCGCTGCCCCTTGCTATGTGACTATTATGGCCATTTGTGAATTTTTTTACTGTGCCTCTGTCTGGTCATGACACAGTGAAGACTCCCCAGTATACATGTACGATCATCCATCCACTTGGCAATATTCCTGTTGAGGGGTGTCAGTGAGGGGCTCTGCCTAACATGGATTGGGATCCTGTTTCTGGGTGTGGGGAGCCTCTGGGTTATGTATCTGTCCCTCCAGCACATCCTATTTAATTATGTGTTGAGGCTGACATCTGTCACTCTCACAGCTCCAATGGCTTTGATTTCCTGTGGTGCAGCATGTCCATTACTCCTGTGTTGGACATGGCCTTGTACAACAGACATAGAATGCCTCTGTGTAGGCAGTCTGTGACTGCATTCAGCTGGGGTGTCTACAGCCAGGCAGTATATGACATATATTTCACACCATTTATCCTCTTGGTGGGGTAACTATGAGGTCTTCCGAACCGCTGCAGGTGTCACGTACGGTACATCCCATATGAGTCATTGTACTAGATTATGGGTCTGATAAGGGAACAGTACAGCGGCACAGTGACCTCTGTTGATGTAGATGTGAATCCTTTCATGATACGGTGTCCAATATCGACAATCTTCCTAGCCACATTGGCATTGTGAGTGTCACATGACAGATTGCTGTCGACTTGTGTCCCTAGGTCCCTGATTACTCCTTGCATACATAATGGTTTGCAACCCATGTGGTAATTTGTGTGTACCTTGTCTGGTATTTGGTGGGACATTCATACTGTCCAGTGTCTTCAGGATGTCTGGGTGGAGTTCTTGTGTGTGAGAGTGTGGTCTGTCGCATGCTACAGACTGTACAGCAGTTTTGACTACACTTAGGTGCACATGGGTGGTCTCCACTGCTTTGTGCATTGTCATTTACCTGGCCGTATGGGTGTCTGTGCTGCATATGGATACTCCCCCTCCTTTGATGTTTTGGTCCAGGTGTTGGGGCCATAATGCATGATATGTGGTATAACCTGGTAGTACTGGTGTGCTATCACTAGGCTTGCAGCAGGCTTCTGTCACTGCATAGACATCGATGTTCTCCATACTGGGAAGTGCCTCAGGGGCATGCATATTGCAGTTTACATATCTGGCATTGGTCAGCATTACCCTTATGTTTCTTACCACTTATGTCTTCTAGGGTGGTGGGTAGTCTTTTTGGCCTTGCCTACATACGGCTCTATGGAGGTGGCAAAGGCCTTATCCAGTATCCAGACGCACAGGGGTAACAGGTGCAAGCCATCCCTGGAACAGCAGCATGGCTTGTCATGCTTGACATCTCAAGCAGACAGACATTAGACCCTCTTGGACTGACAGCTGTAACTGTGCCACCTGTTAAACATGATCATTCTGTGTTTGTACTGTGGCATAATTCTTGGTGAGGGTTGGATGCTGCACACGGCCAGTGTCATACCGGCCTGGGGTACATACTCAGAGAGCTCATCCATGTCTCTTTTCATGTAGTCCAGGGAGGTACATCTCAGGTCATTCACACCAGCATGCACATTGAGTGCATCATATTTCTGCTTGCTTTGGGGTGACCTGCGTACTTGTGTTATGTGGCATATTGTGGCAGCCTACAGGCAGCTTACTGTACCCTTTCCCTTGTTCAGTCTGGTGAGTGGGACAGCAGTGTGTCTGCCTATACAGACACCTATTACAACTGTATCAGGCATGTTGTTTCTCCTTCTGGCCTGTGACTGTTTGGCACACCAGCTTTGTGTACTATGTGTTGCATGTGCTATGTTTGGAGGTTGTGGTTGCTTGTGATCTGCTTTGGAGGCTTCTGTTGGTGTGGTGTGTTTGTAATTAGGGCCTCCGGGAATGTTTTTGTGTGTTTATGTGTTTGGTTTACAGTTGTGGTAGGTCTATGTGGGTCTGGGTTTGTGGTGTATGTGGTTACCTTCTCCTCCTGACTAGTTTTGACAGTACTGAGTTGGGGGAGCTCAGCCTCTGGTTTGGATACATGGTTGCATCTATCACATATATTTGTATTCATTGGGGGGGAGTTGTGGTTGTCTGTGTACTTGGGAAAGGTGTCACATTGCCACTGGATTCACAGATTCTACTTGTTGTGGCTGGCCTTAGTGGATTGTATGTGTGGACATATATTACCATACTACTGATCAGTGATTACTTCCCTTTTTATGTTTGCTCTATCATGTGGTAGCTTCCTCATTCTTTTGCATGGTTTGGTAATGGCTGGAGTCCAGCATGCCAGATGCCTGCGTGTATGGCATTGTCTTGTAGTTATTTGTGATTGCATACTCCAAGCATTCCTGGCTGTGTTCATGGAATGCCTGTATAACATGTTCTGCGGTGTGTCCAATATTCTGCACTTGCACAGGCCTTTCGTGGATTCCACATCGGTTTGGAGGGGTGCAACCTATGCTTTACACGTGTTTTTCACTGTGGTATTCTGGCCAGGGACTGGGGTCGGGATGTGTATATCCAGTGTGATTACTCTATGGTCTGGTCTTACCAGTGAAGGATACACTTCTCATCTTGCCATCCAGTACACATGTTGCTGATTATCACATCCAGTATGCTTACCCCTCTTGTGGGAGTGGTACGTTGTTCCTGGGCATTTTGGTTTATGGATTCTGGGAACTTTTTTCCGACTGTGTTGGTGTTAGTATAATGCTCCCGGTGTATGTCTGGGTATTTTCAGTCAAGCAATATAATGTGGTTTGGGGGGCTTGATATATTCATGTATTCCAACATAGGCCAGGTGTAGTTCCTGGTATTAGGACAGTAGTCTGCAGCAGGCTATATACTGGGAGGCGGTTTTAGCCATTGGTATTTGACCATGGCTAATCCATGCTGCTTCTTGTTGTGGTACCAACATGGGGGTGTGGTTATCCTTGACATTTATTGCTAGTCACCCTCCTTTTGTAGCTTGTTCCATGTTTTGTGGCTGTACAGCACAGTATGAGGTGTGACCTGGTAGTGTTAGGGTGCTGATGTGAGCCTTGACCCAGTTCTCTATTACAGGACTGATATCTACATCCTCCATACTGTGTGCATTTACACTGCACACATCTTGCTGTTTAGACGTCTGGCATTGGGTAGCATTACATCTAGGTTCCTATCCCTTGTGATACCTATGAAGGTGGGTTTGTGTTTTGAGACTTACCTATTCAGGGCATGCTGTGGGTACTGACAGCCTTTGCCAGTATCCATGGGGCATGGACTGATAGGTGCACGCCACCCCTAGCAGGTGGTGCATCATGTCATGCTCCGCATGTCTTCCCAGCCTGAAACACATTGGCTCCCCTTTGACTAACTGCATTACTTCAGACAGTTATTGCACTTGATCATCCCATCGTCATTTTGTGGCTTCATGCTTGGTGAGGGTGGATGTTAGTCAGGGTGCTCAGGTGTGCATATAGTACGTGGTGTTACATTACTTAACACATGGCATTCATGCCTCAGGTGGTGCTGCAGGGCTGCCTCTGTCGGATGCGCATATTACACTTCCCTGTACATGTTTGTGAGCAGGTCATGTCATTTTAGGCATCCATGTTATTATTTGAGTGAGTCAGAGGGGGTATCATTCCTAGGATTCCTACTGAGCCAGTGTATGTGCTATGCGTTGCCTCTTTGCCAAGGCCAGGGCATACTGGGCACGCCTCCTTCTGCCTACTGGGGCAGGCTCAGGTTGTTCCTCCTCTGAGTCACGCTCTGCCTGTGATGGCCTTGGCAATGGTGGGTGGCTGTTTGGCCCAGCCCTATGCTGGTCCTGCTGCAGCTGTTTTCACAAGATCATATTATGTAGCATAGCACATACCATGACAATTTGGGTACATGTAGTTGGTGTGTACTGCACGGCTCCACCAGATGTGTCCAGACACTGGAACCGTGACTTCAGCAGCACAAACACACGCTCTATTGCATTACGTGTTTGTGCATGTGCCTCATTATGGCGTTCCTGTTCAGGTGTGTGTGCGTTTCTGATGGGTGTCATCAGCCACGGCTCCAGTGCATAACCTGCATCCCCCACTAGGTCTCCATGTGGGATGTCCCCATTGGCAAATGTCTGGTACAGCTGCGTCAAATGCAAGATGTGGGAATCATGGTAACTCCCAGGGCAGCCAGCACACACATTCATTATTATGCCCTGGGCATCACACACGACCTGGCAGTTGATGGAGGGGAAGCCCTTGTGGTTAATGTAGGCCCTACCCCGCTCACCAGCTGGTGCTTTGATGCGTATGTGCATGCAGTCTATTGCACCCACTACCTCAGGGTATTCCGCTATTTGCTGGAAGAGATGCATAATTGCTGGCCAATACCTCATGGGCATTGGGGAAATATCCATGATCATAGACATGTGCTGACATGGCATCCAGGAACTGGTGCAGTACCCTGGAGGCTGATGCCTGTGATATCCCCATCATATCGCCAGTTGGTCTCTGGAAGGTACCTGTTGCTAGTATTCTTAGGCCAACACATACCTTGGTTTCCACTGGGATGGGTTCCCCTCTGTTGGTTCTGTGTGTGAGGCGTGGCCTGCACAGCTCAACTATTTGCTGCAGGAGCTCTCTGTCCACTCTATAGTGCTCTACTATCTCCAGCTCATGTAACCCGTGGTAGGTGACCCTGGGCCTGTACACTCTTCTCCGTCTCCTCAGTGTGGGTTGTCTGGCACCATCTGCATTGTCACCACCCTCAGCAAGTCGCCTATGTCTCATTATGACAGCTATGGCAGTCCCTAACAATTCTGCTCTGAGTGAAGCTTTTTCAGTTTTCACTTCTATTAGCTTACTCCTGTCTTGCAGTGTCTCTTATGAGAAACACCCTGCACTACTGTTTGCAGAGTTTTAAGTGCTGGGCTGGGCTACTATTCTGCCTGTGTAATTGCCTGCTTCTAATTGTTTTCACCTGCTAGCTTCAGCAGTATGCCCTGCTAGCTTCCTACTAATTTTGTTGCTTCCTTTTTCCTTTCTGTTTCCTCAGGGGGGAGCAACGTGCATACCAGTAGAAACACGTTCACAGTGGCTTACACGTGCACACACGTGCTTACACGGTTCAGAATCTACTTATTCGGGTTAAAACGCATGCACACCCGTGTAAACTGTGTTACAAGTCTGCCAACAGCCTCCCACATGCTCAGCCTGCCCTACACGCACGCACACCAGCGCAAACAGTGTTAAACATCTACCAACATGCTCCCACATGCTCAGTCTGCCTTACACGCATGCACACTGCCCTACTCGCGCTTCATGGCGCGCACACGTGCGCATGCACGCCCAGCAAGAAACTTTGGTGTAAGTAGCAGTGTACACCTTCCATTTCTTGACTTTCCCATGCTTATCTTGTGGCACTCCTCTTTCCCTGATCTGTGTCTGTCATCTGTCATGTTACACTGACCTCCAATGAACTGCATTTCTTTCTGCCATTCCCCCCTGTGATGTCACCTATCTCCTACTCTATTCCTCCCCCTTATGTATCTCTTACACTACTCAGACTGTGCTCATTTGCTATGTGACTGTGAGATTCAGTATCCTAACCCTCATTTACATGAGATTGCCTACTAATGCTTAGTTATATTTCTTACACTCAGCTTCCTCCCTTAGCAACCACTACACAGTGGCCATGTTGTTTTTGGTCTGCTGGTCCCTGCATTGTCATTCCATGTATTGCATAAAACCCACATTTGTGGGTTTATAACCTTCATTTTTATGTTTTATACAGCGCATCGGGTACCTTGCCAATGGCCACATATTTGGCCATTGTCATGCTGCCTGACACATATGCACCCTTTATTTGGAGCTGACATGGATCCGTTGTGAAATGTGCAGAAACGTACTCAGTTGTCAACTGAGTACATTTCTGCAGCTAAAACGTCTCTTACACGGGCTGGTTTCTGCTTCGTGGATCGCTAATATACCTCATTTGCATACATTTCGGCTGCAAGTGAGGTATTTAGCATGTCCACGCCCAGTCTGTGTAAGAGACGTTTTAGCTGGTCTCTTACACGGAGTTTAGGGCTGTTCCTGGATCACGAGGCTTGCATGGAGTGTTACACGTCTCTTACACTCCGTGCAAGCCTTCGTGAATCCTGCCCAACATGTTTTCAGTTGCAGTCAGGTGTCATTCAGTATTATGCTTTCTTTAACATCTGATAGAAGGAACATGGAACCATCAACCTTCTCTTTCTGAATGATAATATTTAACGGCAATGGGAAGTAGGCAAGTTGTGTGACATCCAATTCTGCCGTAATGCACAGCAGGTCAAAAGTACATATTTGGGTTGAAGAAGATCACTGCAACGGGAAAACTCCTCCCCTCAAGCTGCAATAGCAGTGGAGTTATTTTAAATGGGGTGTAGCGCCCCCTCCTGGAAGGAATGCAGGAAAACAAATGCTTTTCTTGATTCAAATGCCAGTTTTGACTGCAATTACTGTAGAATTTTTTTAAATGGGGTGGTTGAAGTGGGAGACCATATTATTTTCTTAGTTCAAATTCTACTATGAGCAATTTATTTCTGTACTGCAGACAGAGAGAGAGAGAGAGAGAGAGAACATGAAGCATTACTATTAACTCAAAAGTTTTCACTTTCTCATTTGAGTGGACATATGCTATGGTCCTTTAAACTACTTCACCCATGGCCCATCTTGCATTCCTCTCCTTACATGACCTATAAAAGACAATATACAAATCTGTACAAAAAAAGTCACTCTAACAGTGTATGACCCAGTGCACTCCTTGCTGACCGTGTATTTCAGATTATTACCCTGTCTGACGTTGGTCTAGGTACAAACTGCACTTACCTAGGTCTGACCCACTGTTGGACAGCTCACATTTCCAGCCATCTGATATTAATATTTTGCCATAAAACAACTTTGGTTGGTTGTACCAACATATTATACTCTTTAGTCTCTATTCCTCTTCACGTCAGTATGGATTTCTTGCTCATGAGTTTACATGTTTGCTTTAGACCCATGTGTTTGCTTCAATAAGAAGCATACTAATGTCCAATGACCTCCACAGAAGTGCCTTCTCTACTTTGTCAGACCTTCCTGGATGTCTGACTACAAAACAATTGCTAATTTGCAGAGTTCTGCTTAAAAAAATCTTTTACTATCAACACAATTTTAGAATCCTCTCCTGAGAAGTGAATATAATTATTACCCAGATGACATTACAATGAAGTGCAGAACAAATTTTTGACCTGATTGGAAGAAATCTGTACAAAATGCCAATCAGATTATATAAACTGAATGTATTTTTTTATTTATTTATTTCTGCATCCCTGCTTCAAACAGCAAGCTAATAAGGCAACTACTCTTTGAACAGCAAGATCAATGATGCACCTTTCAAAGGCCAAAAAAAATGTAAAATTAATGATACTGAATGTAAATTGGTGATACAAACTAGTGTTTCATTAACGTTTTAGCAGAATAACTCTTTTCAGCTTATTTACCAGCATATCTGCGAACAGCATTTTTCTTCAGTAATCATGCAACCTTACACGCAGCTTAAAAGTCAGCCTTGATTAAAGTCACGCAGCTGGAACCTGCAGGATTACATTAAGTGCAGACACAGCCATTTGCTCCAAGCAAAGTGTCTTCTCCTCACATTCCTTTCCTTTAGGGTCAGAAAAGGAGCAACGATTTTTACGCTGCGGCTGATCATAAGTATATAAACTCAAAGGGAGCTTGCATTAGTAACTAATGATAATGTTACAAAGATAAGATGACATTTAAAACTTGATTGAGCAGGTGGAAAGTACTACAGAGCAAATAGGATAAAGCAAATGGAAATTACTGGAGCTAACTGCAAAATTCAGCTGCCCAACTCGGTCCCTTTTTATACTGCAGGTATACATGGTACATGTGATGGCATGCACACTGGGTGCACATTGACTGTGAGCTCTTTAATGACCAGGAAAGAAAGTACAGTTGTGTACACTTACCATAAATGTAGATGTCAGAGTGTATTCACTGTTGCTGTCAGACTCTGAACCAGCACAGCCCTCCTTACCTCTCATCCTGGATTACCTAGCAGACCTACTTCTCAGAGGCCTATCCTTCTCTTCTATTAAAATCCATGCCTCTGCCATCTCTGCTCATTACAGCACAGAACCACCTCTCTTTTGACACCCACTCATCAAGCAGTTCCTTAGAGGGGCTAACAACTTAAAGTCACCCAGAAGAGACCCTACCCCTGCTTGTGACCTTAATCTTGTGTTGGAAAAGATCACGTTACCCCCCTTTGAGCCTGCAGCTTCAGCAGAGTTAAAATTCCTCTCTTGGAAAACAGCCTTGCTTCTGGCCATCACTTCAGCTAGAAGAGTGTCTGAGCTACAAGCACTCATGGCTGTGGAACTCTTCATCATTTTTCACGCTGACAGGGTCTCCCTCAGGACTAACCCTACTTTCATGCCTAAAGTGGCATCCAGTGTGACTCTCAACCAATCTATTCATTTGCCCACCTTTTTCCCTAAACCTCAAAATAAGGGGGAAAGGATCCTGCACTCTTTAGATGTACACAGACAGCTCAGATTCTACCTGGATAGGACTAAGCCCTTTAGGAAATCTGACCAGTTACTAGTCAGCTTTGCAACAGGGGCAGAGGGCAAGGCCATATCAAAACAAATCATTTCCAAATGGATAGCACACTGTATCCATTTCTCTTACAAACACCATGGGAAACCACCCTCACAGGGGGTCAGAACACATTCCACTAGGGCAACTTCCACCTCTGCAGCCTTTCTCAGAGGGGTCCCTACCAGGAACATCCTGAAAACTGCAACATGGAGTCAGTCCTGGAGCGACAGCAACCAACACATAAATACTAAGCCTCTGGTATTCAGGCCAACTGAGGGCTACCCCTGGTAGGATGACCCAAGTGTGATGACTGCAACAGTGAAACACGAAGAACATCATTTTCCTTCCACACTATTCACTCCTTTCTAGTATCTTAACATGAATCTGTGCACTTTGTGTTACTTAGTGTAGTTATAGTTTTCAGTGGGGTGTATAAAATTAAGTAAAAAGATAATACTGTATTCAATCACTATAAGCTCTCTGTAAACTAAATAATAACACTTTTTAATGTATTCAACCAAATCTGTCTTGCTAAATCTCACTTTTGCAGCTATGCTTTTTTTGTAGATTCCGTAACAAACTTACACTTGTACCCTGACCGTTTTTAGAAATAGAAAGTTCAAGGCTACTGAGTCCTGCGACCATTATGCCTTGCTAGTTCTCACCCTAGTCTGTACCTCCGTTCTCAGGAGGGCTAAGTCAGTCATGCCTGGGGTGAATGTATAAATACCCATCCAATTGTTTGGGTCCATCTGAAGGAAGGCAGAATATCACACTGTTTCAAACATCTGCAGGGGAAGTACATGCTCTGCAATCTCTCTCCCTACTTTGTTGTACTGATCTGCTACTTAGATCTCTTGTTCTGGTATTTGTGGGACTGTTTGACTTGTGAAGGAACAAAAGATCCTGGGTCTTTGCTTGGAAGGCAAGGCAAAGGCCTCATCTAAGGAGCCTAAAAGACACAAAAAAAGAGGGACAGAGCTTCTCGTGCTTTGTAGCAGCTTCAATATTTTAAGCCTGCACTCTTCTTTGTTAGGAACCTCTGGGTATTTCCAACTGTATAACATGTCTTGTGAGGTAGGCCCCAAAGGAGGCATTGTATTATACATTTGGGCTGATCAGCGCTGAATACAAGGGGACAACAACCCCTTTTTTCATCTGGATGATATTCCCTTGTTGATCAGCCGCTCGGTGTACAAGTACAACTGTTGCTTCATGGTAGTTAAAGACAGGTAATTATCAACCCCGGTTCCCAGGGCTCAAACTACATTTTCATTTTGAAGTAGGGTATTGCTAATGATATATGCTGTGGGGGATGGTTTACTGGCCAAATGCAACAATCTTGTCTTATTTAGCATTTAATTTATGCCCGTTTTCAATACACCAGATATTTATAAATGTAAGTTCTGCTAGATGGCTTCTGTGACAGACAGAGATATGACAATGACTCCAAGTTTGTAGTCATCTACAAACTTAGTTAGCCATAGGTCTTGATTTGCAGTCTGTAGGTCAGATAAGTAAATACCAAGCAGACGTGGTCCCAGCACTGAGTCCTGTGAGACACTACTGGTCACTTACATGTTTTCTGATACTGCCCTGCCATCTGCACAGTATAGTTTCTCTTCAACCTGTTTGCTATCCACACCACATAGAGATCTATTTCTAACACATTTAATTATACTAGCATAGGGGATGGTTTCATGCTTTAGTAACCAGACTGTACACGCAGTTTACCTTGATCTGCCTGTCAGCAGCTTAAGTTACCTAAGTTACAAAAAAGTTAACAAGGTTCATTACACAGGATCTACCCCTTACAAAGCCAAATTGTTGCAGATCTTGCCTGATAATGTCTATGTTAATCGTCTATGTTAATCTAGTCTGTTATAATGTGTTCCATTGTCTTACAAATGAGACTTGTCAGCTTGATGGGCCTGCAGTTTTTGGGGTCAGTAGTAGGGCTACCTTTATTAATTCATTTACTTATCCTTTTGTTGACCAATTTAGACCCACTAGGCTAGTAGCCTCTTTTCAGTACAGACCCAAGGTGGTATTCATGTTACTAGGGGAAATTTTGCCAGGGAATCAGAGAACTTCCTCTTCTCTTTTTGATAGGTGCAGTGGTAGTCTTTTACATCCCCTTGATTTACCAATGGCTCAAGTAGATGGCGCCTTAGTTTAATGTCTCATCCGAAGGATTACTTTACGGAGTGGCATCACCAGTCTGTATGCCATACATCTGAGACATTGCTTGTTGACAGGGTCTGGTTAAAAAGCTTGTACACAGGTTATGCCAGTGTACGTTTGGCACAATTTATCAAATTGATGGGTATGTCAACTTGGGCTATGAAGGAAGTGTTCTCAGTCTTGGATGGGACTTTCAGTACATGCCCTTTACTGATGTTGGGAGGGGATTTGGGAGCTATGTGGATCACAGGGTTTTGGCTAATCAGAAGTGAAATTCACCAATATTCTATCAAAATAATTTAGTGCAATGACCACTGGGTCCTGAGCAGTGTTTGTCATTTAGTATGCGCTTTGTTTGTTTTTTTCTCAACCCTGTTTACAAGCTTGACTTTTTGATGAGTTCTGTTAGTTGTTTTCTGTGGACACTTGACTAGTATATATCTACCTCCATGCATTCTCGATATTGCTGCTGGCAGGAAGTGATTGATAGCATGAAGTAGGCATCTGAAAATGACCGGAGAGGAAGGTTTTTAAACAAGGGTGTAATTACTGTGGCAATGAAAACTACTTTAAAAAAAAGATAATTTTTAACACTTGTGCAAAGAGTAAGTGTAATGCTTGCGGATTTTATATGAACAGCAATGCTACTGTGTGAATGATCATTGAGTCTGATATTACCATTTTAATCTTTTGCAGTTACTGTATTTACATTTCCTTTCTTGCATGTATTTGCATTTCTTACTAAATAAATTTGGACCCATCCATCTACTTAATGAGTAAATGAATAAGCCAAATATGCCAAGTGGGTCTACCCTGTAGAACAGTCATAGACCATGCATCGGTACACACCTGGAGGTGAAGTCATTTGACATCATTACACACCTGGAGGTGATGTCATTTGGCATCGTTACACACCTATAGGTGATGTCATTTGCAAATAAAGTAGACAGTACACTTGAGGTCACACAAGGTGAGATACGGCACACAGTTCTATGCCGTAGGCTCAAAGGGCACACAAAATGTCTGGCAAGCAGCAAAGGCAGACTGCCATGCAGATATGGGGAAGCTGTGTGTCCTGGGGAAGAACCATGAAGGAGATATAAGAGATAATGGGCAATGCTGAGAACATGGGCAGGACATAAAAACAGCAGCAGCAGCACAAATAACTGAGACTAAGAAACAATGCATGTGGCTGACAGCTAGCTTGCACAGACTGCATGGTGCAACATTTGTATCAACTCCGTGCAAAACAGTGCAGGGGAAGCTGTTATACTGTTAGAGTAACTATGCTCTAAAACATGGCTATTAATTAAAGAGGACATATTTTGTATTGTGTTCTTTTACAGTTTCACTTGCTCTTATTCCTTTTACATCTGTAAAAGAAATAATAAGAAGTTATGTACTCACCATAACGTTCCATCTGAGTAGGTAGCTTCATTTGTCTGCAACCTGTGGGTCTTGGATCCGATATCGGATCCGAGCCGGCAACTTGTTTCAAGCTAATGGATCCGAGCTCCTAGCTCCTCCCCTCACCCATAATCCCCTGCTAACCCTCCATGACCTCAGATCGAGTTTGCCCCTCAATATATACCCAAGAAAATGGGTATCCAACAACATACAGATCCGAAGAAGGCCAGGGGGAAGGAGGGGGCGATGGTTGCAGACAAATGAAGCTACCTACTCAGATGGAACGTTATGGTGAGTACATAACTTCTTAATCTGAAGTAGGGAGTTCATTTGTCAGCAACCTGTGGGACAGAGTCCCCAGCTACCTGCACCTTGGGTGGCCATCATGGAAGGATATTGCGAAGCACCGCGGAGCCAAAGGATGCTCTCCCTCTAGAAATCACGTCCAGTTTGTAGTGGTTAATAAAGGTATGAGATGAAGCCCAAGTGGCTGCCGAACAAATATCATCCAATGGAACTCTAGACTTGAAGGCCACAGAAGTAGAGATGGAACGAGTGGAATGTGCACGAACTCCTTCTGGTGCAGGTCTCCCAGAGACTTGATATGCCAATAGGATACATTGAGAAATCCAGTGTGATAGAGATACTTTTGAAATTGCTTTCCCCAAATTAAATTTGGCAAAGGAAACAAACAGCTGGTCGGATTGTCTATGACCAGCTGTTCTATGAGTATAAAAGTGAAGCTGTCTATAAACATCTAATGAGTGCAGCTTGTACTCTCCCTTATTCTGATATTTAGGAAAGAAAACCGGTAAATTTATGGATTGATTTATGTTGGTTTCTGATGCTATCTTGGGAAGAAAAGAGGGATTGATCCTGAGGTACATTCTGTCCGGGTGAAAGATCAAATAAGGAGGCTTCACAGAAAGAGCTTGAAGCTCCGAAACTCTTTTTGCTGAAGTGATGGCTACAAGGAATGCTGTTTTCCAAGACAAGAATTTGAGATCTACTGAAGCAGTGGGTTCAAAAGGTGGAGCAGTCTAGGCTTGAAGAACTAGTGAAAGATCCCATGGTGGTACGGCTTCTTTTATAGGGGGTCTAAGTAAGAAGGTGCCCCTGAGAAAGGTTTTCCACAACTTGGCCGACATCAAAGGCCCTGTATCATGTCCCATATGATAACGTGATATGGCTGCCAATTGCACTTTGACAGTTGAACAACTAGCGCCTTCCTGAAAGAGTTCGGTTAGGAAGTCTAATATGGACGGAAGAGGAGCCGTAAAGGGATCTAGATCATGATGCTCCGCCTAGATGGAGAAACGTTTCCATTTACTGCGGTACACTTTCCTGGTGGAGGGCTTATGTGCTGCCACAAGGATGGCTTTGACTGGTGAAGAGATACCAGGAGTCCTAACTAGGAGTGGAACTGGAGCAACCAAGCTGTCAGTTTCAGATTGTCCAGGTTTGGGGTCGGTAAGTTAGACGGATGGGAGATGAGATCCGGACTGGGATCTAGAATCCAAGGAGGATTCACAAGGTGAGACCACAGGTAAGGGAACCAAATTTGCTGAGGCCAGAATGGGGCAATGAGGATCATCCTGCTCCCCAACCGCGAGGATTTCTGTAAGAGTTGCAGCATCAAGGGTAGAGGTGGATAGGCATAAAGTAGACCGGGTGGCCAAGCATGCACCAGAGCATCTCTTGGAGTTTCCCCTGGAGGGGGGATTAGAGCGAAGAAATTGCCGCATTTGGTGTTTGATGGAGACGCAAAAAGATCGCAGCAGGGTTGCCCCCATATTGCGAATATCTGCTTCGCTACTAGTGGATTGAGAGACCACTCGTACGGGGTAAGAAGGGTGCGACTGAGTTTGTCTGCTAGGATGTTGGTCCATCCCGGAATGTGCATTGCAATCAGAAAGCAGTAGGTGGTGATCGCCCATTCCCACACTCTCATGGCTTTGTGGCATAGAGGGTAAGATCTGGTTCCCCCCTGTTTGTTGATGTACCAGACAACTGACATGTTGTCCGACTGAATTGCAATCGTTCCTATGGGGAGGAGATCCTGAAGTGCTTGCAACGCGAATAGCACTGCTCTCATCTCCAGAACGTTGATACGCAGGGAGGTCTCTGTGTCGTTCCACGTACCTTGGACCGTCCTGCTGGAATAATGCCCCCCCCCACCGGAGGCAGGAGGTGTCCATGGTTACCGTGGCGAGAGGGGGAGAGGTGCGGAAGGGACGGCCCGTATGGAGGTCTGAGGCTTGGAGCCACCATAACAGAGCTCTCCTGCAAGCCTTGCTGATAGCAATGGGGTGGTAAAGAGGAAGGGATAGAAAAGGCCATTGCACTAGAAGTGTCCATTGCAGTACCCGCATGTTCAGACGGGTGCATGGAAGGAGCGTAATCGCTGCCACCATGGAGCCTAGTGCCCTCAGGACCAATTCCGCTGGTGAAGTCTCTGATTGGAGGATAGCCCGAGCATGGAGTTGCAAATTCCGGATTCTCTCAAAAGTTAAAAAGGCTCGTAGCCCTCTGGTGTCTATTCTGGCTCCTATGAATTCTATGACTTGTGTTGGGGCCAGAAGGGATTTGTCGGCATTGATGGTGATGCCTAACTGTGGGGCCAGGTGGAGAAAGAAGTCTCTGGCTGAGCAAAGTAGATGCCTTGTTGGGGCGGTCAGGAGCCAGTCATCCAGGTACGGAAAGACCTGTATTCCCTGGAGTCTCAGGTGGGCCGCAATCACTGCTAATATCTTGGTGAACACCCTGGGGGCTGTGGTGAGGCCAAAGGGAAGGACCCTGAACTGGTAGTGACTGGCTCCCAGCCGGAAGTGGAGGAACCTCCTGGATCGTCTGTCCATTAGAATGTAGTAGTACGCATCCTTGAGGTCTATAGAGCACATCCAATTGTTCTCCCTTAGAAGGGGGAGAATAGATTGAAGAGTGACAATTCGGAATTTTTCCTTGGCTACTGACAGGTTCAAGCGGGAAAGGTCTAGAATCAGTCTCAAGTTCCCCATCTTTTTTGGCACCAAAAGAACCTGGAGTAGAACCCTAATCTGAGCTGGTCTTGGGGGACGGGCCGGATGGCTCTTTTTCTTAGCAGCTGCTGAATTTCTGTGGCTGCGGCCTCCCTCTGATCGGGTGGTACATCGGGGAGGTTTTTTAATTTGGGGACATGGAGTAATGGTATTTTGTACCCTCTGGATATAATGTGAAGCACCCAGCGGTCTGTCGTGATGGACTCCCATGCCGCCAGGTGTTCCGAGAAGCACCCCCCCGACTGCCTCCAGAGTGGAGCAGCCGGGCAACCCTTCAGGGCTGCTGCACGGGCCGCTCAGAGAAAGGTTCTCTGGACCCAAAGTTTCTCGGAGCCCCTCTGCCCCTGGGGTGGCGTCCTCCCTGTCCTCCTCTGCCACAGTAGGACTGGTTGTCCGGAGCGGGTTGGGAATGTTGCAATTTCCGGAACCACATCTTCTTCTGACCCTTTTGGTTCTTCGAAAAGGACCGCTGGGGTGCAGAGAAGCAGACTCCGATGGCAGACAACGTCTTCTCGTCCTTCCCGCTCTGGACAAATATCTCACGAACCGTTTTGCCAAAAAGGGCAGAACCATTGAAAGGGGCGTTTGCAAAGGACGCTTTAAAAGGCTCCGCAAAGTCACAATGACGGAGCCAGGCCTGACGTCTCATGACTAGGCCTGCTCCGCTAGCCCTAGTGGCTCCCTCTGTGGCGTGGGACAATAGCCACATAGAGGTATTTGAAATTGATCTCAGAGTGGCCATTCGGGTGGAGTACAATTGCTTGTCATCCGCCGACATGGACTCAGGAGGGGAGGCAGCGTATTCTTAGATAAGATCCCGCTGCATCCTGATGACATGTGCCATATAGTTCAGAGATCTTACCGAGAAGGTCACTGAACTAAAAACTCGCTTCCCTAAGCGGTCCATCGAGCGGGACGCCTTGCTCGGTGGATGGACTGAGGGGCTCTCCTGAGCCAATTCCCTCTTTGTGGCTGCCGCCGTCAACATGGCATCTACAGGGGGCCCCTTACTCCAGTGTGATCGGTCCAAGGGGGGGCTAAGTATTTTGTCCGGGCGTTTTGGTATTGACTCCATGGTGTCCGGATCCTTCCACGCCCTGGTGGTAATGAGGTCCACCAGGGGGTCGGCCGGAGGGGACACCCAAGAGGTAGACGGGCCTGCTTCGAATGCCTCCAGAAACACGGACTCGTCGGAGGAAGACTTGGGGGCAGACCACCCACCTCTGATCCTCAGCATCTCCATGATGTCTCCAAAGGAGACATCCTCAGGGGGTGATCTTGGGGAGCCTTCCCCTTCCTCCAAGTCCATGTCCTCAGTTAAGGACTCAGGGGAGTCCACCTGCCTCCTCTTGCACTTATGCTTGTGGGGCACTTCCTCGGGGGGGTGCTGTCCGAGGAGGCCTCGCCAGCAACATCCTGTTCCAATGGAACCATTTGGGACATTGAAGCAGGCTGTCCCTTTGGCCGGGTGATGGAAGCCTGGCCCAGCAGAGAGGGAGTGCAGGGAGGAGCCGAGACAAGGACCGGGGGTCCGGATGCTCTCAACAGAGCCCTCTCCACAACATCGAAGGCCGCGGGAGAACCACTCTCTCTTGGATCCGAAAGTCGGCTCCCACTCGGATCCGATGAAGGGATTGGAACCGGTGCCGAGATCGTCCGATCTGAAGGACCAGTGCGCTCCGACCTGGACGGAGCCGAAGGCACACTGAATCCCTCGGATCCAAAGCTCGGGCCATGGCTCCGAGAGGTCGTGTCCGACAGGCTCGAGGGCAGGGTCGGATCCGAAGTACCGAGTACTGTCGGCGCCGACCCACCCCCGGCTCCAACACTGCTCGGCTCTGAACGCTCCGAACCTGGGTAGCGGGACAGAGAAGGAGCAATAGGATGGAAAAAGGGCATCGAGCTCCCCCCCGAAGGGGGGGAGGCAAGAGCACTCCCATCTGCAGCTGGGCCTGGATGAACCTTCGCATCATCCGGTCCAAGTCTGCATCGGACATACTAAATGTAGATCTCGAAGAGGTCACTGAGGCAGGCCTGGAATGCCGCCTCGATGACCTCGATGGAGATCGGGCCTCCTCCTCCTCGGGCCCCGGGGAGAAACAAGGGGATCGGAGCCGAGGAGGAGGAGACCTAGAAGCAGTGGAGGGAGAAGCCCGCTTAGCTAGCGGGGCCGAAACGGAGGTCTCGGCCCGCCGCTTGTGGTGCTTCTCCCTCCGTTTCTCCCTCCTGACCTCCCTGTCCTCCGACACTTTAGCGGGAGTTTGAGTCCCGGATAGAGGAAGGGGGGCAGGAATGGCAGCAACCACAGGCTGTGGTGGAGCCACGGGAGCAGCGGAGGCCAGAGCGGAGTCCGGGGGTAAAAGTCCCACCAAGACCAGCTTCGACCTCCGCTCTTTCAGTGCCCTGGGGTTGAATGCTGCACAAATGGTACAGCCTGAGGAGAGGTGTTCAACCCCAAGTCACCGAACACACAGAGTGTGGCCATCAGCCGGGGAGAGCTTATGGCCACACTCGGTACATTTAGAAAAGATGGCTTTTGAGGCCTCAGCCATACTTAAAGAAAAATAAGTAACACACACACACAGGCCCCAAAAAACACAACACCAACACACACACACTCTAACGACCAGTGAAGGGAGGGAAAACTACTTAAAAGAAAATATTTTTTACTATAAAGGGAACCTAACACTTACACACTTAAAAATTTTAGTGAAAAATTTTAGAAAGTGACAGAAAATAAGACTTAACTGCCCAGCACTATACGAGCTCACAGGAATCCAGCTATCCACAAGCGTGGCAAACTAGATCTGGGGTCATGGAGGGTTAGCAGGGGATTATGGGTGAGGGGAGGAGCTAGGAGCTCAGATCCATTAGCTTGAAACAAGTTGCCCGCTCGGATCCGATATCGGATCCAAGACCCACAGGTTGCTGACAAATGAACTCCCTACTTCAGATGCAAGGTTTACCCTCAGTACTATGCAACTAGACTGTGAAGTGAACGTTTTAGATAGAGTTGATTTTATTCTGTCATATTCTCAATTTTGTTTTTGCATTAAATAATTCTGGAACTGCATTAGTGTTCAACCATAAAATTCATAATTATGAAAGTTGTATCATATTTGTGTTGCAAACTTAGTGAAATCCCCATGTCATATACATATCATTTACATACTTCATTCATATGCCAACACCACCAAGTGCATCAGCCCAGCATGAACTAACTTCATGTATAACCAGGGACCAGTAAGGATGAAGGCTATTCCACCAATAGTCAGTAAAGTAGTACAAAGCATAGATGAAAAACAGCAGGGAGGAGTAACCCTACCGGCAGAGAATGGTATAGCCTTGGCTTTTACAAACAGTAATCCCACTCTGACTAGTGGTCTGCATGTTATAGAGTTTACCTGAAGGAAAGGAAGATGAGCAGTAGACATCTGATTACCCACCTTGTGGGGGGTATGATTGCTGATTCTCCTCATCGGATTAACAATGCACTGCAAACCAGCAGCAGCAACAGAATGGGTGGAAACAAGCTTGCACACCCTGTTATCAAGTACTAATAGAAGTCCCAAACATGGTATAGAGGAATGTCTTAAGTACATAAACAGAACCTTTGTTGGTACGCAAATATTGCCTTCCAGGATAATGAATAAGTGGTGGATTTTGCTCCAAGGTACCAGTTGGCATAATGGTTAGTCTTTACTTCCCATACACAAGGTGCAAGGTTTGATCTTGACCTCTGGCCAATGCCTGTATGGAGTTTGCATGTTCTCCTGGTCTCTCTGTGGGATTCCCAAAAACATACTGAGTGTTTCCATCTCAAACTCGCCCAATAATGGAGTCATGAACATAAGCGCAGTCACTAGATGGTGCCCTATAGGGGAAAGATTTGTGTAGTTCAACTGGTTTGGGCATCTACTGTGGTGCACACTATCCTCAAGATAGGAGAACACAGACTACAGACTGCATGCAGTGGCAGGGTTAACCATTCATTGGTGTAAAATATGCCTCTAGGTGATTTGGTCGTGTTGATTAATGTTGCCAAATGGGCATGGGTATTTGCTGGTGATAAGTGGGTTGAAGACCCGCCCTACTCTGACCCATGTTAACAGTGGGAGGGATGTATGTGCTGCTATTGGCTTGTGTGTGTCTGCCATAAAGCCAGTCAGCCCTAGGTCAGTAAGCTACTCGTTGGCTGGTGTCCATTTACCCAGATTGGGGTACCTGGTATAATTCTCTTGAGCAAAAGTTGGATGTAAAACCAATTAACCTGACAAACCTGAACTAAGCATTGCTACACTCCATGCATTGCTACACTCCATGCTACACTGACAAGAAGAAGCTTGGAAGTGGATGACATGATGGTCAGGAGAAGGCTGGATATCCACTGTATCTAGGAGTTGAGAAGGAAGGGCAGTGCAGCAAAGCCACTTTGCTTGGGATCTAGAGTCCTACTACTCAGAAGGAGGACAGGCTTGAAATGGTGTGGGACTGTGGTGAGTGAGAGGCTTCAGAAGACAGTATGGGATGTCATCAGAATTTGTGACACACTTGTGGCAAATAAGACTTCAGTGTAATGATAGGGCAGTATGCATAATTTCGGCCTATGTGTCACAGCAGGGTTGTGATAGTGAGGAAAAAAATACATTCAGATAGCAGTTGCAGGACCTACTGGATAAAGCAGGACAATGCAAACTGGTGTTGATAGGTGACCTGAATGCACATATCTGGACAGATAAAACAGGATAAGAGGACTGCTGGGGTCCACATGGGTGGGGTAACAAGAATAAAGGAGAGCCCATTCTAGACTTCTGTCTGGCAAATGGCTTGATGTTGACCAGTACATGGTTCAACAAGCAATACAGTCATACAATCACATACAAGAGTGGTCAGCATGCAACTCTGGTAGACCTCCTCATAGTAGAAAAGGCCAGTGGGGTAGAATCAGTGATTATAAAGTCATCCTTCAGTGAAACAGTCGGCCCACAGTATAAACCACCGATTGCCACCATCAGCTGCAAGAAGTGGTCAGAAAAGGCTCTAACATCAACAGAGACAGGCTGAAGACCTGGACGTTGCCTGCAGTAAGAACATAACAGTTCAAGGAATTACTCAGTGCTTTAGCACCTCAAGAAGAGAAAAAGGTGGAGCCGAAGAATGTCAGTGCCTCAAGCAGCATGTATGAGGACTACAGAAAGACATGAGGCCGAGCCAGCAACAAAAATAAGATACACAAAGAAAGCGGCTGGAAGAATGCTGAAGTCCAAAAAGTCATTAAAAGGAAGGATTCAGGAAGAAGTGGGAGACAGTAAAGACATAATAGGCTATTAAGAATACTACTTGGCTAACAAAGAAGTGAAGACAAGAGTTGCAATAGCAAAGAACAATGAATCTGAGGCACTCATCCAACATCTGGAAAGTGACTCTGTAGATTCAACCTGATACAGTTTCTTTGTGCCAAGGCAAAGACAGAAAGATAAAGAAGATAGTCAGAAAACCTTCATAAGGGATGCCAGCAACAACCTGCACATCAGTAAACAGGACATCAAAGGTAGCTGGAAGACACACTTCCAGCACTTTCCAAATGAAGAAAATCCAAAAGATGCATACCTTTTCTGATGAAAGAAGAGGATCCCACCACAGAAGAAGAAAGATTAAGGAAAATGAAGTCAGGGAAAGCAGCAGGCTCAGATGCAGTCACAGCAGATATGATAAAGATGTTGAGTAAAATGGGAGAAATGGCTCCTGAAGATACTCATAGCAGCATGGAGAGACAGAGAGATGCATACCTCAGATGACTGGTAAATAAGCATACCTGTGCCAGTGTTCAAGAACAAAGGGGCATTCACACCTGTGGGCAGTATAGAGGTATCAAACTCCTATCATATTGCATGAAAGTTTTGAGAGGATGAATGATAAAAGAATATGCAGAGTAGCAGAAAGTAAGATGGGAAATGAGCAGTTTGGATTCTGATTAGGATGCAGCACAACTGACCCAATGTTTGCAGCGAGACATCTGCTTGAAGCTACAGATGAGGAAAGAATTCAACTGGACATCCTAGTCTTGTAGAAAGCATATGGCTAGGTCCCAAGAAAGATGATTTGGTCAGTTCTGTGGTGGTTTGAAATCTCAGAAACATTAGTATGGGCTACATACAAGGGCCCAATGACTCTAGTACAAAGAGTGTTTGGTCACACAGAGGGGTTCCCAGTGGAAGTAGGAGTGGGTGCGCATCAGGGTTCAGTTCTGTGCCTACTGCTGTCCACACTGATGACTGGCATCATTAGCAAACTGTCTGCCTACAGCAACATTGTTGATCTGTTCCCTCCAACCTACGTGGCATTGCAGACAGACTCTGAATAAGAATTTCAGCAAAGGAGGGGATTGGAATGCAAAACTGAAGGCACATGGGATGAAACTGAGAACAGATAAGCCAATGGCAGTAATTGGGGTTAATCGGAATAAGCTGAGAATTGGCATAAAAAGGGAAAATCATGGAAAAGGTTGACAGCTTCAAGTATCTGGGAGGAGTGATTGAAAAGAATGGAAGTCTGAATAAGAAGGTCAAAGCTAAAATCAGAGAGGCTGCAGCCAACTGGCACAGTGTGTCAGCAATAGTACAAGGACACTAAATAAACTGAAAAGTAAGGTGTACAAAACAGTGTGACAAGTACTACTATATGATACAGAAACCAGGGCAGTAAAGGCAGAGCAGTTGAGGAAGCTAGAGGTCATGAAGGTGAAGTGCCTGAAATGGGTGGTAGGATGTACACTGTGGGGCAAATGAAGAAATTACATCAGAGCAGAAATCAACATAGCTCCAGTTGTAGAAAAGGTCAAATAGAACAGATTATGGTGGCTCAGATACATGGGCAGAAAAAAGTTGGACCATCTAGTGAATATGTTTTGGGACTGACATGGAAAAGACAATAGGAAACCAGAGCATCCAGCAAAAAGGTGGGTAGATAGTGTGTGAGAGGAGACCTGTGACAGTCAGGCAAGAGTGTTAAAGAAGGTAGGAGAGTGGCACTGAATAGAAAGAGATGATGACAGTGGACATGGCACCCTGACCCCAGGTAGAAAATAGAGGGAGAAGTGGGCTGATTATGATGACTTTGCTCTACAGAGAAGCAAATGGATCAATAGACTATCGAAGGTGGGGGAAGGCTGATTGTTATCGTGGCAGATGGAAAACCAAAAAATAATGCAAGTATAAAAATAAAGAAGGAAAAAAATCTGGAATCATCTGTGACTGCTGGCTTGCTAGATTTCACACACTAAAACTGGAAAGTGTCAGATTTCAGCAATATTTGACATAACAGACAGCAGAGGTTATTTTGCTCATCTACCACTCCTTCATAATTTCCCTGTTGGGAGGGAGCACTCTGCTGAATTGCAGTTCAGCTGCAGATACACATGGCTGTAACAAATTTACTGTGGGCAGAGAGAAGCACGCAGCCTGATATATACTGATATGCTTGCTCATTCTGCAACAAAAATGGGCAGCCTGAAAGATGTGGTGCAGACTTCAAAGGTTATCATCTGGACCAGCTTATAAGGTGGATAACTGCTCTAACATCCTAGTCAGACTGCATGTTTTGAACACGGAAGGGGATAGTGCTGACTGAAGCACAATTAACACTCAATCAACATCTGAAATATGGTGCATTTTCACTGTAAGGCTGCCCTTATGCCTGTCCCATGCACTCTTGAATTTAGCCTTTGTATTTGATCCTAGGAAGACTTGTAAAATTCCCAGACATTTATATATAATAATACTTTATTTCCCCTCAGATATCCTCTTGTATGCTCAAAATGTGTCCTTTCGTTCTTGTATTTTCTATGAAGACTGTTTGGTCAAGACGAGCTGGATGATAGGAGGGCATTTGCTCAAGATTCCTGCATCTATTTTTTTCACAATGCAGTTATCTCCAAGCTGAATGTATAAAATGGAGTGCAGAAATCTCCTACATTGAGAACGTGGTATTTTTTTCTCTGTGCATAAAACACTTCAATATTGTTTAGTTTAATGTGACTCCTCCCAGCTGTACCATTTTGAGTGTGACAAACCACACAAATGTGCAGGAGTTGTAGCATTACTTTATACAGATGTTTTAACATATGCTATTTCCTGTAACCATATTCTAGATTGTCCTCACCATGAATCTACTGTAGCCCATGTTAGTCAATGAAGCTAATTGCCTCCCTGTTGCCAATATCTACTCTCCACCAGGGAAAGAGGAATACATCACAAAAGAAACTTTGCCTTGCCTTAATTTCAAACTTCAACTATGAAATTATAAGCTTCTGAGATTTCAGCATTGACTTCTTGTGAACCAGTGGGGCCTCTACATATTCCTATTTACAAGTTCATGGTCTCTGCTAAATTCTGCCCATTATTACTAGAACAGGTAAGAAAAAGGGGCATTGAAAGTTTACTTGAATGTATTTTAATCTCCTCACCTAGTAACATCTCCCATTAAGGTGTTTTGACCAACTGCTTTAGTGACCACCTCCCAGTCTTTGCCACTTGGAACCCAATTAAAATCCAAACACAAAAATGTTAATATCTTCATATGCGACATCACGACCCTAAACCAGGCATCTTCAAGTGCCAATAGTTTGTCTCCTTTGCACAGTCTTCCAGTAGGTGAACAAGCATGCTAATTCGGATAGCTTTTCCTCCATATTGTCAGTAAATCTGCACCAACTGAAAACATATTGAAACACCACCACTGAGCTCTGTGATCATATAAATTAAGAAACTAGTATCCAATGGGAATCTGTGGTGCCCTAATGCAAATCATTCAGTGCCTGTGAGCTCCAGATTTTGCACAGTACAAAAGAAAATAATGCCATCTTCACTTGCAAAAACAACTTAAGTGAACAGCAAACTTAGTATATATGCAGCACCCCAAGCTCATCCATTACACACTATGCAGCCATCACCAAACAAGTTCTTTTTCCATCCTGTTTGTACCTTCTCTGTCTGTAAACATTTCATGAGTTAAACTAGGGTCCCCCCTCAGCAGATAACCTCCCAGCAGCACTACAGCTCTCTACCTGCCTACCGACTACACTCACTAACAGATTCACCATGGGGATGGTGTGTACCACTGCTGGAAACTGTCCATTTTACCAGATTCACTAGGAGGGTGGTGTGCACCACTGCTGGAGACTGGCCCTTTTGGTAAAATTCTTGAACAAACTCCTTCCCGAGATAAGAATCACCAAAGTTAAATGGGCATTGCAATACCTTCTGGCCTCCCTTGTCAGTATGCTTCATTCCCTTACTAAGGTATAATAATGCTTGATGTACAGCCCTTTTCCTCTGCATCTGTTGACCCATATACTGACTTAAGCTGTAAACAGCTCTTTTTTCACTTGCTGCTGTCTGTATCAGCATTTACTTTAGAATTTTTTTTTCTTTGTGTGTACATTTTAATTTATTGTGCTACTATGTATAACATCACATGACTGAACTTGAAATGTGTTACGGTAAAGTCCAAACAAACAGGTCTTTGGCTCATAGGTACCTACTAGGCTAGCTGCCTTTCTGGGCCATTTTAAGCTTAGCCATTTCCCAAAGGTGAGAATCAAACTCTGCACCTTGTGTCTGAGAGGTAAACACCTTAACAATTATTCCAACCCTTCCCCAAAATTTAAGGCTTGTAGGTTAGTAGTAGGCTAATTGCCTTCATAGGTCATTTTGAGTCTAACCAATTGCCGATGTGAGAATCAAACACTGTAGTTTGTGTTTGTAAGGTAAACACATTAACCATTATGCTAACTTTCCCCCTTTGCTGAAAATGCTGCTGACACTGTTAAACAGCCACTGTCTTATTAATAGACCCCTGAGCATTCATTTTTAACCCCATTGTGTGTGTGTGTGTGTGTGTATGTGTGTAAAATGGTAGAAAGTTCCCAAGTACAACTTAAGGACTGTCTTAGGTGTAATCATAGTTTATTGACTGACTGGTCCTCTCCTATTTGAAATGGATTCGTCTAGCCTCGTTCATAATTTAATATTGCTTTACTTGCATCTCAGGATCTATGACCACCACTAAATTTAATTTTACATCCACTTCTCTTGAATTACCTTCTAAATCTATCATTAGGTAATCTGAAGCTGCCTTACATTTTTCTATACATTTTTACATTCAGCATTTTGTACTCTCATGACTGGATTTTTTTTTCTTGTCAGACTGAAATCCTACATTACGCCATTCTTCACTGCATAAAATATCAGCCATTAGTTAATGTAACATCACAGCTCTTTAAACTTTGCATCCTTCAATATGAATTAATTAGACTGCACTTTAAAGTAATTATTTGCTGGGTAGGTAACTGTATACTTTAGCTGGAGAACTGAAACCTGCCATTACAGAGAGGTGAAAAGACAGTATTTATATGCCTGCTGTACCACAGCACCCAACCCCCTTACCCCCTACGAATGAACAGTATTTACAGTTGCCTGTGAATGTGTCACATGTTCACAAATGTATAAATCACTAACATGCTACACTCGTTTCTGCTGTGAAAGGGCAGAGTTGTGATTTTAAACAGGGGTTTACCAATTGACAGACTATTTTGGAGTTTTACAGTGGTTATACTGCGGTGGTGGTGCTGCGGTAGCGTTGTCGCCTCACAGTTAGAGCATCTTCTGTGTGGCAACATGCGTGAATGGGCGTTCCTTCACTGAAGGTTGTGCGTTAGGCCCGGCAAGCCAGCACATAAAAATCTACTGCCAATCATTAGCGGACCGGAGTTCTGCTGTGGCGACCCCTAACCGGGAAAAGCCAAAAGACACAAACACAAACAAACTGTGGTTTTCCTGTAGAGTGGTGTAAAGGTTTTACTTAGCCTTTAGAACAGTATTTTTAGTTAACCATTTTTTTTACTTGCAAAACCTAAGTTTTTATTCTAAATGTCATTTTTCCATGCTTTGCATCTATCGTACATTAGCATGTCTATCTGGTATAAGCCATAATGCAGACAAAGTTTCCTTATTAAATTTGGTTATATTTCTGATGATTTTTGTATTGTATGTTTTTATGAATTTTTGAGTTTTCCAAATGGCAAAGACTGGATTGTGATCCCTAATTGTGCCAGGCGACCTTCCTGCAATGGTAATTTTGTTGGCATCTGATGTGACTATCAAGTTTACAATATTTTTTCCCAGTAACCATTTTTTTCTTAAGGACATATAAATTAGCTATGTTAATACACATAGCTGGACATTAGGATGAACAGTTTTATGAGTACACTTGGGCCAATCAATATTAAGGTGACCTCCTGGGCTTATCTTTTCAAGAGACACATTTGAAGTTAACTGAAATAATTTTCCCTCAGAGGCTGATTTGTCTGCACTAGGAGAAGAATACAGAGTGTTGCTACATAATGATTGAGTTAATTTTAAGTGAAGTTACTCATTTTAAGTGAAGTTACTAAGATTTTAACCTTATTAATGTTTGGTGCTTGTTTGTATGAGGTGCACAGCCAGATCAAATGCTTCTGAAAAGCACCACTGCCTGTCTTACTATTACAGACAATGTTGTAGCCAGAAGGCAGTATCTCAAATATAACAAGCCTATTGCAACAGTCAAACTACCACATAGTGAATGCTTCAGAGTTTCAGCCATTGTAGCAACTGTGACCCCCCCCCCCCCGATAGCTTCAAGAGTAAAAGGCTGGAAGTTGGTATAATGGTTAAGGTGTTTACCATAAACTGAGCACTAAAACCAGCCATCCTACATTAAGAAGGCCCTCCTGCACCCTTATGGCAGAAGTGTGCAGCCCAGGATCCATTGTTGAAATAAGGCTGAGTTCTGGGCTCTCCCATTGGCTAGTTTGTGTTAAAACTGTTTATCTTCCATTTGTATTTAAGCACCACATTTGCATGTAGCTGTGCACCGTGCAACAGGGTTTAGCACTGCCATGTATAGACACAAATGCTTAGAAACAACAATTTTCCATTGATAACTGCTGGAGACCCTCCTTCTGTGCCTCACTGTATGCAATGCATCTGCACATTCTGAGGCACTGACATAGTCTTCCATCCTCACAGAACAGCTGCCCTTGTTAGTTTCACAAGGAAATCCTGGTCCATCTAGCCCAACCCCTCCCATGAATCACTACAATATATACCTGCCATAATGGACGGAAAGTTTCCCACCATTTCTCCAGTCAGCCTGACTGACATGGTCATCCTGAAGCAATATAGCAATCATGTATACTGAAAACCACTTGCTCCTAAAGCAAATAAATACAGTATGTGAGAGATGTAACCATACCATGAAATTAGCATCTGACTGTCTCATAACGACAGACAAGACATAAAACAGGTTGTCAGCACGCACACCTTTCCTCTCACTCAACAGAAGGTCATGACACACAAACCCACATATAGAGAGGTACTCACTAAGAACCTACCAAAAGACCAGAGACCTCCCAAGCACAAACAACATACACACACTGGCACATGAATAGAATCCACCACCACACATAACAACACAGGTATTAGTGTCTCAACAAATAAGCCCCTAAGGTAAAACATCTGAAAATCAATTGTTTTGGCTATAGGCAACTAAATAGTGAGACACACAGATGCCCCCCTCACCAGGATGAACAAGAAGGTCATGGCTGGCTGCCTGTCATGTGCCAGGATCCATCAAATCATTCACACATTCAAGTCACTCACCAACAATTACCATTATGACTCTGTCATAGTACATATTGGTGTAAATGACGTGAGATATACCTCTCTGGAGTATATGAAGAGAGACATGACCGAACTCTCAGACTGTCTGTTCCAGGCCAGTATGTCCTTAGCCCTAAGCAGTATTCTACCTTCACCGAGGATGATGCCACAATACATTAAAAAAATGATTTGATTTCAATAATTGGTTTAGCTTTTGGTGTCATTCCGGGGGGATACAGTATCTGTCTGCCTGGGAAGACATAGTTGATAGTCCATGCTGCTTTGCCAGAGATGGCCTTCACCTGTCTCCACAAGACTTTTGAATACTGACAAAGATGCTTGTCTCCACCATAGTGCCTTTTTAAGGTATCTAAACTTCCAACTTAAAGAAATCCACTACAGACAAACTGTAGGTCATGCTGCTTAATGCTAGGAGCTTAAACAGTAAACTGCTCACCATGGAAGCACTCCTCACCTTAGAAGATGCTGACATTTATGCAGTCACTGAAACTTGGTTCAAGGCCAGTGACAGCACCCCAGCCATACAAGGCTACAATATCTTTCACATGTTCAGACCCCAAAATGAGCAAGAAAGAACCACTGTGAGACTGATGAAACAGTATGAGACTCTTGAGCTACTCCAGGTCCCATTAACTACAGGAAAAATATCCATCCACATCATTGCTAGCTACAGGTCCTCAACCATGAACCAGGAGAACCACAAAGCCTACCTGGACTTACTAGAGTCACTCAACATACAGCCAAACACCTTGGTCATGGGAAATTTGAACTATCCTACCATCGATTGAGTGACTTACATGAGGACAAACATGATTGCTAAGAGGTTCCTGTACTTAGTTAATTCAAATGTCCTGGAACAGTTGATCTGCACCCCCACAATGGGCTCAAATGTCCCGGACGTAGTGCTCACCAACATGGAGGGAGGGGTCGCTGCAATACCCCCTGTGTGTTACCCTCCTTGGTAAAGTCAGACCATAAATCTGTCTCATTTGAAGTAAAGATCAAACCTGACACCCCAACAAGAGTAAAAAAAATGAAAAATTTCTCCAAAGCAAACTATTACCTACTGAGCGATGGTATAAAAAGTTTCAAAGCTTCTGACAACATAGACAACAATGTCTGCTATGCAGAGGAATACACAATTGCCCTATATACCCACTTTAACAAATGCACTGACTTGGCTGTACCTAACAGGAACAAAACCAGGTCTGCCCAAAAAAAAAACAAGCCACCCTAGTGGAGTGTAAGTATAAATAAGTTATACAACAAAAGAAAGAAACAAACTGATATCTAAGAACAGAAGGGAAATAACTCAACAGAGGAAGAATACCCTCCAGAGCTTGAACAAGCAAATCAGACATCTTGTTAAGTCCTCAAAGACTAGCTACAAGTCTAAATTAACATCCATAGCTAAAGACAATCATAAGACATTCTTTAGCTACATCCAAAACCTAAGAGGGAATGCCTAGCTGTGTGCCAAACTTATAGTGGACAGTACCACTCACACTGAACCTGAGGAAATTGCCAACCTGTTAGCAACAGATTTGATAATAACTTCACCCCCCCCCCCTTCTCCACCAGACATACAGTAAAGTATTCCCGACACCAGTCCTCTGCTGAGCATATCCAAAGGACAGGTCACACAAGCACTCTCTGAGGATAAAAACATGGCCTCTAAAGGACCAGATAACATCCCAGGCTGCTTACTAGACAATCTAAAACAAGACCTATCAGAACCACTTGGCACTCTCTTTAACCATAGCCTGTGAATTGGCTTTGTCCCAGCAGAGTGGAAAACAGCAACAATCCCTTAATCCTTAATCCCTTGCACAAAGGAAGTCCATCAACTGACCCTGGGAACTACATAAGCCCAACCAGCCTTATTTGCAAGGCCATGGAAAGAATCATCATGGACCTCATCCGCATGGGACATAGGTGATCTTCAAACTCTTGACCTAACCCAGTTTGGCTTTGTCAAGTGTAGATCTTTCTTATTAAACCTTGTGGACTTTGAATATGTCACCAAACCCTGGATGAAGGCAAAACCATACATACCATCTATTTAGATTTACCAAGGGCTTTTGACACAATCCCCCATTCAGGTATCCTGGAGAAACTCTCCCAGCTGGGGATTAACCCAGACATTACTAGATGGGTAGCCAACTGGTTCACAGACAGAATGCACACTGTCAAAGTTGGGAATCCACCTCTATCAGTAGTGGTGTACCACAAGGATGTGTGCTGGGCCCTCAGCTATATGGAACCTATTTCTTTGAAGTCCTGGTGAAGGTAGATGGTCTGTAGCTTACCAAGTTTGCAGATGACTGTGAACTGAGTCCAATCATAGAGTCCCTCAGTGATGTTAAAGAAAGGGCTGATGCAAATGAATAATTGGTACCAAACTCATAGACTAAAATGTAATGCAAATATGTCTCATTATCCCCTTTGGCAAAGAAGTAGCTTCTGAAAATTATGATATAGATAGCACCCCTCTAAGCTCAAACTCAGTGGTGTGAGACTTGGGAGCACAGGTTGATAGCAATCTAAACTTCAATCACCATGTATCCATGTGGTAAGAAAAGCATTCTACATTGCGCATCTCATAAATAATGGCATCGCATCCAAGGCCAGGGAGGATATAGCTCCACTGTACCTGACCCTTATCAGACCACTAATTAAGTACAATGCTCCCTTGAGTGTGTAACTCACCAGACACCTACAGCAACTGGAGAGACCACAGAGGTTTCTTACCAAGACATGACATACATGGAAAGACTGAAAGCCCTGTCACTGTACTCTGTATCATATAGGCAACCTGTACCTGGCCTACAGAGCAGTCTCGGACCCTGCCCTAATAGAACTGCTGCACATCTGCAAATCAAATGGGACAAGAATAACTTGCTCCAGGGATCTCAATCTAGGCTGTGACATTAACAGAACATGCTGGAAAGACAGGTATATCTCCCAGCGATTACTGCTCCTTTGGAATAAGCTTCCACTCCATGTGAACCAGAGCTCCTCAATGACCTTATTCAAGTGCAGCCTTGACAACTGGATGGGTAACTGTAAATTCATGGACAGGGGCAGTCAGTGCTGATCATAGAATCACTCTGCTAACAACAACCATCTAACTATAGTCAATGAGGGTACTTGGGGGGGGGGTTATACATCTAGTCTTGTAAAGGCCCTAGGGCCATTGGCCTAGTAACTGCCTATGAACCTAAGAAGCGAGAAACAAAAAGTCTTCACCTTGAAGACCAAAGGGGAAAATCTCTTCTGCTCTGAAAATATAGCAAGCAGCTTGACACAAATGCAAAAATAGCTTGGTATGGTTAAACTACCACACCCTGTCCCTTTTATGTGAAACATCTTTCATGAATTTTTTTACCTCATCTCTTTGCCCTATTTCTTAGAATATTTGAATTTTATGGTCAATTGGTGTGGATTAATTAGTCAGTTAATGATGCCAGATTCAGTTTCATGTTTAATATTGTTCAAAAAATGCATGTTGATGCAAAACCTGTGAACATTTTTAGTGAATTAGAGTAATATATAAAATTGTCCCTGATTTTTGGGCATTTGTTCCTCTATTATTTATGTTTTTGTCCAAAATCCTTGAACAAAGAAGTTGACAGGTGCCCCACAAATGCAGTATTGATATTCATAAATGTACGCTGGTAACATACCCTCTTAACTGTCTAGGATTTCAAACAATGTCCAGATTTTTGCCCTTTATTTTTAGTCTGTTCCTCATAAAACTTGTGTTTTTTCTAGCAAATCACTGAGAATAGTGGATGTGGGGTTGGGTGATGAGGGTTATGGCTTAGGGGGCTCCCAGAGTTGCTGAGACCATCCCTAGTTAAAGATCTAACTACATAATAAAAACGTTAGATTGAAAAAAGTACATGTATAAATAAATAATTTACATAAAAGTAGACACAGTTACTGGCATTAAAAGAAGTATCATTTATAAACATTAACCCCTACCCCTCCACAAAGAGGGCCCTTCCTCTGACATCTCTAACTTCCAACCTATTGGTCTTCTTTTCCCCATATCCAAAATTCTTGAAAAATTTATCCAAAACAACTAGTTAACAACCTGTTAAACAACAACATCCTCTCCCCAACACAACATGGATTCCGTCCTGGCCACAGTACCTCTACTGCTCTCTTATCCTTCTTAGATATAATTAACAAAATATATGACTCTGGCCATATAGCATCTACCCTAGTTATAAATCTATCAAAGGCCTTTGATACCATATCGCATTCCGTCCTTCTCTCTCACAACTCTCTTCTACTGGGCTGCCTTCTTCATCCTGTACCTGGTTTGAAAGTTCTCCCTCTCTAAGAGACAACATGCTGTCAAATGGCAGCACTCAATCTCTGCGTTCCTACACAACCCTACCAGCGTCCCTCAAGGCTCAATTCTTGGCCTCCCTCCTATTTAATATTTTCATTAACAATTTACACCAAGCTTTACCTCACTCCTCCCTAGTCCAATATGCTGATGACTCGACCATAGTCTGTTCTGCACCCAACACTACCATCCTACAACAAATGACCCAAACAGCTTTCTCTACTGTTGAATCTTGGTTCCACCAAAATCACCTGTCCTTAAACACCAAATAACTAAACAAGCCCTAGCCCTCTCTTATCTGCTTCCTTCTCTAACCGAGGTGCTTCTCTACTAACTAACCTGCAGTCCTCTTTAAAACTGAAATTAGAATCCTGTTACAAAAAATTTGCCAAATTTGCTTTCAACTGTCGTTATTCTACCCATCACTGTACAGCCTTAAGGCATCCCCACTGGCTCGAATTCCCACATTTCCTGCTACACCTCCAACTAACTACCTCTCATAGACTAATATACAAACCACGAGACTGCCCTGCACTCAGCTCCTTATACTCCCCCACTAGGTCATTATGATCAGAAAGTCAAAACGTATTACAAGTCCATTAACCAAATCTTCCAGTTGGTAAACTTCTATACTCCTAGACTATGGCCAGACACTGGAATGATCTCCCCTCCTCTGTACGTTCTAAACAACACCCCTTCAAATTCAAGACTGCCCTCCAAAATCATCTTCTTTCTAACTGGATTTGCAACTGTTGTACCTTCTCTAATGCTGTTACCTAATCCTCTCTCCCTTATTAGCACTTCTTGTACTGCTCTCTTCTTAATTAACTTATGATCGTTGCTGCATCTAAAATCAGCTTTTTGTCATTTCGCTTAATTCTAATTACTACATTTTGTAGCTGTACGCTGTACCACTGCACTGATATCATTGTACAGTAGAATCCCTTGTAAATATTGTAACTAACTTGCGGTAGCCACCTCTGTATTGTAATGCAGTTTTTCTATGTAAATTGTACCACTTCATTGCCATTACTCATTTTGTAACTATTGTAACTACCTTGTGGTAGCCACCTCTGGATTGTAATGCAGTTTTCCTTATTGTAGTAATCTATTGGAGCTTTTCTCCCCAGACCTCCACTGGAAATGGGCTCTCGTCAGCCCAGTGGACCTTCCTGGTAAACAAATGTCATAAATAAATAAATAAATAAAATAAATACTCCAATTAGTTCATAGAGGTTGAAAACTTGGTTGTGCAAAGCATAAGTGTGAGAACGGTGTAACTCTGTTTTATAAATGAAGCGGGGCGACAAAAATGTTCAGACTTTGGGAAACTTTTGTGTTTCTCTGAGATCTCAGAAATTGACAAAGTGGGACTGTCTTAAAAGAAAACCAAGAACCGTTGGAAGTTCTGAAGGTTATGAAGTTGATAGCACCTGACAATCTCAGAGGTACATGAGAACAGTATAAGCCATTACAGCATGTATTGAAACAAATGTCAGTGTTTTGTGAACTTCTTGGTCTGTTAATCTGTTAGAAACATACATGGTGAAGCCAAGCATCTAAGAAGTAAAACCATTTACCAGCTTTATGGACCTCTCCAGCATATAGTGGACATATGCTGTACACCACACCTCTTGAGCAGACTCATTCTTTACAGCAGAAATGCATTTTTAACAAAGGAAACAAATGATGAAAACACATTTCTTTGTTCATCTAACATACACAGTGAACTATAGTTTGTGAAAGACAAGTGCTTTTTCACTTTAACTGCATTACCAGTTAAACTGCATTTTTTATAATATAGGAAAGACTTCTCTTTTATACTTTGCCACATACAAAGGAGGATGTCAGGGCATAGCATAAATACCAAATAACACTTGACAAGTCCAAGTTTATAGTTTTGTACAAAGTGGCATCACAGATTGTGACAGCAATTTCTGTAATGTCACCAAATACCTGAACACATCACTGCTTGCTTTGAGGTTAACTGCAGTTCATGTGTTGTTTTCTGTAGTATGCTTACAGAATGATAGTGTACAGCTGATCATATCTGGATATACCAAAGTATAAATTCTTATGGCACACTTACATTAGACTCTTAAATGTTTAAACACTGTCATTCCTATCTGACTTACCACCCATCCTGTTTAGAGAAAAATTTCATATGTATAAAAACTACTAGTTTTAAATGTTTGCTTAAACAGACACTCTGAAAGCTTGTACTCAGCTTTCAGTGGTTGTACCACATAAATTTTGACAAAATCCCATTATTAACCCACTGCAAAACCAACACCACTAGAATCATAAGTGTATGAAGTATAAACAGAAAAAATGCCGACAAGGTCATACTTACAATGGCAGCCTTCTACAGATTCCAGATGAGCACAGTAAATGCTTTAACGTTAACTTTAAAGATTTGTAAACAGGCATGTGAGGGGAAGTAAATAGTGTGGGAAGAAATAGCCAGGGAATTGTTATGCTAGGCTTGTAAAGTCCCTAGGGTTGATAGCCTAGTATCAGCCTATGAACCTATGAAGGAATGGTTCAGTCTGAATACAAACTGTTTTCTATTCATTCACTTGTGATACTTCACAATGGCACTTATCAAATCTGTTCATATTGACCAACTGTTGAAAATGTTAACAGAATTCTAAAAATTAAGACCATTTGCAAAATGCAACAAAACTTAACATTCCTGTGTCTGTACCTGTGCAAAAATACAGCAGAGTATCATTTAGTTTTGTTTTCCATCATGTAAGCTTTAAAACTGGTAGCTTTCAGTGTGTTGCATTTAACATGATTTTGCAATTATTAATGAAAGTAAAAAAAAGATGGTAATAGCTGAGTCCAGTCATCACTTGACAATCCAAGAGATGTCAGTGGTCAGAACATAAAAACAATAACCCATGTTATTTTTCTTAGCCAGGCTGCCCAATAAGAAGAAAGCATCTTCTTAAATAAAGATTTGATCCAAGATTAAAATACAATCAAACCAGACTAAATCCTTAGTTCATATAGAAATAACATTTTTAAGTGACTTGCTACCATAAAGAGTAATTTTATGGGGCTTTTGAAAGACAGCATTGTTTTTAAACACAACTTGGCATGTATTTCGTATGCTGTCTGAATTTTGCCTCTGGACTGGAAAAATGAGCTGCTTTATGCGTTTCAGAATAGTGAGACTTCATATGCTCTGGTCGCTCAATGAACTGTAAAGAAACTGGTTTCATTTACAACAGTTATAGCGCAGTTTGTAGTAGCAACATAGGTAAGGTTTACCTTTGCTTATGACATAAGTAGGGCATGTTTGATGGACAGACATTTATCTTTAAGAATTCCCACTCTGGTATAAACTTCCCATTCATGTGAAGCAGATCCTTTCCTAACCCTATTCAACCATAACCTGAGCCAGTGGATGGGAATCGAAAATTCACACTGCTCTGGCAGCTATGTGTCTGATCGACAGAGGCAGCAATTAAATCATGCCATAGCTAGCATGCATCCTTTAAAATAACTCTAAGGCACAATAACTCATGGGATACATTTGGGATGCATGGCTACCCTTATAAAGGCCCCAGTGGTTGTTAGCCTAGTATACACATGTGAACCTATGCAGAAACACATAATGTGAAGTTGTTCAATCTCGCTGTTCATTCATCACTGATGGGTTCGGAGCCGATCTTCAGCTCCAATACGGCCGACTAGCAAGTTCAAAGTTCTCCAGTAGCTTGAGACCCCACCCCTCATCCCATAATGCACTGCTGGAATTACCTCAGATCTAGTTTGCCGTGGCATGGATCTCTTGGTTTCCAGCTTGGCTCGAGACTTTATTGGGAGTTTTTCAACTTTCAGCAAGTTATATATATTTTTTTCTTTTTTATATACTCTTGTTCTATTCTTAGTAGCAGATAAACTCGATAGTAGTTTTTTCTGTGTTTATACCCCTTTCCTCAGTATTTTCTATCTTGCCTTCGGCCTTTTGATTAGTCAGTGATCCCTTTTGGGACTATTGTTTTGGATCTCTTATTACTGTTTGTAATTATTTAGCTGTTAGTGCCCCTTTTGGGCTGTGTGTGTGTTTGTGTGAGTTACTTAGTTAAAACAGCTCATAGTTAAACAGTGTGCTTGAGCTGTGTAATGTCTGAAGATAAGGACAAGCATCCAAAGTCTGGGTTTAACAAATGCCCAGACTGCGGACAGAAAATGTCAGTCACAGATGACCATGTGCAGTGTATTTACTGCTTGGGTAAGGTACATCTGCAAGGGTCTTGCAGCATATGTCATTCCTTTTCCACAAGAGTGTTAGCTGAAAGGAAGAGGAAATTGATTGATAAAGGTATCATTAAACACCCCTTTTCTGAGGCATTGTCTGACCAGGATGGAGCCAGTAAATCATCTAAATCTTCTAAGTCTTCCACCGATTCTAGATCCAAAAAAGAAAGAGTTCAGAGAGTGTGGTGACTTCGGCTCCACTGCCCTTGGAGCCGACAGTCTGCTCTTTTCGGAACTGGGACACAGCTTTGGAACCGGTTGCCGAAAAACCTCCTTCCATATTGCTCCAATCTGCTCCATCTGTCCACTCTTCCACGTCCTCTGTCAGCCTATCTGATCTGGAAATGGACCGGCTGGTTCAGAAACTCTTAAAGGCACCAGACCTAGTTAAATTGCTGTCGGCTCAGACACAACCGTCGGAGCCGAAGACCACTACCTTTGAATTGTCTGCTCCTCCTCCGAGCCATATCGGACCTTCGGAGCCGGAGGAGGCCAACCTGATGATTGTGGATCCCTTGAAGCTGACACCTGCTCCATTGTCGTTGGCTCTATCTGCTCGGATGTTCTCAGTGCTGACCGGGGACTCTAGGAGCCGACACTCTCTGGTCGGGTCCAGGGAGGATAGCCACACTGACTTGTCGGTGCCGACTCTTCCTCTTTGGGCCTCGGCTCAGGTGAGCTCGGCTCCTACCTTAGGCTTGGAGCCCACCGCTTTAGTGCGGGAGGAGATCACGGCTCCATCGGAGCCCTTGACTCCTTCTCATTGGAGCTGAGGTGCATTCGATGCCATGAGGCGAGTGTTGTCTCCCAAGACTTCCTCATCTCAGGGTCTGGCCTCTTCTTTCCCTAAAGTGGCTGTGTCTGTTTCTGTTTCCTCCAGTCTTCCCAAGCGTAGAGACCTAGAGCCTCAGGTAGCCCCAGAGGGCGCTCCCTGCTCTTCTGAGACCTCTCCAAAAGTTCCCCCTGAAGAGGTTCCCAGGAAGAGATTATTCAAGAGGAGGCATTTGGACTCCCCCCAGGAGTCTATCACATCGGTCACCGACATGGATGAATCCCCCAGATCCCCCTCTGAGGACATCTCCTTTGTGAAGATTCTTGAAATCCTTAGGCAAAGGGGTGATTGTCAGTCCAAGAGCCCTACTGAGGATGAGTCGGTTCTCCTGAAGGCATTTGGGTCTCAACCTTCCACCTCTTGGCTATCTCCACCCTATGATGAGCTTACGGATCTGGTCTCTCGTAGGGCATGGGAGTCTCCAGAATCTATGGAACCTGTTCCTAGGAGGCCTAATAAGTTTATTTCAGCCCCTGTGGATAAGTCCTTTTTGACAAAGGGAGTCCCTGTTGATGCCACGGTGGTGGCGGCAGCCACCAAAAAGGAAATATCTGAGACTTCCTCATCTATCCATCCTCCTAACAGAGAATCTAGGATCATGGATAGATATGGGAAACGCATGTTCAGTTCATCGACTTTCTCACTCAGATCACTGAACTACTTGACACATTTTACCAGACTGCAGAGAGATCTCCTTAAGGAGTTGGGAGATGCTCTTCAGGGTGCTGTAGCTTCGAGTGTATCCGATAAGATTGCCACTCAGCTCTTTACCCTCAATTCGATAGTCAACTTGTCCATGCGTCTCGTATCATACACAGCTGATGGTTCGAGTGGAGCCACAAGTACAGAAATCGCTCTCTGTAGGTATGCCTGGATGCGACTCTGTTCCTTCACAGAGCCCTTCAAGTCTTCTTTCACTAATACCCCATTTGACGGCTCATCTTTGTTTGGGCCAAAGGTGAAGGAGACTTTGATCAGGTGTGAGCAAGAAGGAAAGACTCTGTCTGCCGTCGGAGTCTGTTTTTCCACCCCCACTTGACCCTTTTCCAAAGGTCAGAGGGGTGGAAAGATGTGGTTCCGAAAAGCCCAAGGAGCCTTTCAAGACACACATGGAGAGTCCCCCTCCAGAGGCAGCAGAGGGGGTTTCAATGGAAGACGCCGCCCTTGGAGCAGAGGGGGTCCGCAACACCAGGGTGACAGAGATCACTCCTCTGGTCAATCCTACCAGTGCTCCTGAAGGGAGGCCCAGCTGTCCTACTCTGGAGGCAGTCGGGGGTCGCTTATCTTTGTACCCCAAAGTCTGGCTAATATAATAAATGACAGTTGGGTACAAAGTATCATTTCCAGAGAGTATTTCATACCGTTCTCCACCCAGCCTCTTCCCATCAAAACAATCCCGGACGTTCCACCCAGTCACATGGGACAAGCAGCAATAGAGGTATGCCAGTTGCTAGAAAAAAGAGTCATCCAGCCAGTCCCAGCAGACCAGACAGGATTTGGAACTTACTCAAGGTTCTTTTTGGTTCCAAAGAAAACAGGGGACTAGAGACTCATTTTGGATCTCAGCAGACTCAACCAATTTGTGAGAAAAGAGAAGTTCCAAATGGTCACAGTACAGTCCATACTCCCGTTGTTGGGGAAGGACAATTGAATGTGCTCGATCAATCTCAAGGATGTGTACTACCACATAAAGATGGCCAGACCATCCAGAGATCACCAGCGTTTCCGGCTGGGAGCCAATCATTATCAATTCTGAGCTCTGCCCTTTGTTCTCACAACACCCCCCAGAGTGTTCACCAAGTGCATGGCAGTAGTCACGGCTCACCTGAGGCATCTAGGATTCCAAGGGTTTCTGTATCTAGACGATTGGCTCCTTACCTCCACCACCAGGCATCAACTTCTTCAAGTGAGAGAGGCTACTCTGACACTCTGCGAACAGCTAGGCATTACAGTCAACTTCAAAAAGTCTGCCTTATTGCCATCACAGCATATCATTTTTATAGGGACAGAACTAGACACGTCAACCACCACTCTCTGCCTTCCACCAGAAAGAATCTCCATTCTTCACCAACACATCATGTCACTAATATCAAAGAACAGAGCACCAGCAGCAGAGGTATTGAAAGTTCTAGGATTGATGGCGGCAGCTATTCTAGCAATCCCGTTAGCAAGAATGCATATGAGAAACCTTCAATGGCTTCTAGTCACACAATGGTCTTACGAAGAACTTCCAATGAGTCACGTGATTCTGATAACAAATTCCTGCAAGAAGGATCTTCAGTGGTGGTTGACGTGTCACAACAGGGCGTCCTTTCATGCTTCCCCCTTCAGTTGCCACTGTGACCATGGACGCTTCCCTGATTGGGTGGGTGGGGGGGCTATTTCAGGGAAAGACTGCCCAAGGCACATGGACAGATCAAGAACCACATTTGCATATCAATGTCCTGGAGATGAGAGCAGTACTTCTAGCATTGCAATACTTTCAGGACTCTCTTCCTCTAGGGAAAATTGCAATACAGACAGACAACATGTCAGTGGTCTGGTATCTGAACAAGCAAGGCGGGACCAAGTCTTATCCCCTTTGCTGAGAAGCCCTAAGAGCATGGCAGTGGGCACTGTCATCCCAGTGCTTTCTGTTGGCAATGCACATCCTGGGCAAATCCAACGTAATAGCGGACAGACTGAGCAGAGCAAACTTGTTGCCACACGAATGGTCCCACAAACAAGAGATTGCAGACAGGATCTTCCACAAATGGGGCCAGCCTTCCAGTGACCTCTTCGCCAGTCACATCAACAACAAATGCAGAAGCTATTTTGCCCTGATTCCCATGCCAGGTCACTCCCCGAGGGACGCTCTTGTCCACGACTGGCCCCTGGGTCTTCTCTATGCATTTCCACCAATTCCCCTGATATCCAAATTCTTACAGAAAGCAAAGTTGCTGGGACGGACAATCATCCTCATAGCCCCTCACTGACCTTGGCAGATTTGGTTCCCGTTTCTTTACCATCATATTCTGGAAGATCCGTGGATCCTGGACTCAGTTTCGGACTTGTTGACACATCCGTCAGGGGATCTTCACCCGTCACTGCAGTCACTGAAGCTAACCGCTTGGCTGCTCCTATTCCCTGCATAGCCAGGCTCTATAATCTTTCCCATGACACTAGTCAGATTTTGTTGGCTTCCCACAAACCTTCCACCAGAAAATTGTATCGTAGTAAGTGGAAGAGATTTTCCATTTGGGCTTCTTCCCACAGCATTGACCTTTATCAAGCGCCATTGTCTTTTAACTTACAGTTCTTGACAGAAATCTTCAACAAAGGAACAACGGCAGCTACGGTACGAGTACAGTTAGCTGCTATGTCTAATTTCCATCTAGGGATTGATGGATTAAATATTATGGCTCACCAATTGTCTAAGGCTTTTCTAAAAGGTTTCTTTCACAAAAGGCCTCCAGTGAAGACACCTTATTCACCCTGGAATTTGAATTTTATGTTATTTCGTATCATTCTTCCTCCTTTTGAGCCTGCATCGTCTTGTGAACTAAAATTTTTGTCGCGGAAAACTATCTTCTTAGTAGCCATCACTTCAGCCTGTAGAGTGTCAGAGCTCCAAGCCCTTTCCATCAAGCCCCATTACATGGTCTTCCATACTGTAGAGTATCTCTCAGGACTAATCCATCCTTTCTGCCCAAAGTATGTTCTGAGGTTAACGTTAATCAAGTCATTGAGTTGCCCGTTTTCTTCCCTAATCATACCAACAAATTGGAATATATGTTGCATAAACTCGATGTTCATAGACGACTTAGATTTTATTTGGATAGAACCAAAGACATTAGGAAATCAGATCAGCTCTTTGTGTCCTTTTCTGAGACCAGGAAAGGTAAACCAGTTGCTAAAACAACCCTGTCTAAGTGGCTGTCGGATTGCATCTCCTACAAATATGCTTGTCATAATATGCCCTTGTCTAGTAAGGTAAAGGCTCATTCAACCATAGCAGTTTCTACCTCGTCAGCCTTTCAAGCCAAATTGCCTTTGGATAACATCTGTGCAGCAGCCACCTGGTCTAAACCTTACACTTTTATAACTCATTACAAAGTGGATAAGGCCTCCAGGGACAGGGCTTCATTTGGTTCTACTGTTCTAAAGAGTGTACTTCCGTGAGCCACCCAAGATCAGGGTGCTAGGGACACTACCCATCAGTGATGAATGAACGACGAGATTGAACAACTTCACATAAAGAAGTTATGTACTCACCATAACGTTCCATGTGAGTTGTTCCATCTAGCCTTCATTCTCAAGTCCCTCCCTCCTCCCCCCTCCTGGTTGACAGTTGACCTGGAGGCTGTCTTCTTCCTGTTTTTTTCAATGTGTATTCATTCCTACGCAGAATAATTATTGTACTATTATATGGTACGCAGCAAACAAAATCTGAGGTAATTCCAGCAGTGCATTATGGGATAAGGGGTGGGGTCTCGAGCTACTGGAGAAATTTGAGCTTGCTAGTCGGCCTTGTCGGAGTTGAGGATCGGCTCCGAACCCATCAGTGATGAATGAAGGCAAGATGGAACAACTCACATGGAACGTTATGGTGAGTACATAACTTCTTTTTATTCATCTTTTTAGAAAATGTTGACAGAACATAGTTATGGCCTCAGCAATCTAACCAGCTAAAGCCTGCCTTCTTTGTTACCACAAACCATAACTTCATCCTCATTGTCTTTTGGTGTTCCTTAACATCTGTTTCACACATGAAGTTTTCTTCTCTTTCACAGTCGCCAGTTTCACTAGTGTATATGTTTATGTTATTGTATTAACCTAGTGAAATTTACACAGACAAAGCACAAAGTAGTAAGGTATAAATGCTTTCTCCAGATACGTGTGTGAAGTGTAAAGTTTTTTTTTTTAATTTTATATTATTATTAATTTTGTTTTTAATGTATGAGATCATCTAGGGCTTCTACTGATATTCTTACATGCACAGTACTTGGTATACATAAAAGAATATTGGTCCAGACATCAAATTAATTTGGGAGCCCTGAATTTCAAACAATATCAGCCATAAATATCATGATTTCCTATTCTAAGTCTGCTTTCTTACACATTCACTACTTCCCAACTTCCCACACATCTTGGCCAAGTCTGTGTTCGTACTCTGGCACTGAATTTATCCATTTATTATACCTTCATTCTTAATGTTCTACAACTGAAAATATGGCTACAAAGCTAAAAAGTAATGCCTTAGCTTATACACAATTATAAAATGTGTGCTATCAAAATCACACAATTTGGCTTACTTCACTTGATTTCTCATTACCTAATTTAAGTCAAGTAAAGCAATTAAGACTATAGTCTTAAAACTTTCACCGACGATGGCCATCTTGTTACAAGCTGCTTGTGAGTTTTTAAAGAAATGCAGCAGACATAATGCAAAGAATAAATTAAAACCAAAATATTTAGTGATTATAACCTAAGGATGGGAAAAGTAAATTCTTCTCTAACTGAATATTGTACTGCAATGGCCTATGAGTAAAAAAACAAATGCTGCCGAACTGTAAACTTACACTATCATTTTTTTTACTGTTCATTATATAAAATGCACATACATTTTCATTTCTCTATATAGAATGAACATAGTAAGTTTTAATTTCTTTGCTTATGTTTTTCTGCTATTCCCTTCATTATGTTGGCACCTTCCTGCTATCCTCTAATATGAAAGTTTACTAACTCTGTAGTGTATTTATGCTCTACACTGAGCTCATTTCATTGCTGCTCAACTGAACTAGCCCACTCACCTGGTTAACAAACTGATCATTCTTTTAAATTGTCCTGTCAGACTGGCACAGCTTACAAAACACCAGGTAACCCAGAACACAGAAGAATGGATTGCCAGGAGTCTGTTGTACATAACATTTCAGGAAACATTGTTTTGACTTCAACAACACAGGTGAACTGGTCTTTCCGTATTTATGATCTAAAAAGTAAAACTATAAATGCGGCCTACCAAATGACTGGGATAAACTGGTAATTAACTTTGTGTTGCACAAACTACCAGTTAGTCTGATGCCCAACTTATGTAGTTAGTCCCTGGCAACAAGAGTGGTCACTGATAACTGCGGAAAAGGCACTGCTGGTACATCTTATAGGAAAACAATGACAGAACAGCAATAAACAACTACAAGATGATCTGTAGTATCTGCAGTATTACTTATCGCTAACACTTTTGCCCTCTTATACTTGAATCAATACACCCATCTTTTGATCCCCCCTTAAACACTACTTCTTATCTTGCTCTTTTTCTAACTGCCCCCGTCTACCTGTCTACCCTTCTTGTGCATTCCCTGTATACCCTAAGTTCTAAACCTTCCAGATTCACCAGTCTAGAACAGGTAGCCTAGACATAACTAAACCTATACCTTTCTCTCTCATTTGGATGCTATTACCAAAATCTTCCTGTATAATACTAATATCTCCTATCCCACATAATTTTATAACTTCATTATATTTCTTGAACTCCTACAAACATATACAATACTAACATCTCCTCTCCTACATAATTTTATAACTCTTTACAAGCTTCTGAAATGTAAAAATACTCAACTTCTTTACATTTATTCTTCTGCACTACAGACCGTTTTACTTCCTGAAAGATTTTAGAGCTACCAGAACTGCACAGACTTATAATAGTTGATATAAATACTTTATAGTGTATATACCTGTCTTGTGATTGCTTTTTTACCTTGAGAAATATAATTGTTTTTCCTGAGAACTGCCTGAAATCCACTTAATATAAATGTTGTGTGGTGGAGCTTTTCTCGACAGGCCAGTGCTGAAAACGGGCTATGCCCATACAGACTCTCCCGGTCAATAAACACAAATAAATCTAATTAGCATTACTAGAGCATAAAATTTTGGGCAAATTAAACTGCAGATAGAACACATTTCCTTTGGTTTTGACAACGGTATAAATTATTATACAACATGGTTGTGTCAGACGTTATTCACTAACCACAGCTGTCTTTTTGAAGGTATAAAGTATGATGCAGGGTAACAGAATTCCTAATGATGCAGTATATATTGATTTTAATCAAAGCCCTTGACAAATTACAGCAGATTTCTACATAGATTCCCTGAAGTTATTTGAAATAGACATAGCTTATTAATAAACTCTCAGGTTGACTGAATAATACAGGACATTTAGTTAGCCACACAGATGCTTGGGTCCTGAGAACAGAAAAGATATTCTGTCATGCAAAGATTCACATTGGATTCTGCATTACTTAACTGTTGATTATTGGCTAGTCCTTCAAACAACATCCAATGAAATATGCAGACGCCATTAAAATATCTTGTACACCTGTTTTGTAGGCAACTGTGTGGTGTTACAGCTATGGTCTATTCATGAAATGAAGCTTCATGTTTGAAAAACAAGGAATGAACAAGATTATAACTTCAGAGGCATAGTTGCAAGGTTATTCACTTTTGGAATACAGAATAAAGCTTGAAGCTTTAAAGTAGCACCAATCAGGAAGTGGCGTTAAAGCAGATAAAGTAGGAAATTAGTACTTGCTGATTAAAAAAAATCAGTTGTTAATTTCACTGAGATCATGATTTGACTATGTTAATCACAGTTCTTAAATGCATTATGAACCTTTATGATTACTGAATCTCTATCCCACCCTAAAATTAAACAACACTACCACACATTTCAAACACAAGCTAAAATGCCACCTAACTTCCTCATAGCTATGCTAATGTTTCCATCCTGACTAAATCTCTTTCTCTTTCAATCACCTTGACTCTTTCACCTTTCTTATCCCTGTCTTTTTCTCTTTCATCACCACTACTGCTCCTCCAACTAACTTACATCCATAATCTTCTCCTACTAATACTCCCTCCTTACCCACCTCATCGTCTTACCTATCTACTGTTACCTCAACCTTTCTACTTTCGGTACTTTTTCTACTTACGTTTCTTGATTATATCCTCCTCCTCTAATTTTTGTGCCAGCTCTGGCGACATCCTACCTCATTAATGTCAATACACATATAATGAAACTTCCCATATAATCAAACGTTTATAATCCAGAACATATTTTTAACACCAGCAGAAGTGATTGAAACTCATTAGATTGCTTCTGCTGGTCTTAAATCCGGGCAAGATTGTGCACAGTGGAGATCGGGGGAAATTGTCCCTTCCCCACTGTAGAGCCATCTCGGAGTTGGTATATATAATTACCATGGGGGGAGTACAGGGGGCTTGCCCATGGCAAAAAAAAAACATATGTGTTTTTTTTTACTGTTTTGGCTTCCAGTCTTTTGAGATTGATCATTAGCCATTCAAGTTTCATGTACTTCGATGTTTAGAAGTACATCCATGTATATATATACTGGGTTCAAAAATTCAAGAGGGCAAAACAGTTTTTCTAAGTATTAAAAAAAGCTGAGAAAAGACTTCATGTTACTTAAAAGGACAGTGAAAATGGATGTTTGCCACAATAAGTAGAATTAGCTTTAGACAACAGAAATTTTAAAATTCCATGACTATGAATTCAGAGGGCAAAACATTTTACCTGTCTGACAATAGTCACCATCATACCTCTCAACTTCTTCTTTCATTTTTGGCTTTGTTCACATTTCTTGCTCACAGCACTGGTCCATTCCGTTTAACCCTACCCATTTATTTGATTCTTACAGGCCCCCTTTTACTTTACAGTTCCCCTGGCTATTAGTGCTTCCTATGTATTTTATATATTGTACTACGGGGTGCCACACTTATGATCTATTGGCTTTTGCAACATTTTATTTTGACTAATCACACTTTACTACTGCTGGGGAATTTACCCCAGGGGTGGGATTTATGTCCCTCATGGATAGGGATAGTCGGTGCTGATCATAGAATCGCCCTGCTAACAATGACCATCTAACTATAGTCAATTAGGGTACATGGGTTTTTCACATGGCAAGGCTTGTAAAGGCCCTAGGACCATTAGCCTAGTAACCTCCTATGAACCAAAGATATCAAGCTGGCCATCTTCTTATATAAAAAAATGAGACTGAGAAATGCAAATGACCACATGAAGGTGCAGGAAAAACTGTATTTTTTACATCTTGGACATTCTGTTACTGAGTGCAAAGGGATCTGAGCAGAGAATAATTAAGTGTCTCATCCCAACGTTTGTGCAAAATATAAAAACCTGAGACAATGATGTGTTGCCATAATTCAAAGATGGATAGAAATGAGAAGGAGCATTTAACAGCAGCAAGGTTGGTGGAAGTACATTGGGGGTGTACACATTTACTATGGCTTTACCAAAAAACTGAATACTGCAATAATCTTAACACTGGACTATAACAACAGGGCCAGCAATGCCTGCCCCTGGACTCCCCCTCCTGTAGGACTCATGGTAGCACTCATTCCTGGGACCACAGCAGTAGGCAGGTTCACTATTTAATATATTTCAGCCTTGTGGGTCATGATGTTACAGTGTAATGGTGCAATCATCATGGTATTCTGGTTCTTGATCAGCTCATCCTTGGTAAAGCTACAGTAAAAATATATAATATCCCAAATCATAACCATGAGTGGGACAGTCAAAAATGACATACACTGAGGTACATAAAGACCATGGCACAGTGGATGCCTCTGTTATGTGGAATAGAACTGCTAATGACTATTTCCCAGGATACATGTGTTAGCATATATATAGTATATGCATAGTGGAAGGACTCTTGTTGGTATAACATGACACTGTAGGCTTTCTGCAGACAAGGAGCTACGCCAAAATGCTCCTCTTTGCCATGAAAACTATAGCAGTTAGGACCAATACTGCATCCATCTGGCATATGTTTTGAGCAGTGGGCATGTGCACAATGTTATTGATTCTCAAAAATTGGGGAAAAGCCTCATAAATGTGGGATAAAGGCCCAAAATCCTAGATGAATTTTAAAATGTAAAGGACGGATGTGGTCGTGCAGCAGTTAGTGTTGCCGCCTCACAGCAAGAGGTTCTCCGGTTCAATTCTCACCTGGGGTGCCTTCTGTGTGGAGTCTGCGTGTCCTCCCTGTGGTCACGTGGGGTTTCTTCAGGTGCTCCTATTTCCTCCCACATCCTAAAGACATGCTGCAGGTAGACTGGAAGCTCTAAAGTGGCCCTAGGTGTGAGTGTGTGTGTGTGAGTATGTCTTCTGTGGAAGGTTGGGTGCCGGGCTGGCAACTCGACACCATAAAACCCAACTGATAAATCATTCTGTGGACCATTGTTCTGCTGTGGTGACCCCTTAACAGGAAAAGCTGAAAGGAGAAGAGGAAGACTCTAGTCCACTTAAAGTTATTAGAACAGCAAGTTTTGCATCAACATGCATGTTCTGAAAAATAAGTATGAAACTCTGTCACTACTGACTGATTTGTGAATCCTCAGTGATTTTTATCAGAAGGGCTGCCACGGTGGTGCAGTGGTTAGTATTGCTGCCCCACAGCAAGAGGTTCTCCGGTTCGATCCGTGGCTGGGGTGCCTTCTGTGTGGAGTCTGCATGTCCTCCCTGTGGTCACGTGGGTTTCCTCCGGGTGCTCCGGTTACCTCCCACATCCCAAAGACATGCTGCAGGTGGATTGGACACTCTAAATTGGCCCTAGGTGTGAGTGTGTGCGTGTGTGTGCCTTCTGTGGAAGGTTGGGTGCCGGGCTGGCAGCACGACACCGTAAAACTCCACTGCCAGTCATGAGCGGACAAGGTGATCCTCTGTGGCGACCCCTAACCGGGAAAAGCCGAAAGAAGAAGAAGTGATTTTTATCAGAAAATCAAAAAAATTTATGAGAGACAGGGCAAAAATATGAAGAAAATTAGGACCAGTTGTGAGGTTCACTGTTGAGAGTACATACACAGCACTGAAGGGCCAAGTTGGTTTCTCTACATGCTGTTGGCAATTGCAGTATAACAGAAATGGGAAAATGGGGAGGAGAGAGGCACTTTTCCAAGTGAAGTGCTTAAAATGATATGAAGTCACCCCTACATGCCCCCTTCTACTTTCTTCGGGTACAGTAAATTGCTAACAGGGTTCTACAGAGGCCAGCTAGTGTTCTCTCTGTCTATAGCAGTTTTGTTCAATACATTAGGTGTTGTATTTTTTGTCTCTAGCCATCACTTTCTCTCTTAACTCCTCAGCATATCCATCCCTAAAAATACCTCTTCCATCAATTACAACTCCGCAAGGGAGTTTGAATAGTTTATGCAGTACTGTAGAAATACGAACATGTTGCTTCTGAGCTGGAAGCTGCCATCACTGCACTTTCACCAAGTACAGATAGTATAAGCCATTCATAAACACAGTCAAAAAGAGATAATGAATGCTGTAAGCAGTCTGATGCCAGTAGATGGGAAGAAACCCTTTTTTATATGGGGCTAACATGTATGCAGTAGAAGGTAGGAGGAGTGGCTGAGATAAGGTCTAGGCAGTGAGCTTGCAGTGGGGGTTCTACAACACAGCTTAGCTACCAGATAAACTCACATTTTTACTTTTAAGGAGAATGGCAGCAAAATGTTTGTGAACAGTGATATGGACCTTAGATTTTGGACATTTGTTTTACAATGGCATGAAGAAAAAGTCCATTAGCTAAAGAGAAAGGTATGACTGTATGAACCTTCTACACATTTATTTAAAGCATCCTTAACTGAGAATTTACCCATCTTCACTGGCTTCCTAAGGCAATTTAGGATACAAAAGTTTATATTCTTAACAAACATGAGTAAGTATTTGGATGAACAAAGGTGACAGTGTGATAGACTTAAACCAATGTACTCCAGAGTTTACAAGAAGTTTGAATATACAAGTTGTTTTACTCTATTTATATCTGTTTTGTAAGATCTTAAATAAATTTTGCCTGTGGAGGGATTGCCATAAAGTAACTCATAACCATGGTGATATTACATCTGGAGCAGAATACAATTATGATACTGCAAAAATAAATGTACAAAAACGACATCTACTCCCCTAAAATACCTTCACTTATACAGTGTAAGTGGGTGTTGGGTGGTTCCCTGACATGTTGGTGAATGTCTGTTTCACTGAATGACCGACCATTCAGCAAATCCAAATAGCTGAACTCCCATTTATTTGAAAGACAGTTTGATGGAAAGACCACTTCATTAAATGCAGAGTAGGTAGGCACAGTTCTGTCCTACAGAAGTAGAAATCATAACATTGGGTGAAGAAGCTTCCCCTGGTGCTTGGAGTTACCTCTACAGACTCACACTGATATGGTTATTCTTTACCCATTGATGGCAATTCCGTGTGTGATGCTTTCACTTTTCTACACAGATGTGCAACCATGGAGTTAATACATTTAAGTAAAAGGAGTGTAGGGGAGACCACAAAAATCCTCTCTTTCAAAAATGTTCCTTTAGTAGATTTTGACTGATGTTTCAATTATTTGAAATTTAAGTAAATGTTGTTTTGAATGAAATGGACTTTCAACCACTTTGACAAAATGCATTTTATTTCAGTGAAGTAGTCATTCAACCAATTACCATAAAATGCACACACAACATATATCATAGCAAGGAAATACATCATGTTTTACTGAACCAATGTCACATCACCACTTGAAAGAAAAAAATAATAGATACATAAACCACAAACTGGTTACTTGAAAACTTCTACTAAATGTTTAGCACCTCAGAAAGCACATGGCTCTTTACTACAGATACTAGTTCACTCACTATAACGGCAAATTATCCAATTAATTTAAGCATCCACAATCATGCCACTCAACTGTCCAGATTTTCACAGAATGTCCACATTTATATCTCTTATTTTTGGTCTGTTGTCCATAAAATTTGGGTTTTCTGGCAAATCATTGAGGATTGAAGTCCCAAAACAATAAATAATGACAGACATTTGAGATTCAGACTTCATATCCTTCAGAAGATATATAATAATGTGAAATCTGTCATTCTAGCAAAGTTTATAGGATCAATATTTAAAAATATGTCCCTATTTTTGGACCTTTGTCCCCCCATTTTTTTAGCTTTGCCCAGATTTCTTGCACTGAGAGGTTGAAAGCCATGTCCACAATACAAAATATGGTTACTTAAAAGAATGCAGACATTGCACTCGAGCCTGATCAGCATCTCTCTTCATTCTGACCACTTTCTCCAAGAGTTTGTGCCCAGGGACAGTCAAGAGGTATGCTTTGCATATAAGTACTAGTCGCCATTTGTATCCTGTATAGCAAATGTGTATTTTATTACTGAATGACTTAGATTTTAGGTTTAAACTTAAGTCATAGCTCATGCTTGCTATTCATTAGCCTTTGACCAAGAAATTTGCATTTAGTAAGGCCTCACATCACGGTATGCCATGGAGATTCAAGGATCCAGTAGCTTTCCAAGTAATAGTTAACACAAGCTGCATTTGAAATTCAGTAACACACTATTAACCAGCAGGTTCCACCCCTCAGTTATCTTTCTGTTTTAGTTCATACGGATAAATACAGCAGACTGTACCCAGCTGATGGCTCTAGACAATAAGTCAAATGCAACAATGTCTTTGCAAGCAATAATAAGTAATATTTCTGGAACTGTCCTACCAGTTAAATAACAGCAGATTTAACTATTCCTTGAAAAAATTTAAACTGCACATTTTTGTCGTTTTAAAGTCAGATGATATAAATTGCTGAAACTAGACTAATCAACTGATTTGGAAATGGCACATTAAGTGGGTAAGTATAAAATGTATCTTGTTGGCCAATTCAGTTATGTAAGTAAAGTCTGCAATGTATAATTGCCCATTTTGTTGGTCATCCATGGTTTCTCTTCAGGCTAAGTGACACACTAAATGCAACAGTGTACATATATATATATATATATATATATATATATATATATATATATATATATATATATATATATAAAATATTTTTTTTCTTTAGATGCAACAGTGTATTGATCGAAGTGAGAAATCAAACTTGTGTCTGTAGGACAGTCTTGCTCAAAGGTCTACAGCAATGTGATATGATGGTATATTCTGCTCAAAATATGCATGGAAGGATACAGGTTCACAAGTAAAATGTATACATTTTACATGCATGGAAGGATAAAAGTTCACAAATGAAACCAAATTATGCACTGTGATATATATATATATATATATATATATATATATATATATATATATATATATATATATATATACTCACTCACTGTCAGGGATTTCTAGAAGTCACATGTTTTGTACCTTGTACCGTAATGCACTATACTTTAACTGTGCAGGCTTTGATGATTGATCTTTGTTTTTTTTTTCTAGCTGTACCTTACATTGTATTCTCATACTGCTCATTAATCAATTGTGTCGTATCTTGGTTATGCTTGACAGTGCACTCTACGGGCTTTATAGACATAACTGTTAAATACTAAACATATGAGGTTGTGATTACATTTAAAATGTATTGGGTCTGTTGGTGTAGAATGACAAATCCCTGACTACGACAAGGATGAGCCATATTTGATCAGGCACCTGCTGGAGCTGGCAGGGATGGGAGAGGAATATATTCATATTTGATAACCAGGTAAGTGGACTGGCTGACAAACACTTTTCAGCCACAGCTCAGGCACCATGGTGTAAGGCAAAAACAGAATAAAACCAAAAGCATGTGAGTGCTCTAAACACAGACAAATAATAATTTAGTTATCCAGATTCATAATTGTATCATATTACATTTACTACTTTACAGTCCACCCCCGAGGTTTTTCTTAGATTTACTTGACTTCACAAGCTTGTTGCAGTCTAATTCCAAGCTGTATGTAGTACAGTAACAAAGTCGAGACAATCCAATTGTATGTTATTTACTAAGTACTATCATCACTTGCTTTTATACTTGTATGCACATTTCAGGCAGGTGTTCAACCAATGATCGTTTGTTGCAAGTATATCTTGACAAGAAAGATGCAACTACAGTATGAGCTGGAAGACTAGCCGTTCTCCAGAAGCAAGAGCATTTAGTTCCTAAAACAATTCTTTCAGTTTAGAAACAAACTAGAAGAATGTTCCTTACTAATTCCTGCATGTACAGGGAATGAAGGGACTGTGCCCACATGCCTCTCAGAAGGGAGGAGTTTGGCATGTCTGTAATGTACAATGTACACAGATTCCCCCCTCCGTGCAGGCTACAAATGTGCATGATGTGCTTTTCATCGGTGGGGTCATGATAGGCTTGCTCCACTTATGGAGTTGAGTGACATTCCCATGTTATGCCAATTGCATGCCCTTCTGGGGAGTGCTCGCTGGGCAGACATGGGGTGTTAGTGGCATGTATTGAAATGTCTTAAGCCTAAAAGCGATATGAAGATGCAGGTGCCAAATTTCTTTTGCATTCCCTCCTGTAGATTTTCCAGCACAGCAGATGTATCAGATGGGTAGGACTGCTGTCTTCCCGATGTGTTCCCTGATCACTTTCTACCCTGCTAAGGTAGGCCCAGATTGTGTTGGGGACTAGTACTTGACAGGAAGATGAAGGCATACATAATGTCACTGAACTATCAATGGTCAGTGTGGGGGGCAAAAAAATATTCAAAACACGAGCAATGAAATAATGCATCTCTAACATCTAATGCACTCTTTTTTATATATATAGGACATTAACCTTTAGCTATGTACTTGAAACTGATGGCAGCTGTGTAGCTGTTGGCATGTACACAAGGCAATCTTACAGTACATGTATACATTAGGGCTATGACGTAATAAACCTGTCATCTCTCCTGGTCTGTGGGAGTGGACGCTGTCTAAAGCAGACCTCTTACTGGGAGGATAGCCTTACTAGTATAGTATTTTCAGTTTTATATACTTGGGTCTGAGATGGGATTAATTTTCATGAGATACTTGCAATGCAATTATCTACTTGGTGAGGCTGCCTCAATATTTGTACTGTAAGTCAACACACTTTTTCTTCCTTGTAAATCAGGCACCTTCCTTGCTATACAATATAAACTTCTTTGCCAGCCTGACTCAGACAGTATTTTCAAGGTTTTATTTGTGGTTCTAAAATGGGGTCATTGCTACATTACTCATCTACTGAATATGCTGATAATTTTTAGCTGTCAGTCCCAGAGTTACTAAAAGACAATACGACAGCTAGAGGCCTGCAGCTATTTTTTCATCACTCTGCATTAAAGTAGGAATTGCTCTGCCTAGAAGGAAAGCCGATCATTTACGCAGTGCCACACACATGAAGTATGTGCTTTATAATACAGCTTGTGCAAAGAACAGGCAGGGAGGGGCAAAGAGAATGCTTGCTTGTCCACCTGTTCAAAATTCAAAGCATGGTGCACACATCCTGCCTGCCTCTGTGCTATCAGAATGAGTAATAAAGGTCTCGTGTTCCTTCACCGCACTGCTTGAATTACTCTGGGCTTTTATAAATTCCTTTAAAGACCTTCACGCTCCCTGGAGTGAATCCACAGCATTACCTGAGTCACAAAGAAGGGACTAATTTTGCTTCAGCTTCCTTTTTTTTCTTTTTCTTTGATAAAGTGAGCTTAGTCATTTCTTGTTCTTGGTGCATCAGAAGATATTTGTCAACAATATTTGTCTAGTATGAGATAAACAGCTTTTAAAAAGTCAAGAACTTAAAATAATACATAAAACGTGCTTGTGTAACATAACTGTCTGTCTACATTGGCAGGACTAGTAAATAATACTGTAAAATTTAATATAACAAAATACATAAGTTGCTAACACGCAGAAAAGTATAACCTATTTCTTGACTAAGGAAACAAAGATCACCAAGGGGAAACTACTGCAGTTTATCAAAGGATAATACAGGACAAATGGAATTAGTGCTCTAGAAACAGGGCAACATATTATGTTTCTCACCAGCACACAGCACATTCTTTTAAATTGTAATGAACTAAAATGTAGAAGTAAACAGATGTAAATCCAAATCAATTTATGTCTGCACACAGAGTGTTTTATCAATCTAATTTAAACCTGTTTCATACAGTTAAAAAAATGGTGGCGCTTTAAAAAATTTGTGAACAGTATGTTACTTATTCAAAATTGTTTTTTAATTATAAAAACAACAAAAAGTTTTAATGTAGAAGTTGTACACAATGAACATTTAATCTACTCTGCCACCTAGTATCTTGTAACAATAAAAATTACATAGGTCCACCCCACCCCCATGGTTGTTTGAATCTAAAATTAATTTAAAAAAATTCCCTGAAATCATAACATGCCAATTTTCTTGTGAATCTGTAACATCCTATGCATTGTTCTCTCTGAACTTGCAAACTGTTTTTCTAAATAAAATGAACCATAGTTAAAGGTAACTAAATATAGCAAATGTTTATGAACCCCCCCCAAAAAAAAAAACCCTCAGCCAAGCTAGTTTTCACTGTGTAAAACCTTAAACCTACTATAATGGAGGGCCATGGGATATATGCAAATGAAACCTCGAGGACATATTGTTTCAGCTACATGGCTTCTGAAGGTCCATCACTTTTTACTTTAAGTCTTTATGGTTGCATTGACTTCATCAGCACAGAATAAGTGGATAGTTTGGCTATACTTCAAAAATACAGGGTCTTTAAACCCAGCTGAAGTCCATAAAGATGGTGCCTGCAAAATATCCCAAATATCATCCAAACCAAAGGGAAAGAAGGTCAGACAGACAAACCATTCAGTAAAAACTGCAAAAAAACACAGCCAAGCCAAACTTGGCTGAGTTTTTCTTGCAGTTTTTACTGAATGCTTTGTCTGACCTTTTCAACTTTTGGTTTAAATATTTAGAACTTGTGATAATAAAATGGGGGAGGGATAGCCAACCTATTCATATTTTGAATAAATAACTCTTACTGCATGCTGACTGCATTTTAGAATTGTGGCACAGTTTTAATTGTATAATAAAATTATTTACAAGTGATGATGTTTTAGCTTGAAACTACACTAGATGTTACTTTCATTCACGAATGAATTCCATTTTGAGTTTGGTCTTTTTTTGTTACATTTTTCCACTTCTACATGACTGCACAGATTGCGTCATGTTACAGAATATCAAAGATGCATGTATGCTAATTCTCTGAAGCAGTGTTTTTCTTTTTTCACCATTCCTATTTTTTAAGGCAGACGATTGGCTGATATTTTGTGGCAAGCTGTTCTGGCTAAAAAGGTGTTCACACCATGTTTATGTGCAAGAGTATCGGAATAAGGGTCCGTTTGAGAGCGAGTGAAGATGTGTTGCATGGATATCCGTAGAGCCTGGCTGGTGACTTTGGTGGGTTAGCAGGCCTTAAGCTCACTATTTAGTAATGGAGTGGGACCTCTTCAAATGTAAACTATACTTTTGACAGTGAGCAATCACAAAATAGGAGGCTACATAGACAAGGTTAAAAGACACATTTGCATAACTAATTATCAGTTTAAAAGCTGGTAGAAAATGTATTGCATAGCATTAGAGCTATTAAATTATCCTAGAATGTACTCTTTTTTTTATCATAAACTGCATATCCCTATCTGCTAGTTTTCTTTACAATTATATTAGAAAACAATATTTGAGACTGGGCAGAGCACAGATGTGCAACTAATGTGAAACAGCATTTCTGCAGTTGCTCTTCCTGTTGGTTCTAGAATAAGGTTTAACTCACAAAGGATCTGCATAACATTCATTCCTTCTGAATTTGTTTGAGGTGCCAGGAAGTCTAGATGAAATTACATCATCCAATTACTGGTTTCTGTTCTGTAATCAGATAAGGGATGTGTTTCGTTTATTATCTGTGACATAACTACGTAGTGGAGCAAAACATAACGAGATGCGTTAAATACTTATAGTATGCATTTTTTTGGGGGGGGGGCTCCTGATACTGCCAATAATTAATCTGAAATGGAACTCTAACAGGATGATTCTGGAGGAATACATGATCAATGTGGAGACGTACAATCACAGCTCCTACCATGCAGATGCTAAGCTATGTATCAAGTATGATACATATCAAGAAGTAGATGAGAATGGAAAAGAGGAGTCTTGAATTTGCTAAATGGACAAGCACTACCACCCTGCAGAAGGCATTATAAAATGAGAGTAAAACTACCTTAAAAGCTATCTGCAGTAGCAGACCATCCATCCACACACAAGGATGGCAGCGTGATAAAAGGAATAATAAGGAAGATAGGCCATCGGCACACCCACCCATGACCACACAGTAATTCTGTGGTAGTAAATTAATGGTCAAAGGAGGCCATGGGATAGTGACACTGATGACCAAGCTGTCCCTCTCGCAATAACTTGTAGATATAAGGGGAGAAGATTTTGGTGCTGTTTAAAATTCAAACTACAAGGCGAAATGAGTGTGTGCCGAAGTAAAGATGAAATTAAGAGTTATTTTCTTACCACGTCCCAGCTTAGGAAATCTCATCATTAATGTAAAGTATAAGTATTATAAGAGCGCTTAGGAAATCTCATCATTAATGTAAAGTATAAGTATTATAAGAGCGCTTAGGAAATCTCATCATTAATGTAAAGTATAAGTATTATAAGAGCGCTTAGGAAATCTCATCATTAATGTAAAGTATAAGTATTATAAGAGCAAGCTAACATGAGACCAAATTCCAGTACATCGCAATACATTTCAAAAAATTCTTTTAATACGGACATAAATATAAAGGAAGCGGTTAAGCAGAGCTGCAGTAAAAACTGTTCAAGAACTGTGTTTTCTAATTAGAACAGTCAGGGTGATGCTAATTCAGATGTCCTACAAGAAAGATTTTAAGGGATGGATATGGTATTTATACTACAGTGCAATCATGAAAAAAGTAAAGAGACTATTGTGATAGCCACATTGCTTCAGGACAGCAAGCATAGTCGAGTTGAAGGCATATGTTTTTATGTAAAGACATTGATGGCGCAATAATGGTACAATTCGTTTTGTGCCATCACACTTCCTGGCATATCCAGTATGGGTCTTGGCAAGGATGTCTTCAATGTAGAGTTTTTATTTTTGTGTACATATTTGTTTTTTGTTTTTTTTTTTTTACCTCCCCCACTCCCACTTTGTTTCCTTCCACATCCAAAAGACGTGGGTAGCTGCCAATTCATCAACTTGCATATATGTGAGTGACTGTATTTCTGTGAGTATTCATACATTCTGGAATAGACCAATGTCTCCTTAAGGATTTGTACTTGCTTTGCACCTGCTGCTTACTTGGATAGGTTCTGGTTCTAGTGCTCTTGGGACTAGACAAAAGTCCAGTCAGAAGTCATCTTTGTCCAATATCCAACAATCATTCCTCAGTAATTTCATGAGTCCTGATCCTTGATTTCTTTATAACCCATTCATGCCATTCTTCGTCTACATCCATAGCAACTATAGTGCTCAACTTGGGTTTATGTTACATAATCAAATGTTCCATTCTACGAACCTCTGTTCATCGAGCCAACGAGCAAATGTTCACTTAAGCGAACATTTACATCAGCAAATTTCTAAAACAGGGAATGGAATTAGTTGACCAACATTGTGACCATCACATACACTGCAGTATGTCAAACCTACCAAGGTGAGGGGCTGTGCACCCCCACTTATAAATACCAACTCCGAGATCGCACTCATTGGGGAAAAGGGAAAATTTCCTGATGTTGCCCAACTAATTCCATTCCCCGTTTTAGACATTCACTAATGTGAACATTCACTTAAGTGAACATTTGCTCTTGTCTACTTGACAAATGGAGGTTTGTGGAGTTGAATCTTCAGTTATATGACCTAGACCCAATAGATTATAGTTAATTACAGATGTAGAGGGTGACTGTTAACTGCCAGTTTCATTCCATCACCAAACCTTCATTAAATAACATTCAAAAAAGGCGGCCAAGGTTCAGAAACGCAAAATAACTATATACAGACTAAATCTCCATAACCATGCATTCTGGTATCATTAAAACATCCCTGCCCATAACTCTTAACCTTTTAGTGCAAGAAATTTGGACAAAGCCAAAAATAATGGGGGGGGGGGATAAAGGGCCAAAATCAAGGACATATTTTAATTATTGCTCTTACAAACTTAGCTAGAATAGCATTTTTGCAATGGCATTTATCAAGTCTGAAACTGTCTGCCATTGATTTCAGTCCTCAACAATTAGCTAGAAAACCACAACGTTTATGAGGAACAGACCAAAAATATGAAGCAAAAATGTGAACACTCTACAACATCTCAGTAGTCAAGAAGTATGAACCCTGACTCCATACTCTCACTTTGAAATCTTTAAGAAAGAGTATTGCTATCTGTTATATCATAGTGGGATATACCCACATTTCAATACTGTAGGTAACAGTATTTTAAAAATGTGTTTTTATAGTACTGTTTGTGATTGATTAGTTATAATATGTTGTAGCATTTTTTAATGTATACTAGTATATGTATACGTTGAAGTAAGTTGTTTTTAATTTTGCTTATTTAGTTATTTGAAACAAACAGCTGTTTTAGTTGACTGACGCCCTTTGTGGCAATTAAGGAAATGACATCACATGAAGTGTTTTTTAAACTGAGCCATTTGGCATTTCTGTTTGTCTGATGAAGCTTTTACTTTTGTAGAAGCGAAAACGGAGCTTATTAAAATACGTTTACGCTGAATATTACTGAAGGTGGTGTTCCTGACTCGTATTGTGTGTATTAAAGTCGTTCGTTTATCTGGTTTTCACTAAGTATGTCTTCTAACAGTGTTACGAGCCCTAGGACACCCGTTCTTTTCGGGTCTGGTGATATCCCAGTTACGGAAGACCCTAAGAGCACTGAAACACTCCTGCTTCTTTTAACACAACGGATTGAAGCTCTAAACTCCCGTTTGGATAGTATTGAGGCTAACAGAGTGCCAATTTTATCGTATGCTCATACTAACCTGCCCAGCTCAAACCAAAACAGTCTGGTGAGCGGCTTATCGGATGTTATCCCACCGGGACAACCTCAGCGCCTTGCCCCTACTGATGGGAGTAACATCATAGAACAATCACACTTGAGCACTAGAAACAATGCTACAGCGTGGTCGGACAATAGTAACAACAACCGACCCACTAATCTTGGTGCCAGTACTTCAAGGCAGAATATTGAACCGAATGGATTAAGCAGCAATGTTCATTTAAACCCTGGGCTTATTGGTGCGCCAACTTTCTCGCAATGGGCTGGGAATCTTGAAGCCCTTGAATTTCGAGACCATCTTCCATCGGAAGCACCGGCTACAGGAGAAGATTCTCAAGGTAACTGTTTAGACAATATAGCAGTAAACCTTAAAACCCTTGATAACAACATGTTAAAAATAAAGAGGCTTCAGCTTGAGGTCTCTTACTTTAAACAGTGTCTGAAAGAAAAAATTGTGCCCAAAGGCTTAAGGTGTTCCTTTGTTCCAACTGGACTTTTTTATAATTCTAAGTTCATGAATGACCTTAGTAGCCTTTTTGATAAACAAGGCCTAGAACTTTTAGACGTCATGCTGAAACACTACTCTGATCACATTTCCATGCTTTTAGTTGAAACAAGTGAACTTGATGAAAAAATAGAAAGTGATTTAAACTTTATACGGTATAAGTATGATTATGACCGTATATTTTAGAGTATCGATGCACTACTTGTTAAACTTAAATTGAACAAAACAAAAAAACTTACAAGAGACAGGCTAGCGTATGCCAACGGCTCTGTCTACCCTAACTTACAAAAAAACACCACCAACACAAACAAGCCTCCTGGGGTGCATAGTGGAAGTGGTCATAATGGAGGTGAATTACCTGGTGATGTTGGTTTGATGGAAGGTGAATATGAAATCAATGATGGGGATGAAGGCCCTTCCTCACAAGGACCGAGGAGGAGTAATAGAATTAAGTCTAACTACGAAAACCAAGGTAATCGACCTAATTATAAAGGGCAAAGCAGGCCTTTTTTAGGGCGAAGGAACTATCAAAAACAAAGGAACAAGAACAATCACTAATAGAGCCTGCACATATCCACCTTGATGCTATCTCTGCCTCTACCCAGATACCCACCATTTTGACTAACTCAAAGGGAGACTTTAAAGTTTATAATTTTTCTCAAATTGTACTTGAAAATGATTTGGTTGATCTGTTGGCTTTCGGACAAACATTTGTACCAGATCAGAAAATGAATATATCAAAATTATTGATTGATTTCAAATGTTTTGTCCGTACTTTAAATCTTAAAGTCTTATATAATGGTGAACCTGTCGGAGAAAGGCCTCCTTTTAAATTACTTAGTGTTTTTAACCCACCTTTGCACCCCACTTTAAACATTTTTGAGAATGTTTGTGAATTGGACTTAAGACAACTATTTGAAAGGATTAAATGGTTTGACCATCAGAGTAATACTTCATCCAACCAGATGTCAGCCTTAAGGGATATGTGTAAACTACCTATCAGAGTTGTAAAACCTGATAAAGGAGGGGGTTTAGTCATTCTTGATAAGGAAGACTATGTAGATAGAATGTTACTGGTCTTACAGTCTCCCGCATACGAAGTGTCTTCTCTGAATGAGATGGCAGGGCAGTATAATAAGATCAAAGGATACTTTAGGGATTTGTTTATTGAAGGAAGAATTGATATTGATACTTTTAACTTTATCAATATCTCCTTCCCAAGGGTCCCAGTTATGTTTGGGATCCCTAAGATCCACAAAAACCTAAGTGATCCACCTATGCGAGCCCTAGTAGACGGGAGATGCTCTATCACCCATCCCTGTGCAAGGGTAGTTGATTTCATCATTTCAAAATATCTTGACTTGATTCCTCAAATCTGCAAAGACTCTTGGTCCTTTTTGAAGTCCATCAATGACATCCCATTTGATCAAGACCTCAATTTTTTAACAATCGATGTGGTTGATCTTTACACCTCTATCCCACATCAGGAGGCAGTCGAATGGGTAGAATTGATGCTTCTAAGTCTTAATGCTCCTAGAGACGAAATTGATGTAGTTACACTATTGTTAGACATTATTTTGTCTTCTAATTTTTTCACCTTTAACAACTGTTACTACATCCAGAAAAGAGGTATCGCCATGGGTTCACCCTGTGGTGGTAGTGTCTCAAATCTTGTGGTAGCTTATTGGGAGAATACCCACATATTAAATAACCCTAGATTTAAAGACACCATCAAGTTCTACACACGATTTCTGGATGATGTATTTTTACTTATTAAAGGAGAGGAAGACACTTGCTCTGATTTGGTAGAATATATGAATTCTTCTTCCACGTTTTTAAAATTTACGCACAAATTTTCATGTGATGAAATTGATTATTTAGATGTTAAAATAAAGAAAGATCTTGATAGTAAAGCCTTTTTGTCTACAATTTTTAGGAAGCCGACGTACTGTAACAGCTTCCTACACTTTTCCAGTTGTCATCCCTGGAAACAAAAGAAGTCAATAATTAAGGGGCAATTGGTTCGAGCGGCCCGTATGTGTAGTACAAATGTGGCTTTTGATTTAGAATGTACTAATTTGAAAGATATGTTTTCTAATAGGGGTTACCCTATTGATTTATTAGAAAACCTCGTGGAAGAAGTAAAATTCAAAAGAAATAATGGGTTTTATAAACCCATTCTTTCTACCAGCAAAAGGCCTAATGGTAGTATTCATGGCTGTTTGGATGATACTAGTCCTGCTCTTGAACATACTTTTGTTCTAAGTAATACAGTAGACACGATTGAAATGCATCATGTGCCTAAAGGTGATTATAAAACCAGGTTTATTATCACTTACAACAAGCATGTAAATGATATTTGTTCTATAGTGAAGAAAAATTGGCACTTTATTCAAAACAACGGCCCTTTATCTGATATTTTAGGTTCACAACCTTGGTTTGTCTTTAAGAGAGGCAGTAATTTAAAAGATCTGCTACAAACTACGGACAATCCACTACCTTTATCTAGACAAACTGGGTCATTTATTTGTGGGGCTTGTAATATGTGCAACCTCTTTAAAGTGGGAAGTTCATTCACTATTAGAGGCAAGAAGTACTGCATTAGACAAAAAATTAATTGTTTAACAAAATCTGTGATTTATGTTGCTTTGTGCAACTGTTGCCAGGCATTTTATGTTGGTAAAACGGACCGTAGATTACGGGACCGTGTTTACCAACATAATTATGCAATTAAGAATAAAAAGAGTGAAAATGCTCTTGCCAAACACATTTTAAATAATGTTGGACATAATTTTCACTTCATGGGGATCGACACTGTGAATGTTGGAATTAGGGGGGGCCCTCAATCTCTTCTCCTTGAGATGAAAGAACTGGAATGGCAACTGCTTTTGGACGCCTTCTCCACACCAGGACTAAATGAAACTTGTAATATTTCAGTTTTTTTTAAAGTATAAGAGTTACTTGCGTTAGTATTGCTATCTGTTATATCATAGTGGGATATACCCACATTTCAATACTGTAGGTAACAGTATTTTAAAAATGTGTTTTTATAGTACTGTTTGTGATTGATTAATTATAATATGTTGTAGCATTTTTTAATGTATACTAGTATATGTATACGTTGAAGTAAGTTGTTTTTAATTTTGCTTATTTAGTTATTTGAAACAAACAGCTGTTTTAGTTGACTGACGCCCTTTGTGGCAATTAAGGAAATGACATCACATGAAGTGTTTTTTAAACTGAGCCATTTGGCATTTCTGTTTGTCTGATGAAGCTTTTACTTTTGTAGAAGCGAAAACGGAGCTTATTAAAATACGATGTTCAGTTGTCAATCTCGCCTTCATTCTTGCTTGATGGGTTCGGAGCCGATCCCTCGGCTCCGACTCGGCACTTGCTAAGCTCGAGAGTCACTTTTACCAGCTCGAGGCAGCCCCATATCCCATGATGCAAGGCGGTAAGTACCCAGATCTCGTTTGCCGCTTCGCTTAGGAGGTCTTCTTTTTACCAGCTCCTGGTAAGTTGTTCACTTTTGTGAGTTTTAAGCCCCTTTTAGTTAAAAAAACCTTGTATTGATAGTTTTAAGTTTATTTTATACCCTTTCTGACAGAAATTCCCTGTCTCCTTTAATTTTTTGTTAGTGTTTCTTAAAACCCTATCCCATCCCCCCCCTGTTAGGGTGTGTATTGGTTTTATAGAATATCTTTTGGTATTTTATTTAAGTTAATTTTGACTGGTGTGTGTGTGTGTGTGTGTGTGTTTTTCGGCACCATGTCAAAGGAGAGGGTCTCAGGTTTTAAGAAGTGTGACTCGTGCTGTCAGAAGATGTCTCTGACAGACGGTCACACTTCTTGCCTGTATTGTCTGGGCCCTCTTCACCTGCAGGACTCCTGTGCTATTTGTCACTCCTTCAGCCAGAGAGTCCTGCAGGAGAGACATAATAAACTGGTTCTTAGGGGCCTTCTTAAGCCGGAGGGCTCTCCGGCTAAGTCGGCTCCACCAAAACCAGCAAAAGTTCCAAGGCCCAGGCTTCTGTTTCTAAGCCTGCGGCCTCGGCTCCGACTTCATACTGAGTCGAGATCGGCTCGGCTGGAGCCGATTCTTGTGACAAAGCTTTCGGCACCGATGGCTATCGGTGCCGAATCTATGACCGCCGTCGGCTCCGATCGGTTCCGACACCCATGGCACAGGCATCGGTGTCGGCTCGATCGGCTCCGACACCGTTACTTTGGTGGCTGTATCGGCTCCGGCTGGAGCCGATATCGAGCTTCCTGTCGGCTCCGAAGTCGGCTCCGACAGGATCTATAATATCGGCTCCGATGGCTCATTCCAGGAAGAGGTCGAGGTCTCCTTCCTTGGAGCCGATACTTCGGCTCGGCTTCACCTCTTCTATCGGAGCGGAGCCATCGGAGCCGATCTTCAAGGTCATCCAGGTTGTCAGATCATGACCTAGAGAGTGGTCAGTAGATTACTCAAGTCACAGGTACTGGCCCAAATGTTACACAGTCCGTCTCAACAGGCGACTGTTGGTCCACACCCGTTACAGTTCCTCCTTCAACTCTTCCCCAGAGCTTGGGTTGGAGTCTTCGGGAATGGTTACTGCTACGGCTGGAGGACGGATACCCCTTCTGTTCCTTCAGCCTCTACTCTTATCTCCTCTTCCTTAGAGGGATTTGGTGGTCGGGCTTCCATGGTCTCCTCCGAGGGGTGAGTGGCATCGGACCCTTGTCCGAACCCACTCTTCCCTTGGAGCCTCGGCCTTGGTTAGCTCGGCTCCGACATCTGCCTCGGATGCTTCCCTGCGGTGGTCCCTGGAGTTCCTAGCTCTTGGGGATTCTCTCGGACCTGCCTGGGAGGGAGCATTCGAGGTGATGAAGAGTGTACTGGCCACTGGTATCAGTCAGCAGTCTGTTCCCGTAGCTCCTCCCTCTATAGTACCTGTTGACATCTCTGCCACTTCTCTTGCTACAGGACCCAGAGATCCTCCGCCTCAGGTTTCCCCATTGGGAATTTCCCCTCTTCCGAGGATTCTCCTGATGTTTCGGGAGATCCTCCTAGGAAGAGGACTTGTAAGAGGAAGCATGTAGACTCCCGAGTCTGTCACTGGATACTGACTTTGATGAGTCAGAGGATCCCTAGATCCCCTCTGAGGATGTCTCCTTCTCAGACATCCTAGAACTCCTGAAACAGAGGGGAAACTGGCCCACCAACAATCCCTCTGAGGATGAGTCAGTATACCTAGAGGCGTTTGGATCTCGGCCCTCCACCTCCTGGGTGTCTCCGCCTTCGACCCCCTTATGCAGGTTATTGCACGAAAGGCGTGGGCAGCTCCTGATTCTGTAGAGCCAGTCCCTAGGAGGCCTTCAAAATTTATCACTGCCCCGAGTGACAAACAATTCCTTACCAAGGGTGTCCCCGCTGGTGCCATGGTGGTGGCTGCGGCCACCAAAAAGGAACTTGCAGATCCTTCCGTGCCCGTCCATCCTCCTAATAAGGACTCTAGGACCATGGATAGGTACGGCAAGCGGATGTTTTCCTCAGTGACCTTTGCTATGCGTTCGCTGAATTATCTTTGTCACTTCACCAGACTCCAGAGAGATATCCTGAAGGAGCTGGGAGAAGTAGTTCAGGATCCTACAGCTGCAGGGGCTCAAGAAAAGATTGCTTCGCAGCTAGGAACCCTCAATTCCATTGCTAACTCCTCCACGCGGCTTATATCTTATGCTGCGGATGGAGCGAGTAGAGCCGCAGGCACAGGTGTGGCTCTTAGACGCCAAGCCTGGATGCGGCTATGTGATTTGGATCCTTTAAGGCGTCCTTCACAAATTCTCCCTTTGATGGGTCAGCTTTGTTTGGCCCTCAGGTGAAGGAAACCTTGACCAGGTGCGAGCAGGACGGCAAGACTCTTTCTGCTGTTGGAGTCCGTTTTCCACCCTTCTAGGCCTTATCCCAAAGGACAGAAGGGTGGAAAGATGTGGTTCCGTAAATCCCAAGGAGTCACGCGGATTCACGTGGTCAGTTTACCCCTAGAGGCAGAGGGGTAACAACAACAGACGCTCTAGAGGCAGAGGGGTCCAAGAACCAGGGAAACAGGGAGCCTCTCTCTGATAAGCCCTTTCAGCATCCCTGAGGTGTTGCCCGGCTGTCCCTCCTTGGAGGCAGTTGGGGAAGATTATCACTGTACCCAGAAGCCTGGCATTCCCTCACTCAAGACAGATGGGTACAGTCGATCATATCCAAGGGTTACATAATTCCTTTCGAGGAAAGTCCCTTCCCCTCAAGTTCCCTTCCAGATGTACCACCGGTCTAAGGGAGATTGCAGAGTCAGAAATCAAAACTACTGCAAAAAGAGCCATTCAGCCAGTTACAATAGACCATTCAGAGCCGGAATCTACTCAAGGTTCTTTTTGGTCCCCAAAAGACGGGAGACTGGAGACCAATATTGGATCTCAGCAGACTCAACAAGTCTGTCAGGAAGATAAGATTCCGAATGGTCACTCTTCAGTCAATTCTGCCCTTCTTACAGAAGGACAACTGGATGTGCTCAATAGATCTTCAGGATGCGTACTATCACATCAAAATTCACAGACGCTCCAGGAGATTTCTCCGCGGCTGGGGTCCAGTCACTTCCAGTTCAGAGCCCTGCCCTTTGGTCTCACTACAGCCCCCAGAGTGTTCACCAAATGTATGGCAGTGGTCACGGCTCACCTGAGACGTCAAGGATTCCAGGTGTTTCCGTATCTCGACGACTGGCTCCTGTCAGCCACCACCAGGCATCAGCTTATACAAGCCAGGGATTACACAATAGACCTTTGTTCTCTTTTAGGCATCTCAATCAACTTCGAAAAGTCATCCTTATCGCCCTGCCAATCTATTACCTTCATAGGCGCAAACTTAAACACGGTTCGGATGTCAGCTACCCTTACAGAACAAAGAGTTTCAGACATTCAGACTCATGTCAGGATCATTCTGGCCAGCAAGAAAGTACAGGCCAGAATGGTTCTAAAGGTATTAGGTCTCATGGCTGCGGCCATTACTCTTCTTCCCCTGGCTCGATTCTACATGCGCCTCCTTCAGTGGATGCTGTTCACACAGTGGTCATACCAGCAACTTCCAATGCGTCACCAGATTCTGGTGGCACACACATGCAAACAGCATCTTGCTTGGTGGATCACATCGTCTCAGGTTCACCAAGGCAGGTGCTTTGTACCTCCGTCCCCGATAGCCACTGTCACCACGGATGCCTCCCTGATCGGGTGGGGGGGTCATTATCAGGGCAGGATGGTTCATGGGACGTGGCAACCGTTCGAGTACCATCTGCACATAAATGTCCTGGAGATGAGAGCAGTGCTTTTAACGTTGCAAGCCCTCAACGACTTTCTTCCCGTAGGGACAATTGCAGTCGAACAGACAACATGTCTGTAGTTTGGTATATCAACAAACAGGGCGGAACCAAGTCCTACCCTTGTGTCGAGCGCTCAGACTTTGGCAATGGGCGATCTCCTCTCATCGGTTTCTGGTAGCAACGCATATCCCTGGGAAAACCAACATTATAGCGGACAGATTGAGCAGAGCTATCCTCATGCCTCACGAGTGGTCTCTCAAGCAATCTATAGCGGAAGAGATTTTTCTGGAATGGGGTCGTCGATGTTGCGATCTTTTGCTACTCCCCAAAACAACAAATGTCCAGACTTCTTCAGCCTCTTCCTCTATCAGGCCATCCCCCAGAGACGCTCTGACCCAGGATTGGCCCCAGGGACTTCTTTATGCCTTCCCTCCATTTCCTCTGATCCTCAGGTGATCCAGAAAGCTACCGTTTGAGAGCCAAATTGATTCTCATTGCCCCTTACTGGCCTCGACAAGTTTGGTTCCCGTTCCTCCATCATCACCTTTTGGTGCAGCCGTGGCATCTGGACCCAGTGCCAGATCTTCTGATTCACCAATCCGGTCAGCTGCACCGGTCAATCCCTTCTCTCAACCTCACAGCATGGTTGCTCCACTTCCTTCCTTAGCCAGGCTTCCTTTGATCTCTAACCCAGTTAGAGATATCATTGTAGCTTCACTAAAATCCTCTACCAGGAGGATTTACACAAGCAAATGGAAACGTTTCTCTTATTGGGCTAAGGCCCAAAATATTGATCCTTTTACTGCCCCTGTTCAGGCAGTTCTGGACTTCTTATCAGAGATTTTTCACGCAGGCTCCTCTTCTTCCACAGTCAGAGTTCAATTGGCTGCTATCTCCAACTTTCATGTCGGGGTCGCAGATCATAATATTATGTCCCATAGGCTCTGCAGGGCCTTCTTGAAAGGAATTTTCCTACTAAAGCCTCCTATCAGGAATCCTCCTCCTCAGTGGGATCTAAATCTAGTGCTGACATCCTTGATTCTTTCCCCCTTCGAGCCAGCTGTTTCTTGTTCCCTGAAACATCTTTCTTGGAAAACTTTATTCTTAGTGGCTATTACATCTGCCAGGAGGGTGTCTGAACTGCATGCTCTTCGGTTCGACCCCCTATCTGGTTTTCACAAAGACAGAGTATCTTTGAGAACTAACCCAACCTTTTTGCCTAAGGTCGCTTCAAAGAACAATTTGAATCAATCCATTGATCTCCCTGTGTTTTTCCCTAACTATTCAGATAGAGCTGAACAAAAGCTACATTATCTTGATGTCCACCGTCAACTTAGATATTATTTGGACAGAACAAAAATTTAGAAAATCTTATCAACTTTTGTTTCCTATGCGGATAATAAAAAGGCCTTCCTGTTTCTAAAGTGACCTTGTCCAGATGGCTTTCTTCGGTCATCTCTGAAATTTATACGCTCAGGGGAAAACAGCTGTGCTCAAAGCCTAAAGCACATTCAACTAGGAGCTTAGCTACTTCTACAGCTTTTCAAGCTAGACTCCCTTTGGACACTATTTGTGCAGCGGCCACTTGGGCCACTCCTCACACCTTTGTTTCCCATTACAAATTGGACTTGGCCTCCAGGGACAGAGCCAGTTTTGGCTCTACAGTCCTCAAGAGTTTGTTCCATTGAGCCACCCAGGATAGAGGTGCTAGGGACGCGGTCCCACCAAGCAAGAATGAAGGCGAGATTGACAACTGAACATTAAGAAGTTATGTACCTACCATAACGTTCCATGTTAGTTGTCTTCTCTCGCCTTCTTTCTTGCGACCCTCCCTCCTTCCCCCTGGCCTGGACAGACCTTGTTATAAGAAACTATTATGCTGAAGACCATTCAGACCTGGTCCTTCTTCCATCTGTAAGTTTTCTTTCTTCCTTTGGGAAGTATTTTATGCTTGGTGCTATTGCCCTTTGTTAACAAACGAGATCTGGGTACTTACCGCCTTGCATCATGGGATATGGGGCTGCCTCGAGTTGGTAAAAGTGACTCTCGAGCTTAGCAAGTGCCGAGTCGGAGCCGAGGGATCAGCTCCGAACCCATCAAGCAAGAAAGAAGGCGAGAGAAGACAACTAACATGGAACGTTATGGTAGGTACATAACTTCTTATTTACGCTGAATATTACTGAAGGTGGTGTTCCTGACTCGTATTGTGTGTATTAAAGTCGTTCGTTTATCTGGTTTTCACTAAGAAAGAGTATGGCATTTTCACACACTGAAAATATTAAATGATTTACATGGGACACTGAGCTACCTTAAAACCAATGATCCCATTTTTGGAGGGGAGGATACCTTTGACAATGTTTACCACTCTAACAGCAGAAAGTTGTCATGCTGTCTTACATGACTGTCATCCCAACTTATCTAGCGATACAGGCAGTAGAAAATAGGATGCAACCATTTTTATCAAATTGTTTATATGGCTGCTGTTGACACTGGTAAACATTCATAGACTAGGGAAACATGTTGAAAACAAAAACTGTACTAGACCATTTTCAGAGAAAAGACATGTCAGGAAAAGCCCTCAGGTAATATAAACAAGTTGACTGGTGGGTGGGTGTGTTTGTTCTCCAGATTGTGCAAATATCCTACTGCAGACTGTATATGTGTCCTTCAGACTAAGCACATATCCTGCTGAAGACACTCTAAGTACCTCTGTTACCATATGAATATATAAATATCTGACTTCCCTTTTCAAATGTGGTTTTGGTCTGGTTGACAGCTGTCTGAGATTGACAGTTTTGAGGGACTGTGTGATCTTGAAGTTTATCTGTGTGTGTGTGTGTGTGTGTGTGTGTGTGTGTGTGTGTGTGTATATATATATATATATATATATATATATATATATATATATATATATATATATATATATATATATATATATATATATATATATATATATATATATATATATATATATATATATATATATATATATATATATATATATATATATATATATATATATATATATATATATATATATATATCCACCTGTAGGCCAGTAATCAAGGAGCCTCAAGCCTCGCTCGCCACTGGCACCTGTGGGGAACATTCACTGGGAGGATAATAGGTACACAAAGTATCTCCAGATGCACCTCTCTGCATCAAGCATAATCAAGCACAATTTCTCTTAAGAGCACACAAGGGACACAGTCAGTTCGGGTGTCTATCTGTCTCTATGTCTGTCCCCCTCCAGATCCCCAATAAGACTCCTCTCTGGTACAGCTATAAAGTTGATTCCTTAGCCTGGGTTCCAAGCCAAGTCCTCCAACACTCTCTCTGGCCAACCCTGCCCAAGTAGCTGACACACACACTTTTTGACATTTGATTTGAGCACACACACACACACACACACACACACACACACACACACACACACACACACACACACACACACACACACACATACAGAGGCTGGCACAGGATTACAAGCTATGCTCTTTTCTGCCCAGACTATACACTGCTAACAGAAACCCCTGCCAGCTACTTTAAGGCCCTTAACAAAGGATGTCCAATTTTACTATGTAACATTAATTTTAACAAAAATGGTACTTTGACCAAGAGCAATGCTATTAGGAGTGGCCTACACAGTGTCACAAAACAAATATGCAAGTACCCTCAAAACTTAAATATCTCTATAAAGATCAGCCACAATGGAAGATATAAATATATATTTAATAATAAATAATAAAAGAACAAGAAAATACTAAGTATATATTCACAGTGACATCAGAATTCAAATCACAGGACATATTTAAAATAACATTGAAGGACAGGCTCAGACAAATAAAGAAAAACAGTATCTAAACTAAGCTTCACTATATTCCTGACTGAATCTATTATTACATGTGAGATAGCTTGCAGAATGATATAACTTCTGGTCATCTGACTTCTAGTTCCAATGCAAACCCCCATTGCTGGAAGCTGGCAGGACTTACCACCTACCTTTAAAAATACACAGACAAGGGCTTTTGCACAGATTTGTGGTAGGTGCTGGAAGTCATAAAACAATTGCATACCTCCACACTTCCGGAGTAGTAATTAGTTCACCCCAAAGAGAATGCAGAAGGCTTCCTAGTACAGACTTTGTGTCTCTGGCTGCATTGAAACATATATATATATATATATATATATATATATATATATATATATATTTATAGGTTATAGATATATTTTACAGTTTTCTGGACTGAGGTTAACCACCTGATTTCCAGTTTACTCTGATAAAACATACACATTTAAACAGTTTCAATATAGCGGTGCCTGACTGTCACCCTGGTTACTACTACTCACCTCTGCCCTTGCAGTCACTCAGTCCAAGGGAACATCAGTACTCACAAGCAGCTGTGGATCACTTTCAGTCTCATTGCTACAGGGTAGCTCCCTCCCTGAAGTTGCCATCTCACCAGTCCTGCCTTCAAATGTGTGGTCTGTCTGGGTCCCCCCAGGCTACCACATCCACATACCTGTGTCCAAGCCTGACTGGGTGTAACTACATGCACACAGGTTACTGCATTATCAAAATCACTCCCTATCAGGACATCTGTAGGGATATCCTCAGACCACACCTACTGCTTGCTTCCTTTTCAACCCTCCCAGTCAAGATAAACCTTAGTCAAAGGTATTTGGAATGGGGTCCCTCTTAAAGCTCTGACTGGAGTAGACTGCCCAAGCAAGTAGTGCTCCTCTTTAACCATTGCAGATTTCACAACGGTTAGGTCAGAGGCTGTGTCTCTCTTAGCTATGGCCTGTTTCCCATCTATTAAGGATATAACCTCTTGTGGTAGTTTGGTACCCTTGATGTCTCCAGACAACAACTTACCACAGGCATTCTGCTATTCCCACTTTTTGGCTCCCCCACCTTTTGTTCCCCACCTTACATCTGTGGACATCTATTTGCTAAATGGTCCCACTGGTTACATTTAAAACATTTACCCCTTGCTCCTGGCTGTGTACCTGAGCTAGTGGCTTCCCCTGTTACTGGTGGACTCTGTTGGGAGTGGTTTAGGCTGCCCACCATAGGTTCCTGTGCAGCACTGGGCATCCATTTCCTGTGCAGTGATGCCCTGCTTGCTAGGTATAGCTCTCTTTTTTCCCAACTCATCTGTGATGTTGCATTCCCTATTAACCAGATTTTCATGTTCTCAGGCAAAGTGCTATAGCTTGTTCCCTCACCAAAAGGTCTGCCAGCCCTTCAAAAGTGTTGACCTGACACCCACACTGGTTCCTATTAAATGATCGAAGATGCAAAATAGCGAAATGGCATACAAGCAAATTCTTTCCAAGGGAAAGAATTTGCTTGGCCACTTCCGTTACTTTGCCATTTTTGTCACTGTAGTACGATCTCAGAGTTGGTATATTTAAATAGGGGGTGTGGGGGCAAAGCCGCCCCACTTTATGTAATGTTTAAAAATTTTTTTTTGTTTTTGTTTTTGTGGAACAGAGATTTTTTTTTTTTTTGGAAAAAAAATCGCTGTTCTAAGCTTTCAAGATTGTAAGCTTTCACTTACATGGGTTCAATAAATCATCATTTGCTTTTTTAAGCATTCAATGATTTAACATAGACCCCACCCACCTAAAAAAATAAGTGCTAAACTCAGCAATATAATCAGACACGCTTTCATCTTGCATCTATGCTCACAAAACCTTTTTCTATAAGCTTCAGGTGTTAACTTAAAGCATTCCAATAAACAATTTTTAACTGTATTATAATTGAAGCTTATCAGTATCAAACAATTTAGAAACAGCAATTACAGCTTTACTATGGTGTAAAGAGGTCGGGAACTATACCCAGAGCCCTTGGTCATCATTAAATTGTTTACATACCCTTTGATAAAACTGTCACAATTATCACACTATGTAAATTGTGGAAGAAAGTTTCTGACCTTTATTGCTTCTGGGGTTTGGTAACTCCCTTCCTCATTACATCCATGACCCTGGTAAAGAGTCAGCATTTCCGTTTCATGTTACCTCTGCCAATCATTTTCTTCACGTTCCAGATGTCTCAGTCTCTCTTTTTCTTCAGCCTCCAAATAATGCATTCACTCTGCTGATTCTAGTTTCATCTGTTTCTCTTTTTCTTCAGCCTCCAAATGCCGCAGTCTCTCTGCTGATTCTAGTTTCAAACATTTGGCCTCCAGTTCAAGTCTCTTTAACTCCAGATGTTTTTTTAAATCCTCTGAGAAAATGTTGAACTGTCCATTTTCTGAGAGTTGTATATCCCCCAGGCCAGTCTGCCTGTCTTCCTGGTTTCTGGTCTTTGATGCAGCTGTGATTAAGGCTGCATTAATTTCTCCTTTAGTGAGGTTGGCATGTCCCAGTCCTCTGGCTTGGCACATCTCAGCCAACTGGCTCCTTGTCAGCTTGCGATAATCCTCTGCTGATGTCCCTGCTTGCTTTCCCTAACTAACTAAACTAACAAAAGTAAATAAATAAATAAAACTCTTGTGATATGAAACTCTGAATGTTTACCATTTGGCTGCTTGAGAGTACAATCACCTTCTTTAGTGACAACTGCTTACAGGCTACAAAAGTTCAATATCCACACCACTGTTACCAATATGTGATGTGGTGATCACACCACTGCCAACCAGTATGTGACGTGGATATCCTACCACTGCCACCAATATGTGATGAACCTCCACTTCTGCGACATTAATCAAGGAGCCTCAATCCTCACCACTGGCACCTGTGGAGAAGGTTCACTGGGAGGATAACAGGCACACACACAGTGTCTCCAGATGCAGCTCTCTGCATCAAGCACAATTTCCCTTAAGAGCACACAGGGGACAAGGCAGTATGAGGTCTGGATGTCTCTATGTCTGTCTCCCTCCAGACCCCCAATTAAACTCCCCACTGATATAGCTATAGAGTTGAGTCCTTAGAAAGGGTTCCAAGCCAAGTCCTCTCTGTCCAACCAGTGCTTTGTGTCCCTGCCCAAGTAGCGGAAACACATTCTTTGAGATTTGATTTGAGCACCAACACACACACACACACACACACACACACACACACACACACACACACACACACACACACACACACACACACACACACACACACACACAGACATATGCACACACACACACACACACAACTAGCAGATGGTAAGTAGAACCTGTTTGCCCCCTGCAAAAGCAGAAGTTTTGCTTTGCATGTTCCAAGGTTATACTTCACAACATGGATGTTAGGACTTCGTTTTTCATGTCAAGCTACTGAAGTTTAGACTAGCTTTGTATTTACTGAACCAGGATGTATAGGTTTCCTGCATGGTCTATAATTATCCTTCTGTAGCTATGTATGTACATCTTGTAGTCCATGTAAGTCCTCCAAATTATGCATAAGTCCTACAGATTGTGTCCTACTCCAGACTGTGTAGGTGTTTTGCAGCAGGCCAAGTATGTATTGACCCAAAGGATGGAAATATAAACTGCATGATATACAAGTATTCTTCCAGGAACTCTGCATGTATCTTATAAACCACGTATGCGTCCTGCTGCAGGCTGTGTCCTGTACACTGTATGCACTCTGCAGACTAGACACGTGTAAGGCAGTTTGTGTATAAACCCTTAGAGGCTTTGTTTCCTGCACTTTCTGGATGCATCTTGCAGGCCACACATGTATCCTGATGCATACTCTGTCTTACAGACTGTGTGCATAGCTACCATACTGCATAAGTAACCTGCTGTAGGTTATGTGTATTCTGAGAGTTGTTCAAGTATCCTTCGACTGCCTATGTATTCTGTTGGTCATAGCCTCCAATACTCAAACTATAAAAGTATTCTGCAGGCTGTCTATATATCCAGCTAAAGAATATATGCTTAGTCTTCAAACTATCTGTGTCTTGCAGGCTGCCAATGTACCTTGTAGGCTGTATATGTCTTACTGCAGTGTGTGTGTGTGTGTGTGTGTGTGTGTGTGTGTGTGTGTGTGTGTGTGTGTGTGTGTGTGTGTGTGTGTGTGTGTGTGTGTGTGTGTGTGTGTGTGGCAGGCTACGCCTGTGTCCTGTAGATTGTGCATTTCTCCTGCTGTAGGCTGTGTATGTATCCTGCAAGTGTTGTATGTTCCTTGCAGACTGTGGGGCCAGCAAGAATAACATCTAAATATAACATCAGTCTTTCTGAAACACCTATAGCGGCACATTTTAAGTCTCCAAAACACTTAATGATGCTGGGAAAATAATGTCAATGAGTCAGCTGTCTGTGGTTCGGAATTCCTTCTCATGGCTGGTTATCTTACTTCTATACTTCACAGAAAACTATACCTTCACTATATGGCAAAAGGAAGTCAAATACATGATATTGCTCACAGTCCTGGGAAATAGCATGTTGCAGGTTCCATCCTTACACAACCACCTCATTTAACAGGCAGATGTCAGTTTCTATGTAGAAAAGTCTAGCATATGACATATAATAATGCTACGTTTTCATAGGACTCTAAGGCAAGGTCACAAAGCTAGCGAGAATGTCACAGAAATGAGTCACTCTGTACTGATCCTCGTATCTGACATTTTTCAATATTCTGTATTTCAACTTGTGTGCCTTTGAGTAGGTCAGTGATGCAAAGGATCAAACTGAATCAGCCCACTTTCCAGATTAATAAACAATAAATAAATATAAATGTGACCTGCACAGCACGGATCCTCTTTGTGGCAGAGGTAGAAGTAAGAAAACCTGCATGCTTATGCATGCCGCAGTCACGTTTCAGGTACCAAACTGCAAGACGGCCACTGGAATTCATATTACACCAGTAACAGCCGTAATAGTGAGTGACCTCATTGCCTTTGAGACAAAAGAAAAATGTAGTGCAATTCAGGTAAGTCCATTTCCGATAATTCCACTAGCATCTTCACTTCTTATCTGTGATAATGGTTGCACTCAGTGCGACTGCACTGAGAGGATTATTTATTATTGCTGTAATGGATTCTATAAACAGCTTCTTTCTACCACTAATAACTGCTACGAGTGCAGAATGCAGCCCTACAACTTTCATTGTACCCATTTCTAACCACCTATCTGCCACCCAGACAGGCAACATCCTTTAGTACTTTACCAATCTGCTACCTCTGCAGCAACGAATGCAAATCGGCTTTGGTAACAGTCATGACTCTCACATAGCCAGACTTCTGCATTCCATTAAAGGGTCTTAGTACATAAACTACACAATGGATCATCCCATCTCTCCCATGGGACAGACATAGGTAGTAAACTACTTTCATTTCATTCCAGAGTGTTGTATGTTTTTTACCCCCTCTCTCTGGCATACATCCACTCACCCATCCCTCCTCCCCTTTTTTTAGTTTGCGGTTTCTGTACAAGGAATTTGAGTTTTTAATTTCTGTACAAGGAATTTGAGTTTTTAACCATTTACCTGTAACCATCACAATGACATACTTATACTCTTAGTCACTTTTTCTGCTGAAAACAAAGCAGCATTGATGACTGCTGAATTCAAGTCAGGCACAATGTTACACAATAAAGACTATGTAAAAAAAATTACAGAAAAAGTATAAATGACAAGAAAGGTCCATATGAATACCCTGCTTTTTCCTAATGTCCTTTTACTGGTAAAAAAGGGCTCACAATTCCTCAGGTTCTATATAGTCTCACACTTCTGTGCATATTTTATTTTCTGGTGAAATACTAAAAGGATGCCTCCTCTACCTTCATATCACCTTTTTTGAAGTTTTCTCATCTACCCTTTGACTATGAAGAGACAAATTAGCCAGTTAATCTTCTCTGGTGCTGTACTAATAAACAAGTCATCAGAGCTGGTTGGGCATACAAACTGAGGAAGAACTAGCAGACATGTAGCATCAGGGCATCTAATGTTTGTTTACTGTGTTTATATTGTGAAGAATTGCTTCTTTTTTATTACAAATAATTTAGTGTTTTCTTTTTTTTTTGCTTTAATATTATACAAAGCCCTCTGATTGCCATTCTATTCAGCTTCCCTCACAGGGTTTTGAACACCGATCATCTCCAACCTTTGATTGTATGTAGAATGCACTTGACACTGTGTATAATTTGGCATTGATCTTGGCATTCATTTCTGTGATTTAACTTGCCAGGCTGTCCAGAGTGTAGTGAAGAACAAAATGTTTCCTATATTACAGGAGTTTTTCTTTTTGTGGCCAGAGCGTGATTCCTGGCTAGTGCAATGAGGGTTTGCCTGTAGACTGGATGGAATGAAAGACTTGCATTTCTTTAGGCTGTTAACTGGTTTTGTAAGAAGCAACTGGGCATTTGGAGTGAGCACAAGGAACAGAACCGTGTGGTTGGAAATGCCTTATCATGACCATTCTCTTTGTCACATGTTTGGGTACAGGAGGACTTGCCACTTGTAATTTTTTTCATAAATGTTTTGCAAGTTTCTGTTCTCTGATTTGCAGTTTTGTGCTTGCACTATTAACAGCTGAACACTTCGGAAACTTTTGTCGTACAACTACATATGTGCATGTGTGTTTCTCTACATACAAGATCATTTTGCATATATAGATATTGCAGGGTTCTTTTTTTTTTGGGGCTTCAAAGAGGATGTAAAGATATCAGTGGATTGCCCAACCCCATTCTGAGGAAATGGGTAATCCATAACCCACCTGATTTCCCCCAAATGGCTATCTCAAATTTGGAACAGTAGTTTTATCTGTGTCACCAGTATCTTACATATGGAAGTCTCTCTCTAACACAGTTGACCAGATTATGTCTGATTTTTTTTGTTTTTTATTGCATTTTATTAACTGACTTGATATCATGGGATCTACAGATGCTTTACAGGGGAGACCCAGGGTGATAATTATAACTGTCCTGAGGAAGACTGTGTCAGTATTCCTCAAAAAGGACACCTACACCTTAATAGGTACTGTGATGCAACCTGTAAAATATGGGACAAGGTGGTCCTCTACCTCCAGTCACATTTTGGCTAGCTACTTCCATCCCACATTACATAATCTACACTTGGATACAGCCATAATTCTGTGACAATAACTGTGGATTATACAGGCTTTCATAATCCATGGCAAGATCACATGGAACCACATCTTATCCCACCAGGCAATATGTGTAATGCAGGGGATGAGTCTACCACTCCTACAGGACTTGCACATACATACCCACATCTGCATTGCACACACACCAAGGGCAGTTTAAATACTGACCAGTCCACCTAGTCTGATTTTGGGATGCAATATGGAACTAATGACCCTGGTGCAATCAGATGTACATATAATGAGAGACTGCAGACTTCACACAGATGGCACCACATTTGGGGATTGGACAAGATACCTAATCGCTGTGAGGTGCTAGTGCCAACTGTTATACAGCTACTGTGATCCTCTCTGTATAACAGCCATGGCATGTAAAGCCACAATGCAATTCTCAAGTGTCATCATACACAATTGTGCAAATTGCTGTGAAACACATCATTAAATATAAACTTTACACTTCATAACTTTTGGTTCTGCTTGCTACATGCATACTCCTTTCCATTCCTGTGCTAAACACTCTCACTGTATGTATGACTCCACTGACAGTTCAGTGGAGACTATAGTGTGCGCTCCCTGTTCAACAAGTGCGACACCTAATTCTGCATGTCTAGATGCTTGAAATTTTAGTGGGTACCCACAACACAGCTCATAGAAATTTGGCAGGTGTGTTTGTGCTCACAAAGGATATACACAGGTAAATAGAACAGCTGAAGGAAACCCTGTTGCTACTATTCCAAGAAAAGTCTAATTACTCTTAGCCTACATTTTGGGCTGCTTTACCCTAAACAATACATTAATACACTTTCTGTAAAAAATATCTTACATACATTAAGCATTTCTCTTGCATTCAGAGCAACAACACCCAATACCATGGAAATCATTTTGTACTACAGGGCACCGCATTCTATAAGGGCACTGAGACATTAGTGAAGCTAAGAGACTGGACACTGGAAGTCAGATTGAAAGTAAGAGGTACAGAGGAAACCGCTCACCTCCACAGGGGAATGTACGATGCTTTGCTCCTGCACCTGTAGAGCTGTGACTTTTATAGAAAGCTCGGCACCTGAGTGTGACATCAGCTCAACAAATGAAACAGTTCACAGTGAGACCCTGCAGTAATTTCTAGTGATTTCTTAACACAATTTGCAAAGTAAGCAAATAGGTAGAATTTGCCTCTTGGCAGTTTCCATAATGTGTACTATACCTGATCTGTTCACAAACAAAGGTCTTCAGTTTTCAGAAATAGCAAGCACATTTATGACCTGGAGCTTAAAAAGTAATAAAACAAGTATGTTATTGTTAGAAATGTGGTTTCATGCTGTAGGAAGAAAGTCTTATTCAGACCTAATTACTGAGATACTTTAAAGCCACAATAGCATCTAGTTTGGCAAGTCAAGTAACTGTTTCCCAAAGCCAGTCAGTGCACGAAGCGGTATGGAATGCTACTTCTAGATACAAATTCATGCAGGCGTTTGTCAATGTTACTGTACTAACTATATAGACACCAGTCCATGTTAGTCTACATTTGCTCAAATCTCTGTTTCTGTACAACACTGAGAGTCCAGTACCAACTAGGTGAGGCTGGCATGATCCTGCTTTGTGAAAGAAGGGGCCCATTTTACTTTTGTTTCACTGATAGGACAGTTGTGAATTGATTCTGAACATGTCTCTGGCACCTCAGTATGATATTCTGCCATGCAACCAGCAACTTGAGCTCAGCAAGCATCCAAAAATCCCATCTGGATTAGGTAGCCATGAGTAGCAACTTGCAAGCTTTCTTGCCCAAGGGAGTAAAGCCATATTATTCCGTGGAATACCATCTGCATCTATATTACGTTTGTTGCAAAGGAGACTCGTATTGGCTTTTGTATTGTGATGGATCCAAAACCTACATAAGTTTACATGAGGAAAGAAACCAATATTCACATTTACATTGTTACAACAGAAGGGACTGCCTAAACAAGGCAAGGTGTGACAATATAGAAGGCTTACCAATTCCTTGTACTGTCCAGCGTAACACATACCTGACTCGACTTTGTTATATTAGGAATAGGTAATCCCTGCCACCAAGATGAATAACCTACCATATGTAATAATAATATAAAATCTGACACTGTTTTGGTACAGCTAAAATTCTGTGTGTTGTAACATATGCTGGGATCACATTTTATACCGCATGGTCACTGAGGCTATAGGATTTTTTTAATACTTCATATAATTAAGAAAATGAATGACTGGCTGTGGGATACTGCCAGTTTAAAGACTGCTACACAACACTGTTAATAAGCTACCATTAAAAGCAACAGTATACAGTATACCTTATATATGACCGACATACAAACATATCACTGTGACAGTTAAGGTATATCATACTTGGATGGACAGTGTGTTTACATAGTGATGAGGGGACTATTAATGTTCAGGACTATGAAAGAATGTTTAAAAATATGACAAAGGCTGCTGAGCTGGCATGTATCATAGACAACATTACCATAACTGTGTACATGGCAGATCAGCTGACAGTTACTGGGTCTATGTGAGCAGATCAGCCCTATTTGCACTGGGTGGAGGTACTGTTGATTCAACAGGGCTTGGAAAAGACTAGAATACTACAGCTATCGATATAGGTGCAGCACTGTTAATAAGCTACCAGTTAAGGGAACACTATACAGTATCCTTTACATGCAACAGACACACAACATGGCAGATCAGCTGACAGTTACTGGGTCTATGTGAGCAGATCAGCCCTATTTGCACTGGGTGGAGGTACTGTTGATTTAACAGGGCTTGGAAAAGACTAGCTACAATGTGAAATGAAACCTAGTTCATCCTCTGCTATCCTTGCAAATGTGATACAGATATCTCAGGTGAGGGGCTGGTCTGCACTGACAGATCTGTAGAATGATGAGGCATATAATTTTATGTATGACATGGTTTTAATACTTCTGAGCAAAATGCTCAGGAATTGACATCTGTCTGGCCAACATACTTTGCTCAACAGAAAGACCTGGTCAACAGGAGTTAAATTGGCCTTTCTTCTGGGAGTATGCAAGCTTGGAGTCAGTATATAATTAGCAGGGGGTGGGGGACTGCAGGGTGGTTTGCCCCCTTGCAAAAACATTTACTTTTTATTTCATGAGTTCAGAAGTTAATCTTCGAAGCATGCTCAGTAGCTTGTCAACTTTTTTGACATTTAAACATCAATGTTTTGGACTTGTATATTTCATCCATTCATTATTGAATACTACAGCTATCTATACAGGTGCAGCACTGTTAATAAGCTACCAGTTAAGGGTACACTATACAGTATGCTTTATATGCAACAGACACACAACAATTTGGGCTCAGCATAGATGCACAAAACACACACTTCCTGCATTACATTTTAGCAGCAGATCATTAAACACAAACTACAGTAGATGAATAGAATAAGATATTGTAACAGTGGTTTTACTGTATGCATGACAATACTATACACACCATCGTTGACTTACAGGACCACAACCATATATGATGAAACAGTATGGTTATTTTAGCAATTTTTCATGTAGTGTGAATTTGGGGGAAAAAAATTAAAGCCAGGCATAGTATTTCCTGTTATGTAGGTAAGATCTGTGGCTCTCATTTAGCTTGTTCTGAGAATGTCAGAGTGCAACAGCAGGTAACTGTGTGTAGAACTATAGATACAGGTTCCTTTGTAATACATGTGCATGCACATGTTATTTTGCAATATAATTGCAATATGTTTCCTTTGCAATACAGCTGAGGGTACAGGAGGCTCCTCACACTATAAATGTGGGTACCTTACACTACAGTATGCCAGATACTGACACTGTCGCCTTATGTACATGTGATTTTGATAGCACAACAGCTGCTTTCTTGGCACTGTGCACACCATCACCACTTAAGCTGTGCTTTACCACTACAGGATGGTTACGTGTGGAGCAAGGCACAAAATCAGAACATAAAGGCTACACTATGATATACTGTCTGTGGACGTCTAACCCTCCCACCCCAATGGAACATGCAAGCAATAATGCCAAACAGGGTGTGTGTTAATGTGTAAATAATGCCAGCTCAGGGGTGTTATGAGGCCCGATGCTGTAGGAGGAGGGGCTCTACCCCCCTGAAAGGGCATTAATTACATATTAACACACACTCTGGAGGGCATTATTGTGCTCAGAAAATGGGTCTCTGTAAAACTGTTGTGTTTTACTTGCTTTTTTATTTTTTTAAGTACTACATTACTTTTTTAAATATATTTTTGACGTAAAATAGTTTCTCCCCCTAAAGTTTCAAACTTCCTGTAGTATATGTTAATGTGTCGGAGGAAGCATTTTACATCCAAAATATAACACTTAAAAAATAGCCAGGCATTTAATTTATTTTTTGGTGCCTGACTCTTAAAATATTTGGTTTGTTGCCAGTCAATGGAGATTGAAGTTACTAAATAAAGGCATATGTTTGAGTTTCAGCCTATTATTTTCTTCAGAAAATTAATACTAACACAAATCCTTTTAATTAAGCAAGTTTGTAATTTTATAAGAGCAGTAATTAAAATCTGTTCCTATTTTTGAGCTTTTGTTCCCTCTTTATTTTAGGCTTTATCCAGATCTCTTTAGCTGAAAGGTCCAGAGGTATGCAAACGTCTTTACTGTTGCTCTCTCTCAGTCTCTCACACATACCTCTGTATCAGAAAATGTATGCTAACACAAATCCTAATAATTAAGTAAAATATGTTCCTATTCTGAGCCAGTGTCCTCTTGTTTATTTTAGGTTTATCCAGACAATCTGAGACAAGCGTCAACAGAGTATACATTTCAACTGTCCAGATTTTTGCAGAATGTCCAGATTTTTGCCTTGCATGTTTGGGCCCTTCCTCATAAAATGTGTAGTTTTCTGGCAAATCACTGGGGATTGAAGTAATTTAAATAATGACAGACATTTGAGTTTCAGACTTCATACCATTCAGATAATACGTGCTAATGGAAACCCTGTTGTTCTAGCAACTTTATAAGTTTATATGAACAATATTTAAAATCTGTCTGCATTTTTGGTTGTTTATCCCTCATTATTTGTGGCTCTATCCAGAGAGGTACGCAAACCTCTTAACTGATGCTGTTGCTGCCAAGGATCGATGTCACTCTCTCTCTCTCTCTTGTACTTACGCAAACACACACACACACAGTCTGCTCTGCTTTTATGCACGCATTCACTCACACACGCAGACAGAAACATAAATACACACACATACACACACACACACACACACACACACACACACACACACACACACACACACACACACACACACACACACTTTTTTGCAGTTTTATTTATTTTACACTTGTTAAACAGCAAAGGCCTGATTTGCAACTGTAAGATAATGGCTCAATCGAACTTTCACTCATACACGTATACACTCTCACACACAGACATAAACTTTTTTTTTTTTATTTTAATTTTTTTCTTTATCATTTTACACTCACTAAACTGCAGAAGCGCTACTTAGCCAGTGTAAAATAATGGAGGCCATTTGTTTTTTTTTCAGTCTGAGCTCCACAGTAGCTACATATGCTGCCACGAAGCGGCAGACTCATTTTTCAGCGGGCATTAGTTCTACATTAATACCCTGCTGGAGAACACTTGTTCTCCAATCAGGGTGCTGCTGCTCAGTTTGCCCACTCTCTAAAAACTAATGAACCTTTGCTGTTAGCAACACTGTGCCACACAATACAGAGACAGACGCACTGTAGAACACACACAAAATACATAGACACCATACCCCACACACAAAATACAGACAGGCCGTACCCTACACACACACACACACACACACACACACACACACACACACACACACACACACACACAAAGAATACAGACATGCTGTACCCTACACACACACACACACACACACACACACACACACACACACAGAATACAGACATACTGTACCCCACACATGCACACACAATACAAACATGCTGTACCCCACTCTCTAAAAACTAATGAACCTTTGCTGTTAGCAACACTGTGCCACACAATACAGAGACAGATGCACTGTAGAACACACACAAAATACATAGACACCATACCCCACACACAAAATACAGACAGGCCGTACCCTACACACACACACACACACACACACACACACACACACACACACACACACACGCACACACACAAAGAATACAGACATGCTGTACCCTACACGCGCGTGCACACACACACACACACACACACACACACACACACACACACACACACACACACACACACACACACACACACAGAATACAGACACACTGTACCCCACACATGCACACACAATACAAACATGCTGTAACCCACACATGCGCGCACATGCGAACGCACACACGCACACACACACACACACACACACACACACACACACACACACACACACACACACACACACACACACACACACACACACACACACACACACACACACACACACACACACAATACAGAGACACAGGAGGTAGTCCTGTTTCCCTTTCTGGACACATTTCTTTGCTCCAGTAAGTTAAAGTGCTACTACAACTGTAATATACAGAAAGTTCAGAAATATCTGAGAAATTCATGTGCAGCTAAATCAGCTAGTCTTCATACAGAGCTCTTCTGAGAAGTATACTGACCTAGCCTGACTCTGGCTTATTAAACCTTATATAGAAAGGCATTTGTGTTACTACAGTCATTCATACCTTAATGAAATATGCTAAATGGCTTTCTTATACCCTTTTAAAGAGATTTCTTTCCAGTAGCAAAGTGAAAACTATCATGTATCCTCTCTGCCTTTAAGTCACTTTCCACTAAACTCCTCTTTTTAAAGGTTCAGATGAGAACCTTATAGTAATGTGCAGATGTGCAGATTTACTAGTCTATACACTGTGCAATGTCCCCACTTGTCTTCCAGTTTAAGTTGAAAACCAAACCTGAAACTTTCTCTGAAAAAGGCCCTTGAAGACAAAAAAGTATTCAGCTAATAAAATTGTCCTTATGTACATCCATTCCAAACAGAATCTCTGGTCTATCTACACCTGTGCTAAACTCTGCTGTAGTAGCTACAGTACCAGTCATGTCCCCTAACAGCTTATGGACAGGTAGCCACTGTATTGGCATTGCCTTAACAATAACTTTGGTAAGAGCACATCAGCAGATTGATGGGATTGCTTTCAACCTGTAATATGAAAAAAAAAATACTTGTACACAACGATGAGCAGGTATCCCACTGTGGAGAGAACAAATATGCACAGTTCCTGTGTATCATTATGCATGTCCTTGTGTAAACTTGTATCTGTTAGGCATGAGAAGACAGTATTATTAATATAGTACCTTTAGCTATCCAGCAGTAAATAACTGCCATATTGAAACTTTTTAAGCTTTAAAGATTAAGGGGTGATGGGCAGAAGTGCAATGCAGTAGTGTTCAATAACGTGAAGTGTGATCACACATATGCAGTTACTGTTACTTGACTGCTAACATCCTGTCGTATCTCTGAAAAATCTCTACTACATGGATACACATGTACACATGCATACACACACGCACACACCAAGACCAAGCAACATCTTTAAACACAGTCTTGTTTTACATTTTCACATACTAGAGAATATTTATTTAGCTTTGGTAAACTTAAACGTCAACAGGCTTTTGTAATCCTTTCTCAAAAGCCATTTTACCATACATCGTACTAAAAAAATAAAAGGCTTTTTTTTCTAACTTTCTGTTGTATTAACATCTTCAAGACTGATGTACAGAAATCACTTAAAAAAACAGTGATGAAGTTAGTTCATGTACTGAATGTGGGTGCAAGCTGCAACTTCATTATTATAGTCTGCAGCAGGAAATAACTGGAATTTCTAATAGGAATGAAACACTCTTTTGTTATAATAAAGTAAAAGAGACCATTGTGATTATTCTGTCATTCATATGATGGAGATAACTACAATATTAGCTCACCCATTGACAGAAATGTACGGAATGCTCTGTTCTACACACATCCTCCAAGAACTTGTTAGGCATACCTCCTGAAACTTTACAAAATCACTGTGAGCTTTGCTGTTACTGTTAGACAACTACAAGAGGTCCATTAAAGCAAATCAATGAAACATTTGTATACAGGAACTAATGAAACATTTTGTCCTGTGGGTGGCATCCATAGTCTGTATCACATTTTAGATAAAAAAAAATACATATCAAATGATCCAAAGACTATGCACGCCCATTAAAAAAAAGTAAAAAACAGGTAAGGAACAGAAAATCAAAATGGTTGTAAGTTGCATTAATATTTCACAGAGGAATCTATTAGCCTATAAACACTAAGCATTAGCACTAAGAGATTTGATATGTTTCTTATAACTGACTATACTTAGATGGAAGTATATTGAAATCCACCTTCCTACAAAGAAAAATGGGGTCACGTTCCTTACTTTATGTATTTACGTGATTGCTTATTTATTTATTAAACTGAGTTACTGTACTATGGAATCCCATCACACTGTGCATTCCAGGTGTTTGGTTGAATATTACGATAAGTTTCCTAACATACAACATTGCAAAGACATTAATATTATCTGCATCTTAGAAACAAGGAAGCAATATGTATACCAAATAATATTAAGGCAAAGCAATTGACTGTTTTATAACCTGACATAAGATGAAAACTTTTGATCTTAAAAATGTCTAACAATGGATAACCATTTGATATTCTGAGAAATTTTAACTGCAAGCCTCAGAATAGTTTGCTGGCTGACTAAAAATACAAGTACATGTATATAACCATGTCCGAGACTGCAGTTTCTTGGCGTATTCCCTTCTCTCTGACATATGGTGATCTCGAAGTTGGTATATATACGTTTGGCGGGTGCATGGGAGCTAGCCTCCCTGCAAAAAAAAAAATATATATATATATATATATATATATATATGTGTATATATATATATATAGAGAGAGAGAGAGAGAATTATAGTGATATTAAAGAGTTTGCTGTCCTCCTGTATCTTCTTTGCTTTATTTAAAAATTCCAGAGTTTGCAGTTATGAGTCTCAGAACTGCAAGTGGGAGACTTAGTCTAACAGAAGACAGTAAAAACTGAATGGATTGTTTTGATTACAACTTTAGAAGAGCCAAGATGCTCATAAGTGCAATAATGAAGAACTGAATTATTAAAAAAATGAACTACGTAATGTAGCTTCTAAGGAAATACTGTTAGCAGTCATTGATTTAGCATTTAACATTACCAGATGAGGAAAACTTATGGAAACAATTCTACAGTTCTCTCTTATTAGCATTATTAGTGAGTTAGCCTTTCAAAGTCTGAGAAAAAAAAACGGGAGTCACTTTGTCTGTCAGAATATAAATACTTGAATCACACAGCTTTAAGCACTGTGTTTCAAAAACAATGCTTTTCTGCAAGTCCTAGAATAAATGTGAAAGGTAACACTTATTTATGCAGCTATACTAAGTATTTATCTTTTCTCCAAGTAACAACAACCACTGAAATTATTTTTCCTGGAAAAAGAGCAAAAAAATGGCATTACATTTGAAAACATGGCCTTCCATCTTCTAATCTAATTTTGTGCATTTGGGCCAGAATGCCCAATATTTTTGGAAGACCTGAAGACAAGTTATCTGGAATAAGTCATCAAAGTAGAAAGAGAAGAAATATATCATAAGGTTAATCAGTGTTATAAATAAAATAAAATAAAATAAATACATATTTGCTACAGAGTACTTCTGTCTAGCTTTTACTTTTAATGTTCCATCCTATATTGCATAGTTTTTGATAGTTTTGACCACAGATTGTCAATGCTATATTTGCTTGTGAGGGATACCAAAACTTTGGTAGTTTATGAAGGATCCCATATTATTGCATGTTTTAAATATTATTATTATTGGTGTGTCCTCCAATATCATGGCATCTTGAAGAAAGAGGTGTATCATGCTTTTATTTTCTTTTTTGTAATGGTCCTTTATCCAGCTGCACTAACCTTGAAGACAAACAATTAAGGGTGTGGGGTGTTTGTCATCGCTTCCACAACAGGATGTATGTGTGTTATCCTATCGTACTGTATGTATTGTGGGTATTTTATTGTGGAGCTTTTCTCCCCGGACCTACACTGAATATGGGCTCACTACGGCCCAGTGGACCATCCCTGCAAACAAATCCAAATAAATAAATAAATATAATTCTCAAGTACATATTTAATGCATTTGTGAACTAGAAGCAATAGCATTGTGCAGTAAGGGCCAAAGAGGTAAGCTTTGAGCTGAGTTTCAGGGTACCATAATGAAGATGATCGGGCTATGCTTTTCATTTTGTATAGTTCATGATGAAATTGATGTAATTTTTTTTTTTCAGTATTACAGAATGACTTTGGGTGGACTATTAACTCTAGGTCTCCAAAATGTACAACCATCTCAACAGACACTTAAATTCAGAGAAATTTTGGGCCATTAGTTCAAGATATAGTCATACACTTGTGAAAAACTTGGTATTTGGCAAACCGATGTTTAATTTGTTCAATATCTTTGACACACTTGTCTGTAACATCTGACTTCAATACTTGATCAGGCAGGTCCAAGACTGTGGACTTTTCTGGAATATTTAGCACAAGTAATTGTTTATTTGTCAGAAAAACATGGATTTTTGCATTCACTGGACTCTATCTTATGTGACTCTTTAAACAAAGAAGAAACTGAGATATCATTTTCTACAGCTTCACTTCCAGAACATTATTTTTTACTTCTTCAAAATGTAGATGAATTTTATTCAGCCAGATTTAACCAAGCAAATCTTGAGCCAATAAGTTTTTTTTTTGACCAACTTCACAGAATCTGAATAACTTGTGTATTAATCTTGTGTCATATTCTTATGCAGAGATATATACATGTTATGTACATAACCAGGTTCTTTATCAACACAGAACTGATTAGAGAGATTAAAAAAAAACTGTTTGCCTAATTAATTACTTGAAGATAAGTCAGCCTTGGGTTTAAATCCTACTAAGAAGCATTATGTCTCTTTACATTATATCTATTTCTGAAAATACCTTAACATTTAGCATTTTACTTATCAGTATTCTTCATTCCTCATTGTTCCCTGGAGTTTCTTGTTCCTTTCCCTGTTTCTATTCCATGCTGTTGAGTAATACATTTGTCTAATGGCTTGCTGTCCTCACCAAGTCTTTCAGTAGATTATCCAACTTCTATTTTACTTTACGTTGGGTAGGGGGTTCCACTTCCTAGTTGTTGCTTTCTTTGCAATCAACAAGATCAAATATAACAGCTTTTCTTGTGGGGGTGTCAAGGTATCTTCACCCAATCCCAGGAGGAACAGTTATTCCATTGTGGGGGGGGGGCAAATCAAATGACTGTCCTCAGTAAGTTATGAAGGTGCCCTCTAACTTTCTGCAGTGCCACAGAGTCACAAAAGATATCATTTTCATGTGCCCTTGCTCCCCTTGCTTGCACCTCCCCAAGGTTTTTGGAAATATGTGAGCAATCTGTACTGGGGTGTAAAAATACTTATGGATGCACTTCCATCCAAATATCTTAAACTTTCTGCTTTTGTAGTATATCTAACTAAGGACCATATTTTATCCCGACAGGCCTGGGATATGGGTATTTGCAATTCTCTGTCCCATTTATTTCTCTATTGTGAGCCTTCCTTCTCATACTGGGTCTTCATCTCTTTATAAAGCATGTCTATCAGCCTCTTGCCAGATAGCCTCCTGCTCTCGTATCCATCCAGACCTCAACCAAAATGGGTGGTCCCTGGGAACCTCTGGGTATGCTGTTTAACTTATAAGTGGCACGCAAAAGACTACCATATCAAGTTTTACCCCCCCCCCCCCACAGATATTATACCAGCATAACCTGTTGCCAGTGTTTCCAGTCCAGGAGCTCTACTATCTGACTACAATATTAAATAGGGGTATTTTTGCTTTTCCAGTTTTTTGAAGGTGTCTTTTGGGTTTCCAAACCTATAAGTCCCAATGGGTGGTAAGACATTTATCCAAATTTGCAGATCCAGCAAATAAACGAGAGACCTGATTGTATTCTGGCACTGCATAAAAGTCATGGGGAAGTCTATAGCTTTTTTCTTTTCCTCACCTATTAATCACATTGTTAGGTCTTCTGGCCTGGTCTCATGAAAAGTTTAATTCCATTTCTTTCCACCTGGGGTTTAGTTTTTAAGACTGCAGTCTCAATATAAAGGAAACTTGAGTGGCAACAAGGAGGGCCAGGTACTCCCAAGCTTCCTGTCTTTTTTGTTAAAAGTAGTGTATTCCAACTGAGTCTTGGTTTTCTAACTTCCCATATGAAATTTAACATCAGATTCTTGGATTCTTGAATTTGTTAAAAAAAAAGGTGGGAGGAATCTCACACGGGAAAGACTGAAACAGATGAAGACAGAGAGGGAGGACCTATAAATTTATGGTTAATGCTTTCTAATCAGTCTTAAGGGAGAATCATCCCCCATCTGCTTATTACAGATGTATCTTTATTCAAGATCATGTTAGGTTTTTGAAGTGAAGTATCATATGTTGTGCACACCCAGATCCCTAGGTATTTAAAAGAATCTTATCTCCATAGAACAGGTTACTGGATCTGTATTCCTGAGGAAGAAGGGTTGCCTGTCAACAACATTTTTGTTTTCTCCTCATTTACTTTATTTCCTGACATTTTCCCATATTCTTACAATAGAATCAATGTCCTTCCTTGTCCCCCACAACAACAACAACAACCAAAACATTGTAAGCATATAAAACCATGTCATGAACTTCCTCTCAAATTGTAATTCCCTCTAGACTTGAGCTACTTGTCTGCTGAGCTAGAGGTTCTCTGTAGAGTGCAAATAAGCTGGGGGAGAGAAGGCAGCCCTATCTTGTGCCTCTGGAAACTGAAAAGGGTGACGAAAGTCCATGGGAGAGTTTTATCATGACATTTGACTCCACACATATAACAAAAAACACATCTACAAACTTTACACCTAATCCAAATCTTAATAAAATCTTTTGAAAGAAAGTCCAGTTGACCTGTGGAATGCTTTCTCAGCATCAGGACAGGGCAGTGTTGCAGCAGTAGCGTTGTCGCCTCACAGCAAGAGGTTCTCTGGTTTGATTCCCGTGCCTTCTGTGCAGAGTCTGCATTCGTGTGGGTTTCCTCCTGGTGCTCCGGTTTCCTCCCACATTACAAAGACATGCATCTGGAGCATTTCTACCCAAGCCTCCACTGAAAACTGGCTTTGTTCCAAGTCGGACTTTCCCAGTTAACAAATGTTAAATAAATAATAACTAAATCAAGACTAATAATAGCAATCCCCTTCCTTTGTAGTCTTTCCCGACAACTATAAAGCTCTAAGGGTGTTGTCATGTAGATATCCACCTCCTTCAAATGCTCCCTAATCCCTGTGTATCAAACTGGAGTTAAGTTTCCCTAATCTGTTAGTCAGAAGGGCCATAAACAATTTACAATCATGGTTAAGGGGCGCTATGTGTCTGTAAGAGGTAGGCAGTTCCATCCTTTTCCCTTCTTTATTTACAACTATCACAATCGGTTGTTTTCAAGAGACAGGGATCTCTCCAGTGGTCAGCACATATAATTCTGTTCAATAATGCAGAGACCGCCTCCTCTCCCAAGCACTTCTAAAAGTCTACTTGCAGTCCATCCGGCCCTGATATTTTCTGTGAGGACTGTTTCTTAATAATCATGATTTCAGACTTACTACTGGAGCCATAATACTCGAGGCATGTTTCTCTTGTAAGCAAGGAAGATTTAGGTTCAGTGCATATCCATTGATGACTAATCATGTCTACTTGTTCAGGATGTCCCCTGAAAGAGATCCTTGTAATATTTGAAAAATTTCTGTAAGATCTCGTCTGGGGACTTAAGAATGTGAACACACTCTATACAGCATAGAGCATCCACTATAGAATTTTTACTTTCCTGTTTTAGCTTAACTGTCAATTCCTTCTCGTACTGGGGGAGACCCGAAAGAAACAATTTTGATATACCTCTGTCAGAAATTCCCATTTTGTATCCTATGTTTCCTGTAGTTGTCTTTCCTGTCTGTTTTATACTTGATCATCAATTTGAAAAGCCCTGTGTCTCCTAATACTCAGATATGCCAAAAAGCTTTTCAGCCTTTTCAGGGAGACCCTTTTCTACTAATAAACCTTCTCACCTCATAAGCTATATGCTCCTTTAAGACATTCCAGGCTGTCTCAGTCAATGTATTGGTATCATTGAGAATTCATATCACATCTACTAGCACTCCTTTGCTTTCCCTCAAGAAATATTGTTGTTTTGAATAACAAACAGAAAAGTGCCATTGCTTCTCCCCGGAACAGTTATTGGAAATTCCAATTGGCTGGAAAGAGGAAAATGGTCTGAAACATGAGCATAGTGGAGCTCTACCCTTGATAGCTTACAGGCATCCACACCTGAGATATATCCTCTATCCAGTCCAGCTACTGTGACCCTAGCTGATGTGTGAGTAAAATGCCTAGGATAGGTCAGTTCTACAGTAACATCGACTAAACCTATACTTTTGTAAATGTGAGTCAACATATCTACATGTACAGGGATTTTATACCCTTTTGTGTCCCTGGAGACATCCTGCAGGGCAGCTATATTATTCCCATCTGCAGCAAACTGCATCCTCCTCTCTGCAAAATGCTTTGCCTCCAACATCATTTCTGTAAATTCCTTTTTGCAGAAACCTGGAGGAAAACACACTACCTTTCTCTCTGCTAGCTCCCCTTTAACCAATGAAAATGTTCCTGCATGATCAGAGCACGTTTCCCACACTCTGAAAGGGGTAAAGCAGTTAATCATGATTGGGGTACCTCTACTTTCTTCTAATTAGCCAGAGACCAAAGTCTGCCACCTATTGCCCTCCTAATGCTGCATGTTCAATACCCGCTAAATGCATATCGCGCATAAGAAGAATGTTGGCTGCAAAAATTGTAAATATGGTACTACCATCCTCTTTGTAACCTTCATCAACCCATTCATATTCCACAAAACAAGCCTTTTATCTATAGTCACAAAGCAAAGTGGAAAGCACAACAACAAACACCAATAACCAAAAGAAATACTGTGCTAAGTAAGTTCAAACACCCAGAAATAAAGTAAAATTCTTTAATGAAATCACAGTTAAGCACTTTTGTTCTTAGAGCAGTCAGGCCTTCTACAGAATGCATCCTTATCTCTATTATTTTCTTTTTGCATCTCAACAGTCTCTTTCTTAACATTCCACACGGCATTACCCCAGTAGCCAGCTAAATAAACCACAATCCTGATAAATGTTCAGAATATCTGCAAGTTAACAAGCACAGAAAACAAAATCTACATTTCAAAAGCAAAGATACTATTTACAGTCAGTACTGAAAATATAGTACTCAGCTTCAGGTAAATACTCCTGTGTTGTTACCAAACTTTTTAGTTAAACAGTTAACTATTATTTCAGGTACACAGAGTCTGCTGTGCCCTCTCGACAACTTCCAGTAACATCAAAGTTCCATAGGGAAGTTAGGATTATGTATATCAAGGCAGAGCTCCTATCAGCTGACCGAAGACGCAGGTTAGGAAATGCGACTTGGTCGAGCTGTAAACACCGAAACGGCAAAAAATCAAAGCGGCATGTAAGTGAATTCTTTCCCTGGGAAAGAATTTGCTTGGCCGCTTCGGTAGTTTGCCGTTTTCGGCACTGTAGTTCGGTCTCGGAGTTGGTATATTTAAGTAGGGGGGTGTGGGGGCACAATATCATGTATTAAAGTGTTTTCTTTCTTTTTTTTTTTTTTGTTGGAACAGCGATTTTTTTCCCTTGGAAAAAAATCGCTGTTCTGACACTTTGCTTGTGTAAGCTTTCACTTAAATGGGGTCGATTAATCACCGTTCGCTAACCTAAGGGTTCGGTGATCTAATATAGACCCATCAAGGCAGCATAGCTTTCTGTAAAACAGCTCCATGGGCCCAAATTTGCAGTTAATGCAACAGACATACAGAGTGACCACGATAATTTTGTTCTAGCTTGTCTCTAAGTATGTCCAATTTGCGTCCTATTTAAAATATCCACAGGTAACTCATTGAAGAAAGCACAGATCATGCTTTCCCCAACTGTTTATTAAAAGTGATGAAATGATTCTTTGTGGAGTCTCATCATACCCATGTGCAGGCACAGTGTTCTGCTCATTAATTCTAATAACTGGCTCTGTGGCTTGTGCTTGGCTTGGTAAGCCTGTTCTTCTTTTCTCCAAAAACATTATGACATCCTGAGATGAAAGAAATGTCTTACTTCCCCCTGGAAGAAGTATCCTTAAATGACCTGGCTACAACAGTTTGCAGGCAGCAAAAAAAAAAATAAAATTAAAACTTTTAGAACTGGGTAAAAAGCAGCTAATTTTGTGAGTTAGCTCCTGAGTAATCATTACCAAGGAATACCATCTGGTTGCAGACTTGACAGACCTTCCCCTGTTTTCATATTTCTGAAAGTATAGCCTCATTGAGTGCAAAAGTCTCTAAATAGAAGACTACATGTTTGGGCCTGCCACCTGACCTGTTGCAGGACGTGCCAAAGTTTTGTGCTCTCGTTCTATTTTAATTAAGTCTATTGCCAAACCGGACCACTCTGCCAAAGAGTTCTGCACAAATTTTACACAATTAACCTTCTCAAGCTTTTCTGGAACTCCTATTTATCTGAGTTTCTTCCTTCTTACTTGATGTTCTGCATTGGCTTGTCCGTTGACAGCTCTTCCATTTTAAATTTCCAGGTCTGCTACCCAATACTTCAAGGTAACATTCCCCTTCTGAGAACCAAGATATCATCTGAATGTGTCAAGAGTACATTATCATTTTCTTCCCTATATTTAAGAGTGTATTCCATGAAAGAGTCCATCTTAGAATTGACTTTTAACTCCACCAAGATTTGCTGGATAGCAGCATTCTGTGGAGGGCTGGACGATTCTGCAGAATCACTGCATGGCCTTTCACCCAATATTTCTCTTTGGCTAATATTTGAAGCTAGTGGTCTTGAATCCTGCTTCTCCTTTTGAGTTTTCCCCTTTTAAGACACATATAATGTGCAGTTGTTTCAGAACTAAACCCTTCATTTTCACTAATAAATACACTGACTCTCAAGCCAAACTACACACCCATTAGGGATGCAATAGTTCCATGCTTCCATCAGCTATTCCACCATACCAGAAGTATTTTGGGGCCAGTAACTTTAGAGACTATTAAAAATAATAATGTTTGTTACTTTGCATGTCCTCTGTAAGTTTTCAGTATATAATCCACTATTGTGTGTCACTAAATTTCAGTTCATTCATTAAAGTGCCAACTTTAGAATTCTATTTTCAGGTTAAACTAGGAATTGGTTAACTTTGTGTTTGAAAGACTAATAAACAGGAGAAAGGAAAGTTATTTGAACTTTAAAGGAAAATGCAAAAAAGATGTGCTAGCTGTACTACAGCTTTATCCAGTTAAGACATTGTATACTACTATAACTGACAAAATGTAAAAAAAAGAAAGATTCTATTTGTCTTTCAGTAAATGTGTAAAGTTTTAACAAAATGTGTAAACTAGAATGGAACTGTATCTGCTGTTATAGAAATGTACTTCACAATTATTTTGCAGGCTCTGCTTGGAGGTTGTCCTATGATGATTTCCTAATCTGGACTTTGGTTTGCTGAGTTTTACCCTTCCTCCTTGGACATCTAATTGTGAAAAAAAGGAAAGATGTTCACTGAATTAAAACTGAAGTTGCAGGAAATCCTGTTTGGGAACTTGGCAAGGGGCAGTCTGTTAATCTTGGCAGGTTACTGCTGGAAGCAGAGCCATAGCTGGCTTAGCTGGCACTCAGTGCTGCTCTCTTTTCCATTCTCCCTAATCTGGTGCTCCTCACTCCTGTCCAGGCAAAAATCTTATTTTAAAAACTCTAGCAAGCTGCTTGCTATAACTTGCTAAAACGTAGACGAAGCACAAAGCACTGGAGCATGTGTTTAAATCTAGTGGCTGCAGAACAGTAGTGAAATTAAGAAATGTTTGGGTTACCGTATTACTGACCAATTTGGCATCTGCAGATTGTGCCCCCTAACACCTTGCACCCATGGCAGCTGCCTCCTTTACCGCATCACAGTTTTACTTCTGGCTGGAAGATACTGCCTGTATGGACTCATTCTGTTTTGGACACATTAGATTTTTTGTCAATCAACTATCCTTTTGAATATTTTATTGTTACTTTTCTGGTGTAAGCCTGTCAGTATTTGCATATTTACTTACAAATGAAATGTTTTAAATGATTTATTTCAAGTAAATAATTTTACTATTGAACTTTGTTTGTGGGTGACGGTTTTGTTTTATTGGTTAAATGATGGTTTTGTTTTATTGGTTAAATGATTTATACATTTCACAAGCTGTTGGGGGAAACTACCCTATAAGTGCTATTCCTTGAGCTGCCATTGCTGCCACTTAGATATGTAAAGAATAGCTGAACAGTGGGGAGCTTATCAGGGGTTTCAGGCTACTAGGAGGGGAGACATTTTTCTGCAGTACATTTGGTTTGAGACACATGGTTGAAGAGAAAATGTATCTGTAAAAAAGTATGGCTGTAGCAAACTCACCACCGGCACAGAGAAGCATACAATGCCATGCCCACAGCTTTGATGACCGAGGGAAGGGGAAATAAATGAGTGCTGTGTGTGATGTATAGTATATGCTTATGTAACTACGCAGAAGTGTCCTACAGCACGGAGGTAATTCTGCAAACTGCTGCAGTCACACTTGTGCTCTAGTATGTGTTTTAACCATTACTTTCTAGATACTGCAAAGGGTGTAACTGCCCCCACACACATCATTAATAAAGCATTGTCTTTTGTACAGGACATTCTCACTGCCACTAACATGCCCATTGGGTGTCTTGCTGCTGATGACTACATTATTTGGTGACCCATTAAGGGGCAGTTTTCCTTGTGGTCATCGTATTGCATGCAGACATATCAATAAAACCATGGAATTCACTAGCAGGAATACTGCTAAGATATATCAGATAAATATTTTAGGTAACTGCAGCACTGATTGGGTTATCTATTTGGCCACATGCACATGTTTTTCATTTTACGTTGGTCAAACATCTAGACCCCTCAGGTTTCGTATAAGTGAACATCTTAGTGCTATTAGAACTTGTCAAATGTCTAATGTTTTGTATAAACACACTACCATCCACAAAACTGCTCAATTTAAATTTACCATTATTGACAAAATCAACATGCACAGAACTCTTAAAACTGGATGGCATGAGAAACTTAATAATATGGAGTTTGCATGGATTACTAGGTTGGGGGCTCTATTTAAATCAGGTTTAAATGAAAATGTGTAATTTTTCATGTCAATCTAGTTTTACATTTTTTAATGAAATTTTGGTTGTTTATATTTACAAAACAATCTTTATATTACTAAGTTCAACTGCATGTGTGTATAGCTTTAAAACTCTTGGCTATATAAGCAGGAACCAAGATGCACCATTTGTTTTGTTTTTTGATGCACTGATGAAGGCTAAAATTATAGCCGAAACCGGTTTGCAAGTTGTTGGTAATTTTCAAGATTGATGTTGCTTAATTAACGCATTCAGCCTTTTTCTTCCGGTGCTGGTTCGTTTTTGGTTTTTCTGGATTATTGGTTGAATCGTGCACCTGTTCACCGTTCGTGTATTTGGACTGTTCCTTGCTGCTGATGCCTGCCATAATGCCTGCTGTCATTAGGTGCCTTAGGGGCCACAAACATTATCTATCTTGCTGTGCACATGGTTATTGAGGCTGTGGGTGTGCATTCTTCTTTGTGCTCACAGTAAATTTACTAAAGCCATATGTCTCTACAGCTGAACTTCACTTCCCAACCACCTAGACATCAAGTAAATGTCTTTCTACCTAGCAGCCTGAATGCCAGGACTTGGCTATAACCTTAAGCAGCAGCACCAAACATCTCCGTTATACCCTTAAGGACAAGCACCCTTTGTATTTTAATGGGTGCCAGTAGTGTCAAAGTTCGTATTGCTAGTTCTGCACATTCTAGTACTGATGACAGCAGTGTGGGATTTAGAACCTTCACATGTCTACAAATTCCAAGTGTTGCATGCTATATTAATTCAGTGTTTTCTTTGGATATACTGTGATTTTCTAAGTGACAAAAAGCAAGCAAGCATTACAGAACAAAGCACACTTTCATCACTTGCAACATATTCTTTATGACATAAATTAGTGAGTGTAATATGCTCCCAATTCTACTACAATCATGGCAATTGCTTGACCTTAGATGGAAAAGCTCCATACTGCTTCTCAAGACATGCATAACATCTCATTAGCCTTGCTGCAATCTATACAACTGAGGCAGTACATGTTCTCTGTTATGTGCCACTACCAACTGTCTACATTTTTTCATTTACTTCTGCAGTAATTAAGACACTTGTGCTGGGTTATTTTTAGTCTTTTTTGTATTTGATTATCATTTTTTCCACATAAAACTATCTCTCAGCTTCTGTAATTTTAATTTGATCTAGTTTTGTCTACTGTGCTACACATACAGTAGGCGTACTCATATGAGAATGAAATTTTATCTACGTAGCACTTCACCAGATCTGTGATTAAAATTGATTTTTGTAATAAGCTTACCAGCCATAAGTAGGTCTTTTCAGTTTATCAGAATACTTTTATTATATATTTCAGATCCATAAATAAAGACAGATTTGTTTATTTATTCATCATTTGACTGGGTTAGTCCCACTAGGATATAGCCTCTTTTCAGGAGGGACTCAAGGAGGTTAAAATATATAGAGACCAGTTGACATAATGGTTAAGGTCTTCATGTACAAGGTTCAATCCTGACTTCTGGTCAATGTCTGTGGGGAGTTTGCATGTTCCCCCTATGTATCTGTGTAGTTCCTCCCACTTTGAGTGTTTCCATCTCACTTGATAATAAATGGAGCTGTGGACAGCAGCACAAACTCTAAGGGGGAAGAGTTGTATAGACCATCTGCTTTGGGTATCTATTTTGGTCGCAGTATCCTCAAGACAGGAGAATATGGATCACAAATTGTGCACAGTGGCAAGACTAGCCACTTTACAGTGTAAAATATGGCTCTAGGTGATTTGGTTATGTTAACTAATGTCACCAAATGGACATGGGTATTTGCTTGTGATAAGTGGGTTGTGGACCTGGCCACAAGACCTGTGCCAGAGACCAATGCTAATGGTGGGAGGGGTGTATGTTCCCCCTTTTGGCCAGTGTGCACCCACCATAAAGCCCAGCAGCCCTGGGTCAATAAGCTACTGGCCAACCGGTGTCGAGTTGCCCAGCCTGACTTACCTGGTTAGTTCTGTTTGAGTGAAAGCCTGACATAAAACCAATCAAAACTGCCAAACATGAAATAAGAATTGCTACACTCAGTGTAGGTTCACTGACAGGATGCAGCTTGGAAGTGGAAGACATGATGGTATGCAGGAGGCTGGACACGCTTTGTATCCAAAAACAAGATGGAAGGGCAATGCAGCGAAGGCTCTTGGCTTGGGATCCAGAGTTTACTACTCAGGAAAAGGACAGGCTAGAAATGATGAGAGAGAGGCTTCAGAAGGCACTAAGGGAAAAAAAGGGAAAGGAAGTCAAGATTTATTATGGATGCTAAGAGAAGTGGTACATATTACAAATAATGTAGAAACTAAAATTATGGTAGGAGATTGAGTAAAGCAATCGGCAGAGTACAATATGATGAGTTATGGAATATATTAAAAGATTATAAGTGATAAAATAAAAGTTGTCAGATTAATATAGGAGTATAATAATATAAGAGTAATATTAAATGGATGGCTAAGTGAAGAAATAAAAATGGAATGTGTGATAAAGTAGGGTTGTCTGGCAAGTGGCCTTTTATTTGCATTAATTATAAATGTCATTATTAATAAAATGAGTAAAGAATTGAAAATGGCAAGGTATAAGATAATAGGAGTATATACTCCAATAATTTTTACTTATGCAGATGATATAGTTTTAATTACTAAGAATAAAAAATTGATGTAACAAGGAATTAGGAAATTAAACAAGTATTTATTTAAATATGCTTGGCGTATGTATTAATAAACATAAAAGTAAAGGAATTGTTTTTTGGGGATAAATTAGAAGGTATTCACTTTAATGTTGAAGAGAGAGATATTCTGGGAATAATGTTTGAAATAAATATGAAGAGAGGAAAAACAATGTGAGAGACTTATACAAAAATTGAGGGAAAGGTGTGTTTTGTAGATCATATAGATTGTCATATAAGAAAAAAAGTATATTTAATAAATTGTAGTCTTTTGGGTAAGATGGCCTATTTAGCAAGTGTATGTACAAATCCATCCAAGTAGAAAATTAGTTATTGTTTGTATTTTCATTTAGGTGGAGGTCAATGCTAAATCCTCTCAGGAAAGGAATTTTGTACATTAGGGAATAAGGGGGATTAGGGTTATTCAATCATATTGTCCATGCAGTTTATTTGAATCATTATAAAGCCTTGACAGGATTACAAGAAGAAAGTATTAATTTAGTAGATAAGGTAAAATTAAAGTATAAAGATGTTTGGGAAAGGATAAGATGTGGGACAAGATGGAAGAACAATGTAAATGATGATATAAAAGAATATCAGAATAAAATATTACTATGGAACTGGAAATAGAAAATGTAGAAAAACCTGAAAAGAATGGTACTTAAATATGAGTGAACATTATTATATTTGTCCTTGGAAGCATTTAGAAAATGAAAAAAGAAATGCAATTAAAGGAAGGCTTCTGTGGTGTAAAAAGATTTATAAATTTAAAGACTGTATGTGGAGATTGACAAGAAGTAAATTACCTGTTAAAGCAAATATGCCCTACAAAAAGATTCAAGAAAGGGAATGCGATTATTGTGGGGAAGTTGTTGAAGAGACAAAACGTGTTTTTTTTTTTATTGTATGAGAGCGAGAAAATGGTGGGCAAAATTATGTGAAATTTACAAACTGAAAGATTTTAAA
>NC_056741.1:1929206414-1929231414 GCF_019279795.1 Protopterus annectens
CTGGAAGGTTATTTTGGTGTCCATAGTGACTGAGCTAAAATGGGTCAAATGCAGTAATACTAAAAATGAATAACTTTAGCACTGTGTCCATTGTTAGTTACTAGGATATGTAAGGGCAATGAGGTGACACTTGGTGAATGAAATGTTCATGGTGAGGACTGCCATTTTAATAGCACCAGGCCTTTGCAGGAAAAAGGCATTGTGTGCCTGCATAGTCATTCTGCATTGCTAGCAGATGGAAAAAAAATCTGTAGAATATAAACTAGTAAATATATAAACTTGGGAAGTTGATTTACCAGTGCTTTTGCTGAATGGTGACTTATAAGGTTTGTGTGTCTACATCCACGTGTGTATGCTCTTCTAACAAAGTAGTCTACAACCAATTTGGTTTCTTACCAGAAGGGGAAAAAGGTAGTCAGAAAATATGCATGAATCATCTGAAAACTCTCCTCAATCAGGTTCCCTTATATCAAAGAATACTTTGGAAATGTAAGTCCATTTAGGAACACCACATAAAACAAATTCTGGTATAAAAGGTGACAAAGTAATAAATTACAGCTTTAATTACAGAGGATGTTAAACGGTCAAGCAGATCAGCACACCCTCATTTCATACTTTTAAAGTCGGGAAAAGAAGCTTAACCTTTTTTTGTAGGTTTTTTTCACAAGAGAAGGTAAGTAACACATCAAAAGATTAGCTCTGTAAAAATGGAAAAGAGGGTTTCAGAAACAATGTACATAAGAAACATGGACTGTACTAAGAAAGCAAAGATGAATGCCTCTGAAACTGCTACAACATTCACTCATCTTTCAACAAGAACTACTCCGTAAATACGTTGTTATAGCTGAGGTATACTGGGAGACTTCACAGAATACCTTGTGACTTTTAAATTCCACTGGACCATGATACTTGGATACATGACTGTTCTTTCCCTTGTAATAAAGTAATCGGTTCCATGACAGTAATAAAAACCTGACTGAATTCTGATGGCAGCTAATTCAAAGGGAAAAGATGCATTGTAATGGGGTTGGGAGGGTGGCTTAATGGCTAAAGTGTTTGCCTTATAAACACAAGGTGCAGGGCTTGAGTCTCACAAGGGATAATTGGCTAGGCTTAAAATGGTTCACAAGGGCAGTTAGCTTAGTACTAAACTATGAACTATGAACCTATATGAAAGCCAGAATTGGAATGCAACTTCATAAATACTTCTGTTTCAGTTTGGTAATTGTAACCTAAAATATCAACATTTCAACACTTCTGGCAGCACCAACAGTCAATGCCCAGCACAGTTCTGCCACATGAACCAGTGTATGACTGTTGAATGTCCTGTACTCCTCTAAACACTAGGTCATTAAGACAGCAGTCAGAATGCTGTCAACTTTGGGTGTGGTCAGAGTCATAAGGGGGAGGAGCTACCCAACCTTCGGAAATGCATATTAACATCATGGTGACTGAAAGCAGAAAATTAGGAGGAGCAGCAAACCAGCAGGTACAAGCCAAGCAATGAGGCAGTAAAACACTAGACCACCATCGCTATTTATGCATATGCTATTAAGATGATAGTAAAGTGGGAGGGGTCATGTATCTGCCAGCTTTATTAAGCACATCTCACTGGCTGTGAGTGCAGAGTTTAGAATACACTGGGCACAGATATCCAGTGGCACAATGCAGGTGGGGATACTATTACACTGTGGGAGGTGTGCAATAAGTAAGGCACTTCTTTTACCACCTGAGGTATCTGTGTTGTCACTGTAGGCACGTGTATGGCACATACAGTTAATTACCTATGATATTATGAACAAGGCTGTTTTGACGTACATGAGTTTGTGTACTCAGTATCAGTCTATGCTCCTGCAAATGCCTTCTGAGGTAGCCTTAGGGCATTCTGATGTATAGAAATATGGTAAATCAGAAGGGAAGACGTGAATAGCAGATTGAAGGCAAACCTCAGTTATTTGCAGCTCAATTTAGAAAATGCTGTTCTGATTACTGGAACTATGGGAAACCATCTGTTTTATACAGTTGTGGTAGTTTACTGCATAGAATTATGGCTATTAGCTACCAACGTATTTCATCCTGCAGTTCTGGGTTTGATTCCCACAGCCAGTATTTGTCTACTGAAGGCTCTGAATAAATTGTTTAGTTAGACAGTACTCCTGGGTCTCCCCTAAAAAGAGAAACATGTGGAGTTTACCTCACTTACTAATTTTTATTACAAATATCCCTCTTCAGTATGACAACAGTGCAAAAACAGATATTTTCTTTCTTCAAGATGCAAGGATCTCGGAGTAGGTTCTGGTAACATTTAAGAATTATGAACACTCACTCCTGCTCTCCCATACATGGTTTCTATCTTATTGTTCAATGAAATTTTCTGTCAGTTGCTCTAAGATCAGTTTTAAAATGTTCAGGATGGTATTTACACAACAAAATGAAAAATACAGCAGCTGAACTAAAGCCAAATGTACACCAAAGAGGTTGAAGTCACTCTCACAATGGAATAAAGTCCAAAAGTATATACAAAAACAGCCACAAGCCACTAATTAAAAGCAGGCACCTTTAATATATAGTCCACACAGGCAAAATAGAAAGCACTTTCATCCCTTGTAATGACAGGACTTCATCAGAGTTCTACATCAGTTAATTGATTCCCAATTTGTATTAAACCTTTGGTTCACCTCCCAGAATAAACTAATCACAATTAATATAGGAAGAAAATGTGATGAATAAAAACAACAGAAGAAAGAAAAAGTAACTTTTATCATTAACAATAAGTCAATATCTACCCGTATATCTATTAAATATATTAATGTTTAAAAACTATATATCTATATATATATATATATATATATATATATATATATATATATATATATATATATATATATATATATATATATATGTGTGTGTGTGTGTGTGTGTGTGTGTGTGGTACCATATAAATCCTCAACAACATGTACTAATACATAAGAGCATTTTCCTTTAAAAAGCTGGCCATTTGGTCCAGTTGCATTAATTTTTAACCACCATTCAACTTCTTTACACTCTAATTTAATTTTAACTGGTTCTCCTCTTTGGTCAAGTCTGATCACTTCAATAATGAAAAACCCAAAAGTATGCCCGTCCTTATTTTGTAAATGTCTAAAAAGTGCATTTGTCTGGGTCTTATTCTTAATATCCCTCAAGTATTCATAAATCCAATCTTTCAAGCATTTTCCCAATATAACATGCAATACAATCTCTGCACTGGGTGACATGTACAACCATTTTTGTATAAAAATTACATTTTCTAGAGCATGTAACTCTCCCAAGCCATAAGTGTTTATAAATTTACCTTCAATAATAAACAGGCACTAGGAACATCTCCCCCACTTTCTCATGTCTATGAATTCTTTGGGTCTATATTAGAACATCGGAGTTTCGAAACTTTGAATGTTCTAATATCGACCCTTATTCAGCGAAAGCTGAAAACATCGAACATACAGAACAGCAAATTTTTTCCTAGGGAAAAAAATTGCTGTTCCAAAACACATACACACAACACAAGCACACCAAACAAACAGCAATCCACACACATACACCTAAAATCTTACACCTAACCCTACACTAAACTATACACACACCACTAACTATCCACTTACCTTAACCCAAACCCTAACCCTAAGGTCCGCCACTATCGCACACTCACCTCACCCGTGCCTTAACCCTAACTCACCTACCACGCCCTAACCCTCATGTCCACACAATCGCACACATACCTAACCCGTGCCCTAACCCTAACTCACCTAACCCACCCTAACCCTCACGTCCACACAATCGTACACATACCTAACACGCACCGTAACTCTAACTAACCTAACCCGCACTCAATCGCACACTTACCTGAACCTGACCCATAATTTTCCACCACAGCGCTGAAAATACCGAAGCAACAGAAACAGACAACTGAATTATTTCCCTAGGAAAATATTTGGTTTTCTGTTGCTTCGATATTTTCAGCTTTCACTGAATAGGGGTCAATATTAGGACATTCGAAGTTTTGAAACTTTGATGTTCTAATATAGACCCTTCCTTGGGTCTATATTAGAACATCAAAGTTTCAAAACTTCGAATGTTCTAATATTAACCCCTATTCAGAGAAAGCTGAAAACATGGAACATACAGAACAGCAAATTTTTTCCTAGGGAAAAAATTTGCTGTTCCAAAACACATAGACACAACACAAGCACACCAAACAAACAACAATCCACACACATACACCTAAAATCGTACACCTAACCCTACACTAAACTATACACACACCACTAACTATCCACTTAATTTAACCCAAACCCTAACCCTAAGGTCCACCACTATCGCACACTCACCTCACTCGCGCCTTAACCCTAACTCACCTACCCCGCCCTAACTCTCACATCCACACAATCGCACACATACCTAACCCGTGCCCTAACCCTAACTCACCTAACCTGCCCTAACCCTCACGTTCACACAATCGCACACATACCTAACCAACACCCTAACCCTAACTCACCTAACCCGCCCTAACCCTCATGTCCACACAATCGCACACATACCTAACCCGCACCCTAACCCACACTCAATCGCACACTTACCTGAACCCGACCCGTAACTTTCCACCACAGCGCTGAAAATACCGAAGCAACAGAAATGGACAACCAAATTCTTTCCCTAGGAAAAAATTTGGTTTTCTGTTGCTTCGATATTTTCAGCTTTCGCTGAATAGGGGTCGATATTAGAATATTCCAAGTTTTGAAACTTTGATGTTCTAATATAGACCTGAATTCCTTTTTTTCACAGAACTACCCTCAAGTTCTAGAAACTTTCTGATGTTCCAGTCTCTCCTAAAGGTAACTACAGGAGGACTTTATTTTACTTGTATCTAGTCATCCTACATCAAAAATTTTTCCAAATACTTTTCAAAATATCCCTGATGGCATTTGCATCACTACTGTATGTAGTTACAAAACCCTTTTAAATCTGCTGTCATTACTGTCTTTCCTTATAACAGTAAAGGATTCGCTACCTAAAAGGGGTTTGTAAACACCACTGGCCCTTTTGTGATGTAATGTTTTGAATATTTCTTCCAAAAATCTGGATATATTTTTGGACTTTATTCCATTGTGGGAGTGACTTCAACCTCCGTGGTGCACACATGGTATTTAGACACCTTAATTCTGTTATGATTGTAGTTGAGTAAGTGACCTAGTGCTATCAGTAAAATTAATATAGTCAGTGTATCAAGATCAACTAAATAACAGGTTAGATGCATACAGCATTAGACATGTTTTTTTTACAGTGAAAACAGCCCCAAAGAATGTTGCTGAAGACAGCAAGTGCAACGCTGTTGCATATCTGTGTTCATGTGCATATGACAGTTAGCATATACGTATGTCTACATGAGTGTCCTTCATTTAACTGAATGCGAACTCACCAAATTACGACACATCATAACAATGCCTGCCAAAACTTTGGTATGGGCTTTAGCATGGGTTCTGCTGCTAGGGAAAGGGGATACTACAAATATTTAAACAGCTTGCCACAACTCCAGAACACATTTTTGCATGTTTGATATCATATATATTCAAATGGGCGTGTTTGACCACTTATAGGAACATGTAACTCGACCATTCTGCAATCAGTATGTAAATCATCATGCTCACACAGATACATACCCACACACTCCCACAGAGTCAGGTGATCCATTTTCAGCCAAGATATGAAGATGTCCGTCACATATGGATATCTATTTTCACTTTACACCTCTACAGCATGCCACTCATTTGGGAAGAGTCATAGGTAAATACAGCAGACTACAAATATAATATATTCACAGGCAGTGCTGAAGGTAATTTACAGCCTGGAAGGGCATACTGAAGATTACAACTGGGTTGTTTTAGCTAAATGAAAGCACTTAAAACATTTTTCTGCTCAAAATATATGCATGATTTTAAAGGCAAGGCGGATCACATGGAAACAAGCCAAGTCAGATTGATTTACTTGGGTCATAGCTGTACTTACACAACACATTAATACAGTCATTCCTTGTTTTAGAAAGTTGCAGTTCTGCTTACAGAGACATGAAACTGGGAATAGTTTCTAGAACATTTGCTAATACTGACCTAACACAGCACAGTCAGGTGTGGGTGTTGTCCATTTCCACAGTTATTTCATTCTCAAGTGAACCTTTTATATAAACTCATGAAATACTACCAGAAATGGAGTAATGTTAACAGGCAGCACCATGTCTGAACATTACCTGGCTACCTATGCAGAGATCTGATGTTTTAGCCTCTGAATTAATCTGCAATGAAGACTCCACATTGTAACCTTAGTAGATTGTTTCCCTGTCATTCTCTCAGTAAAAACATGCTGAGCTCTATTCATAAGACAGCTTTTAAATTAACCACAAACATTAACTATAAAGTAACTTCATTAAAACTTTTAGAAAGTTAATGTCAATCATTATAAAATCCTGAGACAACTTTCAGAATTAAACTCAGAAACACCTTAAATCATCATATCATACAGAATTTTTGTAAGGCCATTTATACCACATTTGAAAATATAATATCTAGAAAATCTATGACTTCTCCTGTACTTGTAATTATTATTATTATTATTATTATTATTATTATTATTATTATCACTACTACTACTATTCTAATTTCAGGTGCAACATAACATCCCACAGGTGCTGCTCCTGTCTAATGGCTTACATGGCCAATCAGTATACCTTGTACCATAATACTACCCCCACCCCAAAAAAATAGTTCTCCTCCACTCATGAGCATAAAAAAATTAGTAATTTGTGTACGGGTGGTATGATGTACTAACTTCTCATTATCAAGCCGAATAAATATGGTAAATTTTGTAAATATATTTTAGAAAAACTGTATTCAGCATTGTCCCACCAGTAAACTGATAAACTGAAAAGCTAACCGTACTTGAAGAAACAATATTTGCACCTACCACTGATTTGTTCTAGTCTGTACAAATCAACAACTCCTATGAGAATGAATATTTTTCATAAGTCAACAAGCATGAATCTCCATTCATCAGCTACCTGTCTCAGAATACTACCTGCGAATAACATTAAAGCGACAACTATACCAAAATCATTTGGAAAGCCATAATTATTTACCCTTTGCAGCTGTTTGTATATTAGCTTATCTATAATAATACCAGTTTGTCATGTCTTGATGTGAAAGAGAAAACCGATGTGAGTAAGAAACATTTTTAATAGACAATTGTGTGAGTATGCATTTCTCACTTAACTTAATATTTACATGTCTGATATCCTTCTGACAAATAGATTTTTCCTTATCTAAATAATTCCTGCAGTTATTTATAATCCATAAAGAGACAACAAAAAAGAAAGAAAAACAAAAATGAATTGTTAGAAACCACATTAAAACATAAAAAACAAACTTATAAAAAGTCTGTATACCAACAATTTCACAACTATTCTTACTGCTTAAAACTTCCCTGAGATAATGACCACTTAACACGTGTATGCCAGTAACGCAGGTGAGTTGGGGTGGGACAAGGTTTTCTCCCTCCCCAGAAAAAGAAAACACAGTTGCCCAGTACATGCTAAAAGACTATTTTCAGTCTCTTAATTTTGTCAAAGCAATATGCAATATGAAACTTGCCTTTGATAAAGTGACCCACAGCCATTTATAGTGAATTAAAATTTCCTTGGGTTTTTGAGTTTTGTTTAGCAGTTATTTAAAGCTCAAGCTTGGACTTGGTTTTACATTGCAGATAGTGTATGTCTCCCATACTACATGCACACATCATACATAAATATATGTACATAGAAACTTATGCATTTAAAGGTATTTCAGTAATCACTGCCATTCATGTATTATTTATGTGTACACTGTTCCCATTTCACGTTATACCTCTCAAATTCTTAGTGCAAAACGTCTGAACAAAGCCTGAAATAATGGGGGTGAAGGTTCTAAAAATACTGACAGATTTAAATATCGCTCTTATAAACTTAGAATGTTTCTAGAATAACAGGATTTGTGTTAGCATGCATTTTCTGAACTATATGAAGTCTGAAACTTAAACATGTCGTTATTTAGTGACATCAATCCCCAGAAAACCAAGCATTTTATGGCAAAACAAACCAAAAACATGAGGCGAAATCTGGACAGTTGAGAGATATGTTTCAAGTCTATTCAACTGTTTCCAGATAAAAAAAATGGCTCTCACCTGAGATCCTGATATAAAACTATTGAAAAGAGCAACCTGCAAGTCACAAAACAACACTTTCTTAGTTCAACTAAAAATCTAAGATATCATTGCTTATTACTTCTAAGTAACATTATCAGTGGCGGCTGGTGACTTCAAATCACAGGGGGGCTGCAGGAGACAGCTGAATGGGTGGGGTCAAGGGGAAGGGGTGGGGTCAACCAAAAAGGGGAGGAGCTATGCACAAAACCACAAAAAACTAACTTTAATTAAATACGCTGCCCTGGGTGGCAAACCATCATTATGAAAGTCCAATCAAGACAAAAATAAGTGTAGAAGAATAAAAATATTTCAATGCATTGGCTGCATTACAGCTTACTTAATATCTAGATGGAAACAAAAGGTTGTGAGGCATGAAAAAATAAATTACTTTTTAAATACATTACTGGAATGCCAGTCAAAATCAAGTATAAGAAAAACCAGAAGCACTCAACTCAAACCACTTCTCCTTGCACTGCAGTTCTAATTATAATATATTCAGCTTTATTAAAGTACCAAGTAACATGCTGAAAGTAGAAATCTATGTGATGTCCCCACTTGTAAAAATGTTTCTTATCCAAAAAAAGACCTGCTGCCTGACAACTTGTTTCATGGGGAAAACATGATAAAAGTAAAAAATGAAAAGCAAGCAAGAAACAAGCTCAAGATACATTGCTTAAAGGATTACTGTACAGGTTATGGACCACACATGATTGGCATTCTGTTTAGTTTACGGGTAAAGTCTGTAGAGATGACTGGAAGTCTCCAACAAGTGTAATGAGCTTTTAAAATAATGGAATCCTGTCCTTTAATACCCAAGGCTTATACATTATCTAGTCAAGTATTCTCTGCATGGCAACAACAGAAAGGCTTTCAATGTTGGCAATTCTTTAACAGTATGCTCATTAAAGCTTACTTGCATCTTACGATGTCAGACAAGCTTACCTTATGGTCATTAAAGCATTGCTACTTAAACACAGAGCAACAGGCACTTTGAGTAATAAGCATAAATCTGAGTAATAAGCATAAATCAACAGTACAAAAATATGACAGAAACCAGACCATTCTGCAAAATCAAGGACAGATGAAAAGCCACTGTAGTACTTATGCAGTGTGTCCTCCCCATCCAACGTAGATAAAACTACTCCTTGCCTTGCTTGGACACATACAGAGTTACTACATGGGGGCGTGGGGTGCAACAAGCATATCACAATTTGAAATCTCTCTGGCTGACTGTGATGGCCCTGACACATTTGTCATACCTCTCAACCTCAAGAGCAAGAAATCTGGACAAAGCCATACACAGAAGTGGGACAAAGGCCCAACAATAAGGAAAATTTTTAAATATTGCTCTAATAAACTTAGAAAGATAATAGAATAGGTCTTGCATTAGTATGAATTTTCTAAAGGGTATAAAATCTGAAACTCAAATGTCTGTCATTTTCTAACTTCAGTCTTTAGTAATTTGTCACTAATTTGCCAAAAAACACAATTTTATGAAAAATGGACCAAAAATGTGATGCAAAAATTTAAAATAGACACACAATATAGCTGCTACCTGTCAAAGAAGGGACACTTTAATATTAGTACTGCTATCTTGAGCAGCTGACAAAATAAAAGAATCTACATGCATTTCAAGTAATCTATAACTTTGATTATTACAGTTATTTCTTAATTGTAAACCCTCCATGTTTTCTTCCAAAATTGCTATTTTGCGGAGGGATTATTAGGGGAAGAGCAACATTTTGAGCCAAAATTGGGGACAGTTGAGAGGTTGGCTATGCCTAATTCTATAAAGCAATTTATTTGCATGTACCTCTCAACCTGTTAATGCAGTAAATCTGAACAAGGCCAAATATATTGGGGGCACATATAAACAGTACTAAAAATTGCTCTTGTATAAATTGAGACAGTTGATAGAACAGCTCTTACTTTAACATGCATTTTTCTGAAGGTTATGAAGTCTGAAACTTATTATTTAGTGACTTCTGGCAAATCATTTAGAATTAAAACTACAAATTTTATGAACAAACCAAAAATAAGAAGCAAAAATCTATTCATTCTTTGAAAATTTGGACAGTTGGGAGATATAGTTCAGCTGGGCCTGTCTGAGTTTGCTGCCCTTCCCCCCCTGATAAAATAATGGTTGAATGGAGCCTCTGCAGCCATTCCAATGAACCATTACTTGGCTATTTCACTCCATTTACCATAAACACTAATGTGCATACTGCTTTACTTCTATGATGAGTTGGACTTCATTTGAAAGTTTTATTTTGTATTTTACAGCACAAACACTAAGCCATCTGTTAAACAAAGCAATGCAGTCTCACAATGAAAACTTAGCATTAAAACTTCTCTGCCCTTGAAACTCACATTCATTGAAACAGCATTGAAACCCACATCCAAAGAAAATACATTTTGCCAGTGGCAGATAAAGATTAATTTTGGGCTGTTTTCGAATCATAGGCCCCTTGCATATGAAACATACATGTGCTCTTTGATACACCTTCCTCATTGTACTAAAATTATATTCCTTGTACAATACAGTACACTTGTTAGAAGGTGTTTTAAATTTGTTTTGAACATTTTTCCAGTAAGCAATGAAACAAACCATATGCACCCATAATGGCAAAACTGCCCAGTTGAGAACATTTATCATAAAAAGTCTACTCAGACTTCCACAGTCCACCATTATTAGTAAATATACACAATTCTACAGTCCACCATTATTAGTAAATATGCACAATTCCACAGTCCACCATTATTAGTAAATATGCACAATTCTACAGTCCACCATTATCAGTAAATATGCACAATTCTACAGTTCACCTTTATCAGTAAATATGCACAATTCTACAGTCCATTATCAGTAAATATGCACAATCTCTGAAGTAAGTCATCTAAATAATTCCACATTAAAGAAATCTGTAACTAATGAAGCGGTTGCTGCTAGCAATCACCTTTATATTTCATGGTTTCATCGAAAAATAAAGTGTCTGTTGCTCCTCAGGAATAAATTGCCTATATTACATTAAAAAATGATAAGCTAGTAATAATATTGCAAGAGGAAATGGATGGCAAACTGATAACGAACTCATAGTTAGTATCTTCACCAAGGAGAACATTCTGAGTACGGCAGCATCCACCCCTTGTGGGAATAGAACCCACAGCCTTCTGCATCAAAAGCAAGTACACAACCTGTTGTGCTATAGTATTAACTAGGCAAAGCACTAAACTTCTATTCCCTGCAGCTCTCAGCTCCTTGTAAAATCTACTCAATACTCAACTGCATCTCAACCGCAGCTCAAGAAAACTGGAAAAAGCCAAAATGTATTGGGGTCAAAAGCCCAAAAACCAGGGACACATTAAACATTGCTTGTACAATCTTGGAAAGTTGCTAGAATAAAATGTTGTGTTGCCACCATATATTTTACTGCCAAGGTTCCTGAGCAAAAAACAGTCAGAGTAACATACCACTCGCCACATCAGCTGCTTTGTAAAGAGAGGAAGACTGAAACTTAAATGGCTATCATTTAGTGAATTCAGTTCTCACCATAGCTGTCAACCTCTTAGTACAAAACACCTGGACAAACCCAGTAATGAGGGAATAAAGCCCTCAAACATATTCAGTGAATTCAGTTCTTGCCATAGCTGTCAACCTTAGCACAAAACCTGGGCGAAGCCAATAATGGGGGAATACAGTCCCAAAAATAGGGACAGATTTAAAATATTCATCTTATAAACTTAGAAAATTGCTAGAAAAAAGGTTGTGCTACTATGTATTCTGAAGAACATGAAGTTTGAAATTCAAATGCCGGTCAATTTTACTGCGGACAGAACAAAACCAATTTTCAGCAGAGACGCAGGGATTAATACTGCAGACACGTCTTTGTAAAATGGCAGGGCACCAGAGCAAATCCACACAAACACAGGGAGGAGATGCAGACTCCACACAGAAGCCACCCCAACCAAGAATCAAACCAGAAAACCTATAGCTGTGAGGCAACAATACTACCACTGCACCATCAATTATGCAAGGAATTAAACATTCAGAAACCTGAAGTCTGAAATTCAAATGCCTGTCAATTTTACTGCGGACAGAACAAAACCAATTTTCAGCAGAGACGTAGGGATTAATACTGCAGACACGTCTTTGTAAAATGGCAGGGCACCAGAGCAAATCCACACAAACACAGGGAGGAGATGCAGACTCCACACAGAAACCACCCCAACCAAGAATCAAACCAGAAAACCTATTGCTGTGAGGCAACAATACTACCACTGCACCATCAATTATGCAAGGAATTAAACATTCAGAAACCTGAAGTCTGAAATTCAAATGCCTGTCAATTTTATTTAACATTTGTTAATCAGGACAGTCTGCCTTGGAACAAAAAAACAATTTTCAGCAGAGGCCCAGGAAGAAATAATGCAGACATGTCTTTGTAACATGGGAGGACACAAAAGCAAACCCATACAAACACAGGGAGAAGATACAGACCCCACAAAGAAGGAACCCCAGCCAAGAATCAAACCTGAGAACCTGTAGCTGTGAGGCAACAATGGTACTACTACACCATCAAATATCAAGCATTAAAACATTTACAAACCACAGATATTATGAGGAACAGATCAGATCAAATATGAGGCAAAAATCTGCAATTTTTTTACAAATGGTGGTGGGTAGGGAACTCGAGTCTTTAACACCTGCATACAGGGTACAGGGTTCAAGCCTGAGGTATTCCCTACCACACCACCATGAGCACCTGGGGCATTTACACACACACACACACACACACACACACACACACAGTCTTTCAAGTATGCAAGCACACTTCATCTAGTAAATAGAAGCACACACAGTCTTTCAAGTATGCAAGCACACTTCATCTAGTAAATAGAAGCACACACACTTCAGATAGTACATATAAGTACCATACACTTACCTGTCCTGTCTGTTCTCCATGCTAACGTCCTGCCTGTGCAATACTCCCAAGACCCGCGAGATCCCTGCATTCCGAAACTCCTTCCCGAGATCGGCGAGTACATCCTGACTGCTGCTGTTGCAGTCCGGCCCCAACATATTCTCCCAGCGAGTCTGTGCACAGACATCTCCTTGTGTCCCCCTATGGGTCCTGCCGGACTGCCAGGAGCATGCGCAAAGACGTGCAGTAGTCGGGACTACTACTGCGCATGCGCAAAGTCCGCAAAATTCAAAAACATTTATTTTTTTCTATTTTTTTGTTTTCTTTTTGATTTGAGGGGGCTGCAGTCCGGCAGTCCGATAGCACGGGCCGCCCCTGAACATTATAGAAATTAGCTGTGCTACTGCTAATAAAACTGTATCGCTTAATATAACATTTAGCAGACTTTACCAACAAACAGAAGAGTCTTAAGAAATACGGAAAATGTATAAACTGCTGAACTATGAATCTGACGTTTTCCATACTTCTGAATTGGGGGTGGCAAGCCCCAATTCCTCCATTTATACAATCCCTATACCCTGACTGCTTGGAATTTGCGCAACCTTGGAGTAAAGGAAACATGTTTTTCTATGAAAACAAAACATCTTCTAATATGTCTTTGAAGTAGGTGGAGCAACAAATTAAGAAAAATGATACTTAGTTTTCTGGTAATCTTGCCTTTCTCTTAAACTTTGCATGGCTCTTGTATGAGGATTTTTACAGCTGTGTTACTAATGCTAAGTGCAAATAAATGATTTTAGGTAGGGTTTGATGTTTAAGGAATTTTGTACATCAACATGAGCGGTAAGTAATTCCTAGAATAACAAAGTTTCCTAAGATACTACAAATATAAATAAAACTATTTAGTATAACAACATTATGCAAGCACACTATTCTACGAACAGTATTACTGAACAAGTACATTGCAATTCTATATGGAGCTAACAGAAGTATAAACTGCAACATTACTGTATATAACTATAACAGACAGGAAGTGGACAAATTTTGGGAACTTAATTAGTGCTGAAATTACTGGCACTGGTATTAATTCATTTAGATTTTTTGAGATAGCTTGGCCTTTTGTGTTTGGTGTTCCTGTTTCATGATCACTTGCTTCTAGTTTTTGGATGTAAACCTCCCAGCTCTCCTTCCCCTTCTTTTATTTTGCATACATCGCTTTTTCTGTCATTTCCTGTGTCCTTTTTGTTTTATCAGTACTATTGGCTTTGTCTATAAACACTAATCAAATTTTACTTATACCACATTTGAAAATATAATATCTAGAAAATCTATGACTTCTCCTGTACTTGTAATTGTTATTATTATTATTATTATTATTATTATTATTACTATTATCACTACTACTACTACTACTATTCTAATTTCAGGTGCAACATAACATCCCACAGGTGCTGCTCCTGTCTAATGGCTTACATGGCCAATCAGTATACCTTGTACCATAATACTACCCCTGCCCCCAAAAAAATAGTTCTCCTCCACTCATGAGCATAAAAAATTAGTAATTTGTGTACGAGTGGTATGATGTACTAACTTCTCATTATCAAGCCAAATAAATATGGTAAATTTTGTAAATATATTTCAGAAAAACTGTATTCAACATTGTCCCATCAGTAAAGTGATAAACTGAAAAGCTAACCGTACTTGAAGAAACAATATTTGCACCTACCACTGATTTGTTCTAGTCTGTACAAATCAACAACTCCTATGAGAATGAATATTTTTCATAAGTCAACAAGCATGAATCTCCATTCATCATCTACCTGCCTCGGAATACTACCTGCAAATAACATTAAAGCAACAACTATACCAAAGTCATTTGGAAAGCCATAATTATCTACCCTTTGCAGCTGTTTGTATATTAGCTTATCTACAATAATACTAGTTTGTCATGTCTTGATGTGAAAGAGAAAACCGATTTACAGGGGAGTAGGAAACATTTTTGATAGACAATTGTGTGAGTATGCATTTCTCACTTAACTTAATATTTACATGTCTGATATCTTTCTGACAAATAGATTTTTCCTTATCTAAATAATTCCTGCATTTATTTATAATCCATAAAGAGACAACAAAAAAGAAAGAAAAACAAAAATGAATTGTTGGAAACCACATTAAAACATAAAAAACAAACTTATAAAAAGTCTGTATACCAACAATTTCACAACTATTCTTACTGCTTAAAACTTCCCCGAGATAATGATCACTTAACACGTGTATACCAGTAACGCAGGTGAGTTGGGGTGGGACAAGGTTTTCTCCCTCCCCAGAAAAAGAAAACACAATTGCCCAGTACATGCTAAAAGACTATTTTCAGTCTCTTAATTTTGTCAAAGCAATGTGCAATATGAAACTTGCCTTTGATAAAGTGACCCACAGCCATTTATAGTGAATTAAAATTTCCTCGGGTTTTTGAGTTTTGTTTAGCAGTTATTTAAAGCTCAAGCTTGGACTTGGTTTTACATTGCAGATAGTGTATGTCTCCCATACTACATATACACATCATACATAAATATATGTACATACAAACTCATGCATTTAAAAGTATTTTAGTAATCACTGCCATCCATGTATTATTTAGGTGTACACTGTTCCCATTTCATGTTATACCTCTCAAATTCTTAGTACAAAACGTCTGAACAAAGCCTGAAATAATGGGGGTGAAGGTTATAAAAATACTGACAGATTTAAATATTGCTCTTATAAACTTAGACTGTTTCTAGAATAACAGGATTTGTGTTAGCATGCATTTTCTGAAGGATATGAAGGCTGAAACTTAAACATGTCATTATTTAGTGACATCAATCCCCAGAAAACGAAGCATTTTATGGCAAAACAAGCCAAAAACATGAGGCGAAATCTGGACAGTTGAGAGGTATGTTTCAAGTCTATTCAACTGTTTCCAGATAAAAAATGGTTCTCAGCTGAGATCCTGATATAAAACTACTGAAAAGAGCAACCTGCAAGTCACAAAACAATACTTTCATAGTTCAACTAAAATCTAAGATATCACTGCTTATTACTTCTAAGTAACATTATAGAAATTAGCTGTGCTACTGCTAATAAAACTGTATCGCTTAATATAACATTTAGCAGACTTTACCAACAAACAGAAGAGTCTTAACAAATACGGAAAATGTATAAACTGCTGAACTATGAATCTGATGTTTTCCATACTTCTGAATTGGGGGTGGCAAGCCCCAATTCCTCCATTTATACAATCCCTATACCCTGACTACTTGGAATTTGCGCAACATTGGAGTAAAGGAAACATGTTTTTCTATGAAAACAAAACATCTCCTAATATGTCTTTGAAGTAGGTGGAGCCACAAATTAAGAAAAATGATACTTAGTTTTCATGTAATCTTGCCTTTCTCTTAAACTTTGCATGGCTCTTGTATGAGGATTTTTACAGCTGTGTTACTAATGCTAAGTGCAAATAAATGATTTTAGGTAGGGTTTGATGTTTAAGGAATTTTGTACATCAACATGAGCGGTAAGTAATTCCTAGAATAACAAAGTTTCCTAAGATACTACAAACACAAATAAAACTATTTAGTATAACAACATTATGCAAGCACACTATTCTGCGAACAGTATTACTGAACAGGTACATTGCAATTCTATATGAAGCTAACAGAAGTATAACCTGCAACATTACTGTATATAACTATAACAGACAGGAAGTGGACAAATTCTGGGAACTTAATTAGTGCTGAAATTACTGGCACTGGTATTAATTCATTTAGATTTTTTTAGATAGCTTGGCCTTTTGTGTTTGGTGTTCCTGTTTCATGATCACCTGCTTCTAGTTTTTGGATGTGAACCTCCCAGCTCTCCTTCCCCTTCTTTTATTTTGCATACATCGCTTTTTCTGTCTTTTCCTGTGTCCTTTTTGTTTTATCAGTACTATTGGCTTTGTCTATATGCAGGGGCTGCTTTTCCTGTCTTAAGGTGCACCACCCTTTATGTGTTGTATTGCTTATCTAGTACTCTTGTGCTCCTCCATATGAATGAAGAGGTCTTTACTGCATCAGTCTTCAACAGGTCCCTTCGGCGCTTCACCTTTCCTACCTCACATTTATTGTGCAGTTGTTTTATTAGCCTTCTGTTGTCTGGACCATACCTCTCAACCGTTTAGCCAAAGAAATCTGGACAGAACCAAAAATAATAGGGGGGTTCAAAGGCCAAAAAATAGGAACAGATTTTATATATTGCTCTTATAAATTTAGAAATAGTATAGTATAGTTTCATAGTATAGTACTAGGCTATCTGCCCTGGGGCATTTGTAAGCCTAGCCATAGTGATGTGGCTTTTGCCACCCCATGAAATGGTACAAAAATGTACAGAATAAATCTAGAATACTGTGCCTCTGTCTAGTAGTGACACAATGAAGGTCCCCTTATATAACAGAATTAGTTTACTGTGCCCCTGTCTAGCAGTGACACAGATGCGACCCTGGGGTAACTTACGATCTCCCATCCACTCATCAAGATTTCTCTTGAAGAGAGTCAGTGAGGCTCTGCCTAATACGAACTGGGATCCTGTTCCAAAGCATGGGAAGCCTGTTATGGATCTATCCCTCCAGCATGTCCTATTCATACTTGTGCCGAGGTTTAAGTCTTTAGCTCTCGTGGTCCTGATGGATTTGGATTTTTTGAGGTGGAGCATGTCCATCAGATCCTGATTGGACATGGCCTCAGGCAGAGATCACCTCTGAGCAGGCGGTATGCTACTGAATAGAGCTGAAGTTTCTTTAGTCTGGCGGAATAAGACATATGTTGGAGACCCTTGATCCTTTTGGTGAGGTACTTTTGTGGTCTCTCCAGCTTTTGCAAGTGCCGGGTGAGGTACATACCAAATGGGGCATTGTACTCAATCATGGGTCTGATGAGGGAGGAATATAGGGGTACAATGACATCCTTGGATCTGGATGTGAATCCCTTCATGATGAGGTGCGCAAGGTAGAATGTTTTTCTAACCACTTTGGCAACGCGGGTGTCAAATGAGAGGTCGCTGTCTACTTGGGTCCCTAGGTCTCTGATTACTTTTTCCGTACTCAGTGGGTTGCTGTCTATGTGATAATTTGTGGGTTCTTTGGTTGTTCAGAGGGGATGAGTATACATTTTTTGGCATTTAGTTTAAGGCCGTGACTACGGCACCAGATGTCCGTTTCAGTGAGGCCTTTTTGTAGGATGTGTGTGTCTGCTGGTGTATCGACTATGGCTCCTAGCTTGCAGTCATCTGTGAACTTTGTCAGCCACAGCCCTCCCATGTTTGCTTTAACATCTGAGAAATAAATGCCGAACAAGAGGGGTCCCAGGACAGATCCCTGTGGGACACCACTTGTGACTGGCTTTGAGTCTGACATTGCTCCAGCGATTTTAACTTTATGGGTTCTGTCCTTTAGCCAGTTTGCAACCCATCTAGTGACATAAGGGTTTACTTTTAAGCTGTTTAGCTTATCTATGATGCCTGAGTGGGGCCTTAGCCAAGTCCAGGTATGCTGTATGGACTGCTTTGCCCTCATCTATGGCTCTAGTGACTGTTTCGAAAAAGTCAACCAGGTTTAAAAGGCAGGATAACATGTTTTGTACTAACATGCATTTTGTGAAGGATATGAAGCTTGAAACTCAAATGTCTGTCGTTATTTAACGTCTTCTATACTCCGTTATTTGCCAGAAAAGCAGATTTTATGAGGAATGTACTGAAATAAGAGCCAAAACTCTGGACAGTTGAGAGCTATGGTCTGGACTACTTTATAAGACTACAATATGAATCTCCAGCATGATGTGGATTATTCACTGAAATCACACACTAACTTATGTCCCGCAAGGAAAAATGCATAGAAAAGCACTGTAAATGATTACATACATAATTGTTTGTTTGATAAATGGGGTGGGGACTGATACAAGATACTTTCTAGTTATCCCCTGGGCCATGTTCAGTACACAGGACAATAACACAAATCAAATCAACAGACATTTACAACTATTTGAATATGTATATAACATAAAGTAATGTTAAGTTTACATAAAAGTAAACAATAAAGTGTAAACTATGCTAAAACCAAATAAAGTGGAATGAACAATGCTGACAATATACTGCTGTACAATACATTTATTTGTTAGTAAACCTTTTTGCCTAGGGCCTCATCTGAGAAGCCCAGATAAAGACTGATTAACAACACAAAAAAAAAATAATAATAATAATAATAATAATAATAATAATAATAATAATAAAATGGGGAAGGATAGTTGCTTGTTCAAGGCAATGAGCCTGTTTTTTTTCCCCATAGTGTGTGTGTGTGTGTGTGTGTGTGTGTGTGTGTGTGTGTGTGTGTGTGTGTGTGTGTGTGTGTGTGTGTGTGTGTGTGTGTAATGGACATTTATCTCTGATAAAGCAGGGAACCGAAAAAATAGTGTGGGAAAGGTAACTTGTCAAGGAACAAACACCAGACACCTGTAAACATACCTCTACACTTCTGTGGTTAAGAATTCTGGATAAATCCAGAAACAGTATTGAGGGGAAGAGAAAGGGACAAAAATCATGAATAACTAACTTTAATTTACTGAAAAAGTTAAAAGAACAACAATTTTTTGCATCAGCATGCATTTTCTGAACAATGAGAAGTATTAAGCAGCAATGTGTGGCATAACTGACTGTAATATTCAGTGATTGACTAGAAAATCAAGTTTTACACGGGCAAGGCAAAAACACGAGGCAAAATTATGCACAGTTGAGAGAAATGCCTGTAAGTTAGGGACAGGATAATACAGTGTACTAGTTACAATCATTAATTTAGCCAGATGGCAAGGATTTAACTAGAATAAGTCAGCCCGATGGTTCTTAACTGTCACCAGGTTATTGTTTTTGTATTTCTGTTCAAATCTAGTTCTCTCTCTCCACAGTAATACTTAGTTACATTGGTTTTTCATTAAGAACTCTTAATGTATAGGTCATTGCATCATACCAGTGGACATTCTCACACTCACCCCCACTCTACTTCCTGGAGTTTATCAGGCTACCATGTTTGGACTCCTCCTATGGAAGGCTCCACTATGGAATGCAGCAGAACATTCTGTCATCTCTCTGTTCAGCCACTCTGCAGTAGATGTAGCATTCTCTGAGAGATGCTGATGACATAAATCTGTGTGTTTACCATGACTTACATACCATATACTAAATCTTCTATTATGTCATGCAGCCATTTTATAAAAGGGCTTTTACTGTTTTTGTCAGGTTGGGCAGGCTGAAGATTGGTTAACTGTTATGTACCATAGAGGATTATTAACATATAGGTACTGTTTCCTTGATTCAACATGAGCATGTACTTTTTCTTGCCCTCTCCTGTTCACCAAGCATAACCAAGCATAACATGAATTGTTGGACCTGCTGCCTTCTGCTTTCAGAAGTTGCAGAGTTGACTGTGCACAAAAAACAAAGTGTGCGCACAGAAACCAGGGCTTCTGAGCCAAGAATCTGATTTGGTATTGCTGAAATTGTTTTGTCAATCTGGCAGTTTTTGTCACTAACCCTTTAATTAACATTACTGTTTTTTAGCATTTAGAAGCAAACAGATTTTGTGAATCCCAAGTCTCTGATTTAGGACTTTTACATATCAAGTAGAGAAATCTAGCAAAGCAGACTTTCTTAGGACTGTGCAATTTGTAGGCAGATTATTATGTCAGCTTGACTGTTACAACATTTTGTTTTATTTTATTGTCATTTTAACTTGCTGCTGGAAGGCACGGCACAGATTTAAATTGCCAGATGTTAAGTAAGTGCAGTTGGAGTAGATATCCCTGCATGCCAGGAGATGTAAGACTGCTAATTCTTTTTAGACAAGCTCTGTCTCATGTGCACTGAACTATGAAATACAGATTTAGAAGAATGAAAGGTATCTGATTATTGTCTTGAAACTCATATTATAATACCTATTGTGTTTAAAGCCAGCTGCTGTATTAATGGGGGCCAGCTGGCAAGCTTTAAACCCATCTGTTACCTGTACACATGCAGCTTCTAAGAGGAATGAAGCTTGGAGGAAACAAATATGGGAAAAGGTGCTTCTGCAGTAATTAGAGCCTGCTGTGAAGAAAATGTAGGAAGTGATTTGGTAGCAAATCCAGAAATGTAAATTTATTGTAGCTAATTAGAAGTGAAGCCAACCTGAGTGGGTTCCAGCCAAGGCTGACCAGTGTGTAATAGGTACACCTGCAGACATATATTTATTGCTTCACACTGTGGTACTTTTTTTGTTTACTCTTTCTGTATTTATGATCATTCAAGCATACATAGTGTTAAGTTTAGTGTTTGCAGTTATGAACAATAATAGCTGTAACAGGTTCATAAATCACTGCATCATAAATGATAAGGGTATTTTATCAAACCTGACTCAAAGCATATTTACTCTTCTGTACTGCACTTGGATGTGCCTTGATCCCTATTGATGGCTTTCCCGAGTGCACTAATTAGGTGTTCAGAGATCCACAACTGCAACCAAAAAGTATATGGTACATCAGCTGCTTCAGTAAATATAATGTGCAAGCTAAACTTGGAACCACTAGTTCAAGAATTCGCTACAAAGTATGCATCTGGCATGGTGCATGCTGCTCTGTTTAGTTCTGATATAAATGTCCTTGACCCCCAGTCCCATCAAAAAAAAGGAGTTAAATGCCTTTTTGACTAACCTATGTGTTTCAATTTCCAGTTAAATATTCGTCTGACACATATGTTGCAATGATCCATATCTATGTATCTCACAAATGTCCAGATTAGATGCCAGCTACAATACTGACTACATCATTTGAATTTAAACAAAGCATTACTGCCCACAAAGCAAAAGCAATGTATGCTCTAGGTGCATATTTTTAGGATTCAGTTTCATTTCTTCACAGTTGGAAGTTACATGTCCTCATTGTAACGTACATCACATGTGCTGAAAAGAATGGCAGAAGAGGACTATATACATCTTCAAGTCAGCACAGCAATTTTAACACATGTCCCTAATTAATATGTAAGCTACTGACATGACTATTCTGTACCTACACTGTGCTCATGTGACCCCCCCTCCACTCAGTACATACAGTCTTTGCTTCCACATACTTCACTGATAAGATTCAGACCTTCTGGCCATTTTAGTAGATGCAAGGACATGTGTCACCATAAGCAAATGGTGTAAATAAAGAATGCTATCCAAGAACACTTGCCACTCTGCTGTTCTGCCCATCTCTTTTGCTTTACACCCCTTTAGAATTCTGCTGATAGATGACAATGCCACATAACATGAGTGGGTTCAGGTAACCGTTATAACTTTTTTAGTTAGAAACACTGTACTTATGCTCTGTGAGCAACAATCCGAAGAGATGTAGTTCCAATTCAAACTACCCAATCCAATTCCACATAGCCCCTGGAATGTTACCAAAACCTCTTAAAGACTTCTCAATGAGTGATGCAAAGAATTGCCTAACCACCATACCAGAGTGGAATGGTTCTTACCGCAGGTTCTCCACTGCTTACACAGAAGCTTTCATTCTTATTAAATTTCTCCTTTTATACTGAAGGCTACCATAGTGTGCATTTTACTACCCTGTGGTAATGGTGCATTGCATGGGCATACATATAAGTGTTCAAGGACTGATCTCTACAAGATCAATTGATTACTGGTTAGGACCAACCAGCTAAATGGAAGTTGAGATATTCTTGCATTATAATTTATCCCAAGGCTTGACAACCTTGAATTTCACTGTAACAGACAAAGTATAGGAGGGAACTTCCACCTCATCAGGGTACATCTTCAACAAAAAAATTGAAATTCTGTTTGGTCAGCTTAACCCAACCAAATGGTCTTTGAGGTCTAAGGCCTTAAAAAAAGTTAGGAATATCCCATTCAAAAGTATCATCAAACAGAGGAAACTTACTTAGAATAGTTTAAGGAAAATGTTGTTTATCCACAAGGTTCCTTAACCGGGGATACAAAAAAGGTGATATCGTTCAAGGCAGACGGTATGCTACTAACACAAACGGGGAGAATCTACTATAATACAAGGAGCATAAACAGAAATCAAACTCACAAATTAGATTGGTTACTACATATGGGAGAAATGCAGACACTCTTATCAACTGTGTGCGGAGACATTGGAATATATTGTTAGCAGACAATAAACTTAGGGCAATATTGGATGACAGATGTCACTTTTCATATAGATGGGGTCGGAACATGGGTTCCTTTATCAACCACTATAAACATATCAACAAGAATGTGAATTCATCTAAACAAATAACCTTACATGGGGGCCCTCTATTGGGATGCTTCCCATGTGGCCACTGTACACATTGCAATAATATGAGTAAAACAAAGGAATTTACTAGTAGGAACACTGGTGAAGTTTTTTTCTATTAGATTCTTTGAAAATTGTCAATCAGACTGGGTGATTTATTTGGCATCATGCAATTGTTCAGCATTTTATGTAGGACAAACTTCACGCTGTGTCAAATTTAGGATCTCGGAACATCTTAGTGACATTAGGACTTGTAAACCTACGAATGCACTGTACAAACATACAATTAAACACCCAAATGCCAAGTTCAGATTTACTGTGATTGACATTATACAACGGAATACAGTTAATAAATCTGGTTGGCATGCAATATTAAACAAAATGGAAAAGAAATGGATTATTAAACTAGGTGCACTTTTTTCTCCTGGGTTGAATGAATACATATGAAAATGAATGTTTAAATGTATGCAATTCTGCTTTTGGACTGCAGGTGGCGATGGACCACTCTATCTATGTATATATATATATATATATATATATATATAAATATATATATATATATATATATATATATATATATATATATATATATATATATATATATATATATATATGTATGTTGTGAATTTTGTAACAGTTACAAACACTGAGGAAACCAAAACCGGTATATTTTTTTCCTTCTTCCCTCAATAAACAGATTTTGGTCCACTGTTTGCTGGCTCTACCATGTTTTTGTAAGTCCACTATTCTAGGAGGTCACCGCTCATATGTGAGAAGACTGTGACAGCAGTGCAGACTTCCCTTCTGCAAAAATGGGAATGCAGATGAAAAGCATGACTAGCCAAGAAAGAACAAACCCAGTACTACTGCTGCTGTTGCCTTCTGTATGTCTGTCTGTCTCAGTGTTTACACACTGACCAAAGACAGAAGGATAAAGTGGGAACTGTCAGAAAGGACAGGGTAAACAGTAATGTTCAAAAGGATATTTTAAAATGCCATTTTACCTATGTATTAACATTGCCTACAGTTAACAAAAATCCACATTCAGCATTGAACTGTGTTGCTACTTGTGACAATTGGTAATAAATGTCTGTATATTTACAAGGTGTGAGTGGAAACTAGCCTGGCTGAATACTATCCATATTACTCAGTATGTTCCAAATAAATTGTGGAATAAGACTGTCGGATGAGGCACATGAAAAGATAAGAGCAAAGCCAAAGAAAGGTATTTTGCAAAGTAAAACAAACCATTCCAACAAAAACAAAAGTTCATGCCTTCTTTAAATGAAGGCTCAATTACACTAACTAGTCTTCTTACATCTTAAGAGTTTAACAATTTAACTTCCAAGATCTTTCTAAATGACATGCAACAGTGTTGGTCTGCTCAGGGGACTTACTCACAACATGCATATCAGGACCTCGGAAAACCTCCAGTCAGTGTAATGCAATTCCTCTTCTGTTCACCTCACTAAGCTA